>NW_025721139.1:338123-676246 GCF_922984935.1 Meles meles
TGCAGACATACGCTACAATTTCATCATCATTTTTTCTGCTTCATTAATAAAAACCCAAGGCTTTAAGAAGTTAGATTATGTGGGGGCACCTGGGTGGCTCAGTGGGTTAAAGCCTCTGTCTTCGGCTCAGATCATGATCCCAGAGGCCTGGGATCCAGCCCCGCATCCGGCTCTCTGCTCAGCGGGGAGCCTGCTTCCCTCTCTCTCTCTCTCTGCCAGCCTCTCTGCCTACTTGTGATCTCTGTCTGTCAAATAAATAAAAATAAAATCTTAAAAAAAAAAAAAGAAGTTAGGTTATGTGTTCAGTCATAGTAAGCAGAATACTTAGGATCTGAACTCAGAGTTCCTGTGCTCAACCGCCAACCCAAACTGCTGTTCTAGTTCCAAGAAGCACCATTTCCAGAATTGCTATTCTAATCTATTCACATATTCTTACAGTACAAGCATAATTAGCACATTAAAATGTGTATTTCACAGTAACACTTTTAGTCATTGTAATGAGACAATGGCCTATGACTATTAATGCATCCACAGGCAGTATTTGCTTAGCACGGTCGTTCTACATCCTACCATTTATTGTCCCATGTGACCCACAACATTCCCTGAATACTGATTCAAAAACCAAACTGTGAAATTAGGTAACTTTCACTTTAAGTTCATTAGCATCAAGAGGAGACCAGTGTAAGGGGAAGTCAAAAAATACAACAATAGTGGATTTACTTAAGATAACGAACCCTGTAGACAATATGCAATATAAACTTGTCATAAGGTATTTAATGGGATCTATCTTGAAACTAATGCATTTACTCTAAATGAAACTCAAACGGATAAGTTTTCTACAAAGAGCACTAAAAAGTCTCTTTTCCTAAAAGATTTGTTTCCTAATCCATATATATGTGATGAAATAGCTATTTTCCCTAGTAAGTATAATCTGCCCTTTTTTTAGAAAATCAGATTATTTAAAAGAAAAACATTTTAAAGCAAAATATGCAGCAAAATATGCAGATACAAGGAAAATACTACAGTGAAATAAACACATAAAATACCTTCAAAAGGAGAGGGTATTTGCAAATTCTTTGTATTGGTGTTACTAAATATCCTTCCAGGGGAACATCTGTATTCTTCCGTCCTCCAAGTAGCATGCAGTTCTGCAGTGGAAATAAAAATAATTAATCGCAATTTTTTAAAGCTGGAGCCATGAAATTTTCTTCTATCATAAAATTTTCTGCTAAAATCTTTTGAAAGCCTGTCTTTATACCTTCTTTCTCTGAGATGAGCCTGTGAAATCACAAAGAACATTGACAGAAGACAAAGAGAAGTATTTTCGTATCACGTTAGTTATAGAAACCAAAATAAGTTTTAAATACATACCTTTAAAATTAATTTTTATGTACTATCCTCTAAAGTCTGAGGAAAAAGAAATAGGATAGAGATGGAGGAATAAATGATGGGTAGGTGGATGGATGGATGGATGGACAGATGGGTGGATGAATGGACTGATGGATAAATAAATAACAGACAAAAAGATACACAGATCAATCCTGCTTATAAAAGGAGTTGTGTTGTAGCTGAATTGTGGTGTTGTGCTGTGTTGTAAAGAGCAGGGCCTGAAGACAACCGGGTTCTATACATCCTCACCACTGACTAGTGATGTAACTTTGGGTTGATTTCAGAATGCTAGTTTTCCTGCCTGTAAAACTGTCATGTTTTAACCAAGTGATTGCTCAGTCACTTTTAGCTATAATACCCGACCAGTGACAATGGCCAGTCAGTCTCTGAGAAGGAGGTCAGGTATGATCACCAGAGAGGCAAGATGAACGGAGAAATCTCAAAAGCAGCAATAAGAATAACATGAAATAGAAGGAAAATCAACTCTGATTAAAAAAAAAAAAGCCTATATCCTCTGAAGCATCTGGTCTTTATTTTATAATTTAAGTATCAATTTAAAAAAGAAAAAGATTAGAAACTTGTGCCAAATCCTTTTCCTACAATGCCTATCAGAGCGACTGGAAAAAAGAAAGTAGTCGATAAATATGTAATAAATGGAGAAAAGGGCTCCTCAGATATCATACTGATAATTTAGCAACCTTTATACCAGCATTTTACAAGGGATGAGACTACTGTCCTACATTCACTGAGAAGAGAGACCAAGAGCTGAGCAGGAAAGGATGAAAATGAAAAGACTGGGGGTAGCAGTATCTGCCCCCCAGCCCCAAATGTCGTGAGCAACTTGGCTTTAGCCAAGTGTATTTGAGTCAGCAAAACTAACATCATGACTTTAACTTCACCCAGACACTTTAGAAGACAGGGGAGCAAAGAAGTGTCCTGACTCAAGCATGCTCTTTGAGGGCTTCATCCCCCCATTGCAATCAGTTTATCAAAATATTTTTTCCAACCCCACATGGTGTTGTCCCCAGAGGAACCGTATGAAACACAACTATGTACATCTCACTGTATTTTCAGTGATGTTTCAGCATCCTTACATACGTTAGCGCCCCTTATAAACACAGCCACCCCTTTCCCTAGCCCCGCGTTGAGGTACCCTAAGAAATTCATGACTGCTTAACACACTGTTATTTCCTTGTCTAAGAGGACTGTACAGATCATGAACTGTCTTCATAATAGCAGAGGTGGGTTGTCACTTTAGACTGGCTTAAGAAAGCCAACTCTCTCTCCATGCGTCTACAAAGAATATCTTCTAAATGAGCTCCCACAGATCTCCCTGATGATGAAAACTGTGCCAGCATACCCAAGTACCCAAATAATACCACCACCAAATCTGTACTCTTACCTGTCTTCCCAAGGGTGACTGTTATTATCCCCCATTTTATGGAGATGGAAAATGACACCAGTGATAAAATCAATTTCTTAAAGTCATTCAGGTAATTAGAGATCACTTAGTACCAGAGCAGGTATTATAAAAGCCAGGTTTCCTACCAGACTATGCTGCAGGATCATCTAAAAACCAACACACTTTGGACTTGACTGGCATGGCTTGACACAATTCAGTCAATAAACTAGATCAAGGGGATCAAAGAGTCAACTGTGCTGAGAACAGACTGGATTCACTAAGACAATGAAGTTTTAACACCTCCTAAAAAGCTCTAAAATTTTAGTGGCATAGAAGCCTCTTCTGGCTGTGGCAGAGAAAAGGGATTAGTAAATCCTCTTCCTAAAAAAAACAACTGTAACCTCAGCAAAACTGTCGAAAATATCAACTTCAGGGCTCTGGAAATCAACTAAAGTCAAACAAAAAAACAGAGAAGTGTTTTTTCCATGAAAAACTGCGGAAATTTCTGGTAAGAAAGGTGGGAGTCTATAGCATTCTCACAAGAGCTTCTCCCACCTTCCCCCTGCCTCCCCGTGCTTCCGCCCTCCTCAGCTCGCCCTGCACAGTGGCCCTATCAAAATGGTGCTTCCACAGTGGCTCTCCTGCAGTGGCCGCATCACAGGGGCCCTGACATAGTGATAGACCCTGAAAACCTGCTTTCAGGTGGGGCTGCAGAAAGTAAATATCTCACTCCTGAGGGCGTTGTCAATAAAGTTAGCACACTATATAAGAAAAATGGAGAATGCCCACAATTCCCTTGGCCTGAGATTATAGCCCTCTTTGGAGCAGATATCAGGCTGTGCATCTGTAAAAAAGACCCAAGGGGGAAGAGGTGTCCCCATGGAAAGAAAAACCTAGATCTGACTTGAAAACTGCCTACTCTCTGAATGTCTCCCCCACCCCCCTAAAGTAACACATAGATCCATAGACAAGATGATTAACGATGTTTGGTCACCTCTGACAAACCACCGACAGAACTAAGTTAAGCAGTTACTGGAGTGACCCCTAAAAAGAGAGGCTAAATTAAAAAACAAAAAATTGAGTAGAGAGAGCAGTTGCACATACAAGAGTCACAGGTTCTTAAATCAAGTCCAGGAAAGTTACAAAAAGACAAAACAGAACAACACAAACAAAAAACAACAACCAACTTCAGGAAATAGACTTGATAAATTAAGATGAATAATGTTCTTAGAGCAATCACCCCCCCAAAAAAATAGTTCAAAAAAATCAAAAGAGGAAATAAAACAGTACACTAAGGAAGGTAAGGGAGGAACAGAGGGGTAACAACAAAAACACATACAGAAAAAACAATAAAATGGTACCTGTCAATACAACAATACCAATAATTCAGTTAAAGATCAATGAATGGAACAGTCCAATCAAAAGTCAGAGATGATCAGGCTGGATAAAAAAATCAAGATCCATAATGATGTACTGTAGTTGGCTAACTGAATTTAAATAAAGTAAAATAAAAAAAAAAGGCAAGATCCAACTATATACTGTCTCCTAGAGACATGTTTTAGATTCAAAGACCTAAATAGTTTGTAAGGAAAATACTGGAAAAAGATACACAAACAGTACAAGAAGTGTCATGGCTATAATAATATCAGCCAAAACAGACTTTAAGAAATATCCCTAGGGACAAAGAAAAACATTTTATGATCAATAGAAATACAAATACAAGCACTTTCAATGAATATATATTTAACAACAGAGCCCCAAAACATATAAAACAAAACTGACATAATTGAAAGGCAAGACAGACAATTTAACAATTATACCTATAGATTTCAATATCCTACCCTCACTGACAGAACACCTAGAGGAAAAGAGAAAGAAGAGAAGAACAACACTATGAACAAAACTGACCTAACATTTATAGAACATTCCACCCAACAGTTACAGAATATGCATAGTTTTTAAGCACACATGGAGCATACAGAGAGGGGGAAAAAAACAAACAAACAAAAAACAAAAAACTCCAGGACAGACCATATGCTAAACCATAAAAATGTCTTAATGAATTTAAAAAGATTTAAATGATTTAATTATGTTCTCTGACCAAAATAGAATTAAATTTAAAAAGTCAACTACAGGAAGAAATCTGGAAAATTCCAACCGTGGGAAATAAAATAACGGAATGTTAAAACTCATCATTCTAAGATTTTACCCTACTGACAAGCTCAAAAGTCAACCGGCCAGAGATTTCTGGATGCTGGAAGAACACATAAAACTCCTAGGCCAGAGCTACAGGACTTTTTTTTTTCCCCTGAAAGCAATAGCAGTAGCCAGAGTATCATTATTTTGGGGCCAGTTTGCCAAGGCTCAGTTCCCAAATCGCAACACAAGAAAGACCAGGTGGCCCATGCACATGGATACCAGGAAAGGAGACCTGAAGCTAAGAACCATGCATCTTTCATGAGGGCAGCAGGCGTGACTGCCCGCCACTTAGGAGGAAGAGAATATCTCTACCTTCTGATATAAACATCCTTTATATCGTGATATAAACATCCTTTAAAGATCAGCCAGAACAAAAGCAGTCAGTTCCTCCGCTCCGAAAATGTGCAGGGACACAGTCCCATGCAGAACTGCCTTCCAAGACAAACTCTAAATAAAGAATAGACAGATATTACGAAGGAAACGAGACCTTTTCAATAACTGAATGAAACTGAAAACACATGTAAAATTTTATGGAATAAAACTAATGCAGTGTGTAGGACAAAATCATAGCTTTAAACACCTACGTCGGAAAAAGCAAAAAGGTCCCAATAAAAACTCTTGACAAACTATGAATATAGTGGAACTTCTTCAACTGGAAGAGGACATCTGTGACAACAGTAAACTTCACACTTCATGATGAAAAACTGATTGATTTCCCCCAAGATCAGAAACAAGGCAGGCATGTCTGTTCTTATCACTTCTATTCAATAGTAAACTGGTTCTAACCAGTGCAAAACCCAGGGGGGAAAAAAGACATCTATATTGAAAAGGAAGTAATATAACTGTCTACTCTCAGATGACTTCATTCGATATGTAAAGTGTCCTAAAGAGTCTACCAAAAAAACTCCTAGAACTAATACATGAATTTAAAGCACATGATATAAGAATATACAATAAACAAAAATAAATAAAAGTCAAATGCTTATATGGTAGCAATGAACAGTCCAAAAAATGATATTAAGATCATTCCGCTTAGTGAAATAAGTCAATCAGAGAAAGACAACTATCATATGATCTCCCTGATATGAGGACGTGGAGATGCAACATGGGGGGCTAGGAGATAGGAGAAGAATAAATGAAACGAGATGGGATTGGGAGGGAGACAAACCATAAGTGACTCTTAATCTCACAAAAAAAACCTGAGGTTTGCTGGGGGAGGGGGCTTGGGAGAGGGGGAGTGGGCTTATGGACATTGGGGAGGGTATGTGCTATGGTGAGTGCTGTGAAGTGTATGAACCTGGCGATTTACAGACCTGTACCCCTGGGGATAAAAATACATTATATGTTTATAAAAAAAAATAAGAAATAAATAAAAAATTTTAAAAAAGAAAAGAAAAAATCATTCCGATCACAGCAGCATCAAAAAGAGCAAAATACTTGGGGAAAAAATTAACAAAGTAAGTATAAAACCTGAATACAGAATTCTTTTTTTTTTTTTAAAGATTTTATTTATTTATTTGACAGAGAGAGATACAAGTAGGCAGAGAGGCAGGCAGAGAGAGTGAGAGGGAAGCAGGCTCCCCGCCGAGCAGAGAGCCCGATGCGGGACTCGATCCCAGGACCCTGCGATCATGACCTGAGCTGAAGGCAGCGGCTTAAACCACTGAGCCACCCAGGCGCCCCTGAATACAGACTTCTTAAATAAAATGAAAATATGTTCATATGGAAAAAATTTAATAAATCCTACTTCAACAAAATGTAAGAATTCTGATGTCCAAAAGATAACATTTTTAAACAAACCACACTGAGTGGAAATATTCACAAATTATATGTCAGATACAGAAGATGTGTTCCAAAATAAAGAACACTTATAGCTCAATATAAGATAAACATCTCAATTTAAAAATGGAACAAAAGATTTGAATAAGCATTTCACCAACAGGATATATGAATGTCTAATAAGAACATTGAAAGCATGCCTGGTATCAATGGTCATGAGAGAAATGCAAATAAATATCATCTTGAGATAAACTACACATCCACTAACCCAGCTATAATTGCAACTGGTAATACCATGTGTTTGCAAAAATATAAAGAAACTGCAAACGTACATTGCTGGTGTATATGGCACAGTCATTTTGGCAGTTTCTTAAATATACACTTACTATGACCTAGCAATTCCACTCTTAGCATCCATCCAAGAGAATGAAAATATCCAAAGACTTGTACATGAATGTTCATCTCACCATCGTTGATAAAACAGTTCAAACTGGACATTTCCTGACTTTTTCTATACTAATACCTCTCTCTGAAAAGATCTTCAAGGCCCATCATTAATCATACTTGCTTGCTGACCCAAAGTCCATACACCAGCAAATGGATAAATAAAATATGGTATAGCCATACAACGAATACTATCCGGCAATAAAAATGAATGGCATATGGATACATGTTACAATGGAGATGAACCTCAAAACATTTACTCAGTAGAAGAAACCAGGTGTAAAATATTACATTGAACCATTCCATTTATAAGAACTATCCAGAAAAGGCAAACTACAGAGATTGAAAGTAAATCAATTGATAGCCTAGAGTTTACAGGGGTTGTAGAGATGAGCCATGAGCAGGCATGAGGGACTTTTCAGGGTGCTAGAAATCTCTATAACTGGATAGTGGGGATGGTTCCTCCACTCCACAATTGGCTAAATAGTATTGAATTGTACACTTACAATGTGGTCCTTACGGGCAATTAAATTGTCCAAATTACTACCAAAATATGCATTTCTCTGTGCTATCCTAAAGAAATAAAACATATATTCTTGGGACCTGGGTGGCTCAGTGGGTTAAAGCCTCTGCCTTCGGCTCAGGTCATGATCCCAGGGTTCTGGGATCAAGCCCCGTATCCAGCTCTCTGCTTAGCAGGGAGCCTGCTTCTCCCTCTCTCTCTGCCTGCCTCTCTGCCTACTTGTGATCTCTGTCTGTCAAATAAATAAATAAAATCTTTAAAATAACATATATTCTTATTCTTTCTGTGGAAAGTGAGTAAGGAACTTATGCAGGAGAAAGTTCAATCTTGAAATTTCTTTTCTACTATACCCACGAATCGCTTCCTTCCTGTGATGACCCCATTTACAGCTCTCTTAGCAAAAGCAAATGAAACCCTAGGGAGCTGAGGGATATACAAGCGATGATGAACTCTGGCATAAATGTCTTCTCTCACTAAGAATCTGAGGTTCTCACAAACAATTCATAGTCAGCCAGGAGAGGCCATTATCAGTGTTTTCCCATCCATGAGCTTCTGCCAACTCTCCCTTCTTACGATTAGAGTCCTTTGTGACTTTAGTCTCCTAGCCCGGACACATTTAAAGCATTGTCCCATGAGTAATTTTTGCACCACATTGACGCTAGTCCTTGGTTCCTTAGAGAGCCTAGCAACAAATCACAGCGTATGGTAACACTCATATATATACTTACCAAAAGAAATGTGCGGATTGTTCTTATTTTGTTAAGTTCGAAAAGCAATTTCTGTGCCTTCTCATGGTTACTACAATATTCATCATAGATACCAAACTTGTCTTTCTGTGAATTTGAATAAGGATAAGTTAGAGTCATGGTAATACCTATTTGGAAAGATCAACCTGTGTGATGTTTGTGAACATATTTTATGTGTCCAAAGCGTTTACTATATTTTGGGAGCTCTACTCTGTGTATGTATCTAAGCACACTTCATTTACCAATTTTCTCTGATTCAAGAAGAATAATCTAGGAAAAAAGGTTATACGAACTAGAGTCCAATATGACGTATGCAATACTAAGTTAATGAGCCAAATGGTAGCAAATTACAGAGAAGAGAGTACTTAGCTTTCCTGAGACGGTTCAGATACAGCTTTAAAAAAAAAAAAAAAAGTAGTATCTGAGCAAGGTTCAGAGAGATGAATGCATCATTCCCAGGCAGGGTGAGGGAAGAAAGCATTTTAGGAACAGGGAAAAGCATGTGCCTGATCATGCAGGAATAGAGGGACCTAATACCCTGCAGTTCACATGCACCAATCTGGACAGCTGTGTTTAGGAGGGACACGGACAAACAAGAGAATAGTCAGCAACAAGTGACTAAGATAATGATGGACTTAGAGTCTCCAAATATGAGACTCTCTGTGACAAAGTATGAGAGATCATTTCAAGTAGAATCATTTGTTAGTATAATAAAGTAAGGAAATGGTAGCTACTTTCAGACAGCTGTCATAGTGTAATGGGACTTACAACACTGTGTAGCTCCAAAACACAAAACTAAGACCACAGGGTGGACATTGCAAGGGCAATCCATAATGGGCAGTGGTAGGCAGATTCAGGATTAACATAAAGATCTTCTAGTGTTTATAGCTTTCATTAAAAGAGATCAAGTAGGAACAAGATAAATAACCTTCGTATTTGCCACAGAAGGGGGTACATTCAAAAAGGGAGTAATTTCACCATCATGACCTCTAAGCATCCTTCTGTCATTAGATTTTTCTCTCAGTGGCTAGGATTAGTATCTACCAAAGCAACTCCAATAAGAGGAAGACACAGAAAATGTATTGATCAAATATTAGAACCGAAGTACACCCTCTGGAATTTCCATGACATACATTTGGAAAGCAACACTGAGTGCTATTTTATATAGCCAGCAAAAAATATTTTGAGTTACTTATATTTTGAGTTACTTATTTCAAGAGATGGTATGACCCAAAAGGAAATACGCTTCAGAAATAGTTTAGCTAAATTCATGGATGACAGATTCATAGTGTGTTACTGAGGAAATGGATGTCAGAGTGCAAGATTCCCATGTGAGGCCCTGGACTAAGGCAGCAGATGCTCCAGCTGGCAGAAGATGTGAATTCATTCATGAAGAGGAGCAGTCTGCGTTAAGTGGACACAAACATGCGTGGTTTCCAGTCATACCCAAGGAAAGTACGGCTTGATCTTCCTGCGCCAAGGAGCCTCTCTCCATTTAATATTAAGTACCTTTATGAAATATTTCCTGATTATAAAAAGAACATATGCAGCTTTGCCCACTCCAGACAGGATTACAGACCTAAAAATTACATACCGGGGGCGCCTGGGTGGCTCAGTGGATTAAGCCGCTGCCTTCGGCTCAGGTCATGATCTCAGGGTCCTGGGATCGAGCCCCGCATCGGGCTCTCTGCTCCGCAGGGAGCCTGCTTCCTCCTCTCTCTCTGCCTGCCTCTCTGCCTACTTGTGATCTCTGTCTATCAAATAAATAAATAAAATCTTAAAAAAAAATTAAAAAAAAAATTACATACCGTTAACTTTCTAAAGGCTAAATAGAAATAAAAATAAACAAAAATTGACTTCTGTGACAAAATACTCTTTTGCATTTTTAACAAAGAGACGAAAATGATTACAGGAGCATGATGTGTAATTTGAAACAACGGAGGACTGACTGGTTATTCTTCTGCACCACTCAGTACGACCTTCTGAGAAACTACCCTTGAAAAACAAGAGACTCCGGCGTCTGTGTACCTAGAGTGACAGGGCTCCTTCACCTGCAGGCTTGTCACCAGCCCATTAACAAGGGAACATTCTGACTCACAAAAGGCTCATCACGCCATTGTAAGAGTAAGGATTTTCTCCCTCAAAAGGGAAATGCTCTATGTTTGGGGGAAACATAAAAATCCATTCATTATGAACAGCCTGAATATTCATTAGGATTCAAAGCTACAGAGGATGCCAAGAACTAACTTGCTGGAAAAAAGAAAAGGCTGTTTGTTCTTCACTGAATAAAATGGATGATGTGAGGACCTCACCCCTTTCCTGGCTCTCAGTGGAAGATTTCATTGGCCTTAAAAGACCCCAAACTTTCGGTGTCACATTTTACTTCTACACTGAGTTCTCACATGCTACTGTGCCAAAAGCTAAACCTTAAAATCTGGGGGATGGGGCAGAGCTTCTAAAATAAACAGAAATTGATCTTACAAAGTGAAGAAAGCGGGTTCCCACTTCTTGTTGAGTGTTAGGTTCTGGATGCAGGCATTCTTCCACGCCTTTTAAAAATGCCTTAGGTACAGCAAGGATATCTTCAATATTTGAGAACAGCATCTACAAATAAATATAATAAGTGCAATAGTGAAGCAGGTCAAAAAAAAAGTCCATGAGAGGATAGTATTCTCTTTGCAAGCTGAAAATTTCAGGGCATGCTTATCCTTTCTACCCACGCAGAGGGCAGAGGACCAATTTTGTCTGGACATCCTTTCTACTCCTACACAGCTCTGGGAACCAGGAACCCATTCCTGGCTCTCAGGAAAAGCCCGAATAACTAAATCCAAGCGTGACAGTCCCCAACCCATTAGTGAGAATGGGCAGCAGGTAACATAGTGCAGGCAGATTTGCTGGCAGGCTTTTGGGGGCAAAGGCTTCTTTGGTCTCTGGAACAGCATCCTGGAATGGACAGCTTCCCCTCTGGAAAGGTGCTGTGTCTGGAAGTGATAGCTTGGACAGCTACAAGGTCATTTTGCAGGGATGAGAAGAGCCAGCCCTGGGGCAAAGCAGATAACCTGGATGAAAGTGAAGAGCTAGACAGAACCTGGCAATCTTATCCACCTCCCTGAGTCACAGGTCCTGAACCTTCTCTTCTGTCTGGAGTCCCCAAATGAGAGCTGATGTGTCTTCAACTTGTTTGAATAATAAGTGTCTATTGCTTGGGACCAAAAGCACACAAACTAAAATGCTCCCATGGTAAGAGAATTTGAAAGTTCATTTTTAATTTATAAAAAAATAGTCAGAAGAGTCTATAAAAATCCTTGGGAATTTTTTTTTTTTGTAAAATAAAATAGCAAATCAGCACCAAAAATAAATAATCAATAATAATTTAGGCAGCTTAAATGAATAATAACAGTAGTGCAATTAATTTTCATGTACCTCCTCCCCCTTTACAAAACTCTTCATCATTTTCCTTTCCTAAAAGGAAAGGCTTATACATGTGTTTCTGAGTTGAAGACATTATGCAGACATTTTCTGCACCACGGGACCACCCAAATCATTTACTCTTTGGTGATCAAAGACTGAAGTCACATTTGTCCACATCTTGCTTCCTAAGCCACCTCAGGCAATGCTCCTACTTAGGGCTCTGTTCCCCCCTGCTCACAGACACTGAGGTTCTTGGTCATGTGTTTGTTTTTCTTCCTCTTTTCAAACTGCCCAAAGGCCTCGGCAAAAAATTGTTCCATGTCTTCTATGCCTCTACGTCCTCATCACTCTGTTTCTTTTCCCAAAACCTCTTTCCCTTTATCTCAGGGTCGTCCACACAAGTGACTGGCACAGAACTTATAGTGGAACTGAGGAGAAGCTCAAGAGCCTAGAGTAACATCCCACAGAAGAAATTTTAACTAAAAGGGAATGTGTGCTTGGGTTGAGGGCAGACTGTGCCTCTTCTCACCTTCACTGTTTCTTCTGTTACATTTTGATCAATTTTTGATGCAGCACACTGGTTCATTCAGTGTAAGAAAACCTGCATGAAAAAAACAAAAAAAAAGATATTGTGAAGGCAACATTAGGTTAATAAAATAACAGGGTGTTGATTAGAACTAAATTTTTTATAGGAAACCAGAGTTTAAAAACCCAGTAACTCCTGAGAATAATTGTTTAGTTGTAAAAGGTGAAACCCTGGTTCACAGTGGTTTCTCCCTGGGAATATATCCTTCAGAATTTGGGGGCAAGGGGCGCCTGGGTGGCTCAGTGGGTTAAGCTGCTGCCTTCGGCTCAGGTCATGATCTCAGGGTCCTGGAATCGAGTCCTGCATCGGGCTCTCTGCTCAGCGGCGAGTCTGCTTCTCTCTCTCTCTCTGCCTGCCCCTCTGTCTACTTGTGATCTCTCTCTGTCAAATAAATAAATAAAATCTTTAAAAAAAAAAAAGAATTTGGGGGCAAGACCAAAAGTGATCATGTATATATGAACTAAATTTATCCACCACGATCTCAATGTTCTGTGGTAAACAGTTAGGAGTCAAAATTTCCTAAATTTCTAAGTCTTGCGAAGTACAAAACACCAAAATCTAATGAAAAATTATGAATAATGAATAATGAAATATTGAATAATGAAAATAATGAAATAATGAATAATGAAAAATGTATCTCCTTCAACTCATTTTTTGTCCTCCCCACTCTTTCCGTCAGGCATGCACAGCAGATCACTCTTAAAAGTCACACAGACATGTTCATTGCTATAACATTTTCAGATAGTTGTGGATATTCTTCTTTAATACAACACCATACCTCAGGTCATTTCTTAAAGGGTAGTCATGATTTTTAATCTGAAACCAACCATATCAGTGAACTCTCCACACTCTGTTGCATTAACACCAACTGATCTATCTGCAGTTTGAAGAGATCTATTATATATGCTTGATGCTATAAGGTATTTTAGCAATGATGCACTAGGAGTTAAACATATCTTCAAGATATTAACACATTTTGTTATTTAATATCAAAGAAAACCCACATCACAATAGTTAGTATCAGTATCCAACTCATTAGAAAAATCTGTAAGTATGAGGAAAGTATCGAGCTCATAGATATAAATTTTCCAAAACTCAAAATTCACTTGCAAACTTGAATTTATCATCATCAGCAAATACTATCAGTTGTTTTCCTTGAGGTGACAAGCTTACTTCATCCTTTTTGAAAAAAAACTATCTGCCAAATGCCTGAATGCCAGGAAACTGAAACATAGTTTATCTCACAGTTGTTATTTCAAGTAAATATAATGTTCCATAGCAACTCAACCACAAATTCTAGTCCCTGGAGACAACCATATTTTTGAGTATGAGCAGAAGTACTAGGTATACTTCCCATTTCATCACACAGAATATTAAAAAGACACATGCTCAAGAGTCAGGACTTAATAAAACTCGTAATTTTTACAGCTTTAAGTGAAATTGGCATCCCCTTGTCACTCCCTCATGAGTGAGGACCAGGAAGTATGTCGTGGCTACTAGTAGAGTTTGGTGCCACTGCTGGATTCACACTAAAACATCAGCAGTTTTACACATGACTGATTTTCCCCCACCAGTGTAAGCAACAGCACAGTAGCGGGTCAGGGGGGTGGGGGGGAAGCAAACGAAGTCTTAGAAGTCTTAGTATTACCACGAGAATAGCTTTGACCTTACATATTCTCCAAAAGGATTTTTGCAAAACGCCAAAAACCTGCAAAGCACCAGTTGAGAGCCACTGTTTTAGGTATATAAAACATATCAATAAACAAAATAGTCAAGAATTTCTGCTCTTATTCTAGTGGGAGGAGGCAGACGATATGCAATAAACATAATAAACATATTCAGCGTACTAGAAGCTAGGTGCTAAAACTGAGCAACGAACTTACTGTAATAATAACATATCTACACACAATTGAAAAAAATTATTATTAAATGTTACCAAACATTTAAATTATACCAAGTCTCTACAATCTCTTTCAGAAAACAGGAGTAGAAGAAACATTTCCTAACTTGTTTTATGAGGCCAGCATCATCCTAATACCAAAACCAAAGACTTCACAAGAAAATAACAGACCAATATCTCTTATAAGTATAAAAGTTCTAAGTGGGGCGCCTGGGTGGCTCGGTGGGTTAAAGCCTCTGCCTTAGGCTCAGGTCCTGATCTCAGGGTCCTGGGATCAAGCCCAGCATAGGCTCTCTGCTCAGTGGCGAGCCTGTTGCCTCCTCTCTCTCTGCCTGCCTCTGCCTACTTGTGATCTCTATCTGTAAAATAAATAAATACAATCTTTACAAAAGTTCTAAGCAGGGGCGCCTGGGTGGCTCAGTGGGTTAAAGCCTCTGCCTTCGGCTCAGGTCATGATGCCAGGGTCCTGGGATCGAGCCCAGCATCTGGCTCTCTGCTCAGCAAGGAGCCTGCTTCCTCCCCTCTCTCTGCCTGCTTCTCTGCCTACTTGTGATCTCTGTCTGTCAAATAAATAAATAAAATCTTAAAAAAAAAAGAAAAGAAAAAAGTTCTAAGCAAAATATTAACAAGTAAAAGCCAAAAATGTCTAAAAACAATTGTACTCCACAACCAAGGGGAATTTACCATAGGTATGCAAAGCTGGTTCAACATTCTAAAATCAGTTAATGAAATCCATCTCATTACCGATCTAAAAAGAAAAATCATACGATGTGATCAAAAGATGAAGAAAAAAGCATTTGACAATTCCAACACCCACTCATGACAAATACTCAGTAAACTAAGAATACAAGGGAATGTCCTCAACATTATTAAAAAAAAAATCTTTTAAAAAAACCCTACAGCTAACATCATATATAATGGTGAGAAACTAGAAAATTTCCCATTACAATCAGGACCAAGGCAAATCCTGTCACCACTCCTTTTCAGCATTGTCTTCCATTTCCTAGTTAATACAGTAAGACAAAAAGGGAAGTAAAAGGCTTATAGGTTGGAAAGGAAAAATAAAACTGTCTTTGTTCACAAACGATATGATTGTCAGTGTGGGAAATGCAAAAGAATCGACAAAAAACCTCCTGGAACTTAGAAGCAATTATAGCAAAGTTGCAGGATACGTGGTTAATATACAAAATTCACTCACTTTCCTCTGTGCCAGCAATGAACAAATGGAATTGAAATTAAAAACACAATACCATTTACATTAGCACCTCCAAAAATGAAATACTTAGGTATAAATCTAACAAAATATGTACAACAGGAGGAAAGCCACAAAACTCTGATAAAAATATACCAAAAGAGACTAAATAAATGGAGAGAGGCAGTCCACATTAATGGATAGGAAGACTCGGTAATGTCAAGATGCTAGTTCTTCCCAACCTGATTTAACACAACTTTAATCAAAATTCTAGCAAGTTCTTTGGTGGATATCAACAAAACGATTATAAGTTTATATGGAGAATGAAAGACTCAGAATAGTCAAAACAGTACTAAAAAAAAATAAGGAAAAAGTCACAAGACTGACACTACTGGATTTCAAGGCTTAATATAAAGCCATAATCAAAACAGTATGGAATTGGTTAAAGAACAAATAGATAAATGAAATACAACAGAGAGCCCAGAAACAGACTCACACAAATATAGTCAACTAAGCTTTGACAAAGGAGCAAAGGCTATGCTATACAATGGAGAAAGGACAGTCTTTCTAACAAACAGTGCTGGGAACAACTGGACATCCACATGTAAAAAGATTAGAAAAAAAAAATCTAGACACAGACCTTACATCCTTCAGAAGAATTAGCTCAAAATGGATCAGACCCAGATATAAAATACAAAAGCCTAAAGTGCCTAGAATTAACATAGGGGGAAATTTCTAGGTGATGATATGGTGATGACTTTTTTAGATGTAACACCAAAGGCATGATCCATGAAAAAAAAAATTGACAATCCAGACATCATTAAAATTAAAAACTTTTCCTCTGTGATGACAAGAGAATGAGAAGACAAGCCACAAACCAGAAAGTATTTCCCTAAGAATTATATGACACATGTGATAAAGAATCATAGTCCAAAATGTACAAAGTAAAATTCAACAATAAGAAACTCAACAATGAAATTTAAAAATGGGCAGAACTGAACAGACACCTCACCGAAGATATACTCATGGCAAATAAGCGTATGAAAAGGTGTTCAAATCTTGTGTCATTAGGCAGCTACAAATTAAAAGAACAATGAAATACTACACACCTATCAGAAAGGAGAAAATCCAAAATACTCAGAGTGCCAAAGGCTGTCAGGCTGGGGAATAATCAGAAACACTCACTCATTGCTGGTGGGAATGCAAACTGATACAGCCACTTTGGGAAACAGTTTGGCATATTCTTACCATAAATGTTCTCACCATGCCAATTCAGCGATCGTGTTCCTTAGAAGTTACCTAAATGAGCTGAAAATTTATCCATAACAAAACCTGCACCTGCAAGTTCACAGCAGCTGTATTCATTAATGACAAAAGTGGGAAGCAAACAAGATATCCTTCAGTAAGTGAATGGATAAATACATCCAAATGATGGAATATTCTCAACCTAAAAAAGAAATGAGCATGATCTGGCCCCTCCATCCTCTCATATTCTGTCTCATCCCAGCTTCCCCATTCTGGACCACTGCCCAACCACAGCCACCTCTCTGTGCCTCCCCAACAAGCCACGCCTACTTCCACCTTGGCACCTTTTCACAACCTGCTTCCTCAGCCTAAAACCCTCTTCATCTGGCTGCCTCCTACTGTCACTCACTCCTAAGCTTCAGGTCTTTCATGGCCATCCAGTCTAAGTGTTCCCTTTCCCACCCCCCATCATTACCTACCTACCCCATTACTCTACTTTATCTACCCTATGGCACTACCTGCTCCTCCATGTCCCATTTTATGTATTTGTTTACTAGTCCCCCACCTTTATACCAGAGCTCTGTGAAGGCAGTCTACCTGTTTTGTTCACTCGGGTTTCCCCCGTGTCTCCCAACAATACCTGGCACTTGGTAAGCACTCAATAACTTTAGTGGTATAAGTAAAAAATATTTTCTTCACTAGAGGGTCTTTGTTTCTAAAGACCACCAGACTGTGTAGTATTAATTCCCCTCGTGTATTATCTTCCCAGCTATTAGAATACAGCTAATCATCAGCAACTTAGAATATAAGAATATCATACAATCGCTTTTCTTTTTCATCATCATATACCAGGGTACCTCAATATTAACACTCTGGACACTTGTGTCAGAAAAATGTTGGTTGTGGGGTTTGTCCTGTACATGTAGGATGTTTAAGTGTTTCATGGCCTGCACTGACTAGATGCTAACAGCAACTACCATCCCAGTTGCAACCACCAAAAATGTCTCTCCACATTGCCATGACTCAGCACCCCCACAGTGGTGCAGTTGAGCGCCCCTGGTATATACAATCCCCAAATACCTATAGCACTATTAAGGAAATTCACAAATTTGAGACTAAAAGCTTCTGCATTATCAACATCTCTGGGCTACATGATAAAAATAATTTTTTCTGGCTTCCTGGGTTTTAAGCAATGTCCCCTATTTCTCCATATATCTTCTTATTTCAATGATTTTGTTAGATTATAAGTAAAAAGTCCACCACATTTTTATAAAATTATTAGGCAGAATTTAAAGTTCCTTTCAAACAAAGCAGATTTTTTAAAGCTCCCTTTGTTGTATAGTTTCAATTCAGACACGATGAACAACAATTATAAAATACTTGGAGTTTGCATGTCTGTTCTCCATCAGACTATATAACACTACAGAAAATGTATGGGCAGCATGTTTTCATCTTTTGGAACAGATATGAGTTTGTCCCTAGACTGCCATGACAACATTCCACCCATACAAAGCTCCAAAAACAGAGAATAATAAATCACTTGTCACTTGTTCAGTAGCACTGAAGACTAACCCTCTTGGGCATCTATCTCTCTACAAACGATTAAAGGAAAATATATGTCACCCTGGGTTACTCAGATAGATGCCTAAAAAGATCACAGGGATACCAAACAGTATGTCAATATCCAGAGGAAAAAATCTTGGAATGTTGGTGTTTTTTCATGATTCAGAACCAAAAGGATTTATTACGTCCTATTTGTTGAGAGCCTGTTAATATGTACTCAATTTCCCACAAAAAGATGTTTTATTCTTTCTCAAAACAACTATTATTTCAAAATTAACATCACCAACATCTAGACGAAGATCATTTTTCACCATACAACCATACTTTTTAAACTTACTTGGCTGAAACTTCTCCAGGATTTGAGGATAATTAAAACATTATTTAGTGTCTTCTGTTTGACCTCAATGTGTTAAAAGGCAGCATGACAGAACTGTGCTCTTCAGGACTTCTCAGGGGCAAGAATTTATGAAGGATCAGCATGTAATCGGTAATCTAACCACATACAAGGCACAAGATTTTAAGGATGGTTAATAGGTGGTTAGAGAGCCACTAGTGAAAATGGACAGAAGATGAAGGAAAAACCAAAACCATGATGAATGGAATCTCGGAGATGCATAAAATGGAAAGGAGAGTAAGAATCAGAATAATTATTAAGTGATTTCAAAGCATACCAAGCTTTTCTGAAGTGTGTTTTTTTGCCAATTTTTGTTATTTTGTTAAGTTTTTGGTTTTCTCTTGTGTGTTTTTGTGATTTCAATTCCTATGTCTCATCCTCACCGCTCAGCCCATAAAAGATAAATAATAGCCATCTTTCTTGGATATTTAACTTCCATTGACTTAAGGCAGTGAGTTGAGTCTAAAGCGGAGATAGAAAGCAGTAGAGGTATTTTGAACATAACACAATTGGTTAAAATATTGTTTCAACTGCTACTGTTTAAGGAAATAAAAACATTTACATAAAAAAATCAATCATTACAGTCCCTCTTCAAATGCTAGGAAAAAAAAAAAAATCAACACAGGTTCCACATCCTGAATGGTAGCAATAGCCTGGAGCAAAAGCAACCACAAGTTCCCTTCACAGGCTGCAGTCATCACTATTCCCTGTTACCCTCAGACCAAAACTAAATGGCAATTGTTTTTTATTCTCAACACTAATATTGTCATCTAATTTATATAAAATTCATTTTACTGATTTTTGTGACTTAGAAATCTCTGTGGCCCTTTAAATTTTCAGCACATAATCTTGAGGTTTTGCCAAGGCCCTGTTACCTTTTATAAAGCTTTCTTTAATAGTAATCATTCTGTTAGGGTCCGTGATCAAAGGACAAAAACCAACACAAAGTGAAAGTCAAGCAAAGCTTTACTTCCAAGCATCGAAAATCAAACCAACCAGTGGCGGCCCTCTCTTACAAAGAGGCGATGACAACCAGGACACCGACTCTGGAGGTTCCCCTTACCAGGCGAGGCGAAGCGAGGCCAGGCCAGGCCGCTCCCCTTACCCCGCGAGGCGGCGAGGTGAGGCCCAGCTGCTCCCCTTACCAGGCGAGGCAAGGCGAGGTGAGGCCAGGCCGCTCCCCTTACCTGGCAAGGCGAGGCGAGCCGAGGCCAGGCTGCTCCCCTGATGCTGGGAGAGGCGAGGCCAGGCCAGGCCGCTCCCCCGCGAGGCGGCAAGGCAGCGAGGGAGGCGGGGAAGCGAGGCGGCTAGGCCGCTCCCCAGCGAGGGAGGCGGCGAGGCCGCTCCCCCGCGAGGTTCATGACGCTCTGCTCCTGAGGATTACAATGCTCCCAAGGATGCTGGTCCCAAGGACCATGCTCCCGACGACTACCACGCTACCACTACTACCCCAAAGACTATTACTAACCCCCCGCCTCACAGACTAACCTTTATAGAGGTGCTTGAGCCCGGCCCACACACAGATGGCCAATGAGAATGCAACACACAAGGAAAACTGCACAGTCACCCTGGGTCAGCAATAGGGGTGGCCAATTGAATCCCAATTCACCACAGCAAATATACGTGCACCCCACTGATTGGATGTCTCCATCCAACCTGGCCCGCCCCCATATCCGGGGCCTGCAAGCAAGTTCCTCTGGGAGGGGCAGGGTCAACCCAAGCCCACAAGGAAATGGCTCTCTCTGGCCAACCAGGCCCTTACAATTCCACACTTCTAACTTCTATTTGATTTTATTTTCAAAGTTTGCTTATTTTTAGTAATCACTACACCCAACAGGGGGCTTGAACTCAGCATCCTGACATCAAGTCGCATGGTCCCCTGACTGAGCCCCCAGAGTTCTAAGTTTTAAAATGGCACTTGGTCTTAAAGTATTAGAGTGAAAAATTCCCCCGAAGAGAAGAGAAAAAGCTTGAAGAAAAAGCATGAAGAAAACTGGAGCCTATTGACTTAACATCTGTTTTTCCAAGGCATTAACAATTATATTAGATGTTAATTCTAACATAAAGTTTACATTTTTTTTTCAGATGGGCCTGTCATTTTACTTTATCAGCCTGTGTGAGTTCTGTCCATACCAAGATCATGAAGGACATCACTGAAATCAAAGCCATAGTGTGGCCTTACTCCACATACATTGTTCAACTTTTCTTAGTACTTTGTGCTCTAAGTCCTCTCAAGGATGATAGATGGGCTGCAGTCTCTATAAACACCTTACCGTTTGGTCTTGAATTAATTTTTTCTACCTTCTTTGCATTTGTTAGTTTTTAAATTTCTGAAATGTGTAGAAAATATGACTGAAGAGACTCGGCCAACTAAGCCACCCAAATATCCCAAAGTACTATTATTATTAACCTAATTTAATGTGTGAGGAAACCAAGGCTCAGAGCCTTGGCTGCATTCCCTGCCTATGAGACATACTGTATCTGCATAGGTGTGTGGTAGGTGTTTATAGGTGTGTTGAGGAGGATTAGCTCTGAGGGGTTTCAAAACAGCAGACTATAAACATTGGGCACTTCTTAATCTTATTTATTTAGTTGTTTTTTTCCTGAAGTTTGGTGTATCACTGACCATTCCGGAAAAAGACATCAATCACCCAAAACAATATAAAGGAACACAAGATCATCATGAATCAAATGATACGTGGAATATATAAGCCAAGAGAAATTTATTGCCAAAAGTCACTTTATTAAAAAATATTTAATAGTTTAAAATAAAGTAAAATGACAGGCCAACCTGAAAAAAAGTTCTACAGAAAAGTCAGGTACAGAAAAGAAGACTAATATCCTTGGAGCTGCCTTAGCTCTTCTGAATGCTATCAACTCTTTATAGCACCAAGAGAACCATTAAACAAACATGGCGCATTAGGCGAGATTATAGAACAAAAATTAAAATCTATTCCTTTATGTATTACAAGTCATAATATTTGTAAAAGAGCTCAAAGTCAAATGAAAATAATGAACCTTTCATTACATTCTGAATTAATAACAAAAAAGGGTATTTCCAATATCTCAGAATTTGGGGTGCCATTTAATAAGATAAAAGTATGTTTCCGGTGTTGGTGATTGATATGGGATAAAATGAATTTCCAAGGGCCGTTCATAAGCTTATACGAACATACTTGTGAAAATGTTTCCTCAATAAAATGCCGGCTCAATTAACTTATTTTTAATATTGCACAAATATTTAGTCAGAGATGCCAGGAGACTATTGTGGTTCTAATATAATACTTCAGATTGTGCTGCTCAGGAATTCACAGTGATATCAGATAACTTAAAAAACACAGCACAATGAAAGAAAAGGCTAAGCAGGAAGTACAAAGCACACTATATAGATAATATTCTCAAGCACAAATTTTTCTCTGGCACAGGAAACTGGTCATTTCCCAAATTTAAAGTGCAGAACACTATTCCTGTTTAAGTCGTTATTTGAGAATTCAGGTCCCATGAAAAGGAAATGTAGCTGGGGCACCTGGGTGGCTCAGTAGGTTAAAGCCTCTGCCTTAGCCTCAGGTCATGATCTCAGGGTCCTGGGATCGAGCCCCACATTGGGCTCTCTGCTCAGCAGGGAGCCTGCTTCTTCCCTCTCTCTGCCTGCCTCTCTGCCTACTTGTGATCTCTCTCTATCAAATAAATAAAATATTAAAAAAAAAGAAAGAAAAGAAAATGTAGCAGTGATGGAAGGAAAAGTATTTAGTGCTGGAAAATAACCCAGAGAAATGACTTGAGGATCCCAACACAAGGATTCATCTCTGCCTGGTATCCAGACCTCATTTTTTTTTTCAAACTCTGTTCTAGCTCACTATAAAAATCCCACAAGGTAGAGAAGAAAGGTTTTTTAAATTTGCTTCATGATACATATATGCTTGAACTAATTTTAAATTTAAATTTAAATTTTTTATTTAGAAATTTCTGTATCTATTTTACCTTTTCTTCAGAACTCCTAAAATTGTTCATTCCTATCCTTAAGATACATATGACTTTTCTACCAACATCCTTTTGCCCCTTCTGACTTACCATACCCCCTTCTCTCCTTTCTTCATGTCTAGATATTCAACATACCATCCACTTCTCAGTCTGTAGTTCTGTTTCCTTTCCATTTTCATTCTATTTGAACTCTACTTCTAAAAGGAACTAATGTATAGTAATGTTAACAGTTAGTTTGGGGCTAGTACACATCAGTGGAACAGAAGAGAGCCCAGAAAACACTCTGAGTAGGAGGGAATTCTGTATCTGAAACCAGTGGTGCTTTTTTTTTTTTAATTAATTTACTCATTATAGAGAAAAAGCACACTTGCGAGCATGCACAGGGGAGAGGAGAGAGGGGCAGAGGGAGGAGGAGAGAGAGAATCCTCAAGTTGACTCCATGCTGGCCCACAGCCCCACTGGAGCCCAGTCTTACAACCTTAAGATCATGACCTGAGCCGAAATCAAGAGTCTGAGCCTTAACCTACTGACCCACCCAGATGCCCCATGAAGCACGTGGTACTTTCAATCAGTGGGGAAGGAATGCACAGGTGTTGAGACAACAGACAGTCCAGTTTGTAGACTTTGTCAACTTAAAAAAAAAAAAAAAAAGAATGTGAGGTGGTTTAAAGTTTGAATTCTGGAGCCAGTCTGCCTGGATTCAAACCCCAGGTCTACCAAATGCTAGATACAAGACATCTCACCAGTAAATTTACCTCCCTGATGCAGTCCCAATATCTGTAAAATGAGAATAATATGGTATTTATTCTTATAGCCTTCATGCAAAGGTTAAAGAAATTAATATTTGTGAAGCAACTATTACATCAAAAACCAATATACCACTGTTAGCTAGAACTACTAATTTTTCCTATTTTATATCACCAAATATACTTGCCAGATGTTACTCTCATTAAATAACAGTACATTTAATCTCTGATTAATTAATCTCTAAATTAATTAATTTAGATTAATTAGATTAGATTAATTAAATTAGATTAATTAATCTCTAAATTAATCTCTAAATAACAGTACATTTAATCTCTAATTAATTCTTCTTGAAGGTTCAAGAAGAATCAGTTGTTTTTTTTTTTCTTAATATTTTATTTGACAGAGATCACAAGTAGGCAGAAAGGCAGGCAGAGAGAGAGAGAGAGGAGGAAGCAGGCTCCCCATGGAGCAGAGAGCCCGATGTGGGACCCGATCCCAGGACCCTGAGATCATGACCTGAGACGAAGGCAGAGGCTTAACCACTGAGCCACCCAGGCACCCTGTTTCAAAAGCCAAGAGGAAAATGAAATAGGAAATATCATAAATAGTCTGTATACTTCATGAACCAAGTAGGAGCCAGGAAAATACTATTAATGAGTTCATTTCCATAGATATTAGCTTGCAGCTCCATCAACAGCTGAATATTCATGAAGCAAGTTGGATGCAGGTAAACGAGAAAACTTCCCTTACACGAAAACAGCAATTATAACAACAAAAATTTATGCATTTTTTTTCTGACCTGGGTTATGTAAAATAACAAAGAAAAAGCTAATGTCCATTCAAAACTTTATGAATTTTGTTATATAACCACAAAGATACAAGAGATTTGCTTACTGCTCCAAACAGCAAACACCCTCTAATACCAGTACTTTCTGTGTTTCAGAACACTTAAATCATCCTAGATCCTCAAGAAGCAGCCTTAGTGGGATGTACATGAAATTGTCCCTAGGCTGAGTGCACATTACTAACATGGTTTAGGGCAATTATTTGCAGAGCTTAGAGCTTGAAAATGCAAACAATATAAAGAACAAACTAAACAGTAAACTAAAATCTAATCAGAACTACATCCAATATTTGGGGGTTTGTCTGGAAGTCCTAAGTGCCCCCAGCAAGAAGACGTCAGGCAGCAATGATATTATTCAGGGATATGGGAGCATGTGTCCTGCTGTCATTGGTCTGAAAGTTATACGTATATACAGATGCTCTTTGACGTGGAGTGGGGAGAAGAGGAGGTGGGAGGAAGGGAAAATGGCACCTACCGGGGAATAATTTTTATTGTCATGGCCTCTTCCAAATGCAATAGGATTTAGATTTGGACCCTAGAGCTGATAAAGAACTGGAATAAAATTCAGAAATGAAGTAGCATGTGACTTTATAGTGCCGAGTCACACTGTAGAGGTGGGTTATCAGATTGATACTCAGGAATTGGTGTCTTTGCTCATCCCAGTCCCCTGGACCTAAGACAGTAAAACTCATTCCAGACCCTGCTTCCCAGGGTGGAAGAGGCGATGCGGTCTGTTTATCGCTTATTGCCTTGTGTTAAGTTTATGGTCCTGAAACACCCGCCACCTCCCAGTGTCCATTTATCACCTTGTTTCGTACTCTGTGCCTGTGTCCTCACCATGCCCTCTCCCTGGAATGCCCTCCTCCACTCCAAATTTAGTCAACTTCTACTCCTCCCTAACAGTGGTTCAGGGTCCTCTTCTGTAGGTAGCCTTGCGCTAATTCTCTAGGTTGGCGTTGGTTCTGCTCTTCTGGTTTCCAGAATGCCCTGTGCACTTTCTCATGATTGTACCTCATGTACTATTTGATTGTATTAAATGTATGCACCCTTCTCCCCCACTAGCTTGAAGCTGATGGGGATAAACACAGTATTTTAACCGCCTTTATACCCAGAACAACAGGCCAGTGCTGTGCACAAAGTAGAAATTCAATGTTTCATAAATGAACAATGGACTGAATGCAAGCTAGATTAAGAAATCTCTGAGACTCTGTTTCTTCATGTGTAAGCAGGGGCCAAAAATAGTATCACCTTATAGAGAAGGAAAAGAGGTAGAGGATGAGAGCAGAGAGTAAGGAGGTAAGGAGACGGCAGAGTATAGGACCTTGTTGACCATTATGAGAACGTCGACGTTTACTCATAGTGCAATGGGGAAGGTTTCCAACTGAGTAGTGACAGGACTTGGCCTATGTTTTAGATGGACTCTGGTACCTTTCTGATAATAAAAAATGAGATGCAAGCTCAGAAGCAGGAAGATGAGTGATGAAGCTACTGCATCTCTCATTCGGTGAAATGAATTTTGTTAGTACCACCATAATTACAAATGTTTTTCACATATCCATATGCACACACACATACACACACACACACACAAGCACACCCCATTTCAATTAATAAACACCGATCCAAGTAATCCCATTTTTTATTTCTCAAAATCATTTAAAATGCCAGTTAAGGAATAGATGCATGGCTATTTCTTCTGTTCTGTTTCTCTTTTTCATTTAAATATTCCCTTCTGTTCTGTAGACTGAACTAAGGAAGCCATCAAAAATTATGACTTATAAACTGTGTCAACAATTGCTTTCTTATGTATCACTTCATTAAGTGAAGAATAAATGGGATGTGGCCATACTGGTTTCTTTCTCATTCCAAAGTGATAGAAATGAATGATGAACTCCCCGGGTCAAAAGTCCACACTCGTTGGAATATTTGTTCAGAAATGAGAAATGCTTTATATATTTTCATATATGGATTGTGACTGTTTAAGAAAAATATTAAACATTATTTTAATCAAGTAAATTGCCTAAATACTAAACTAAAAAAGCTAAAATAAGAGTATTTCATATAAATTGGCATGGCCCTTTTCTCAGTGGCAAGAAATATAAACAACTCTGAATTCTCAGTTGGCTAAGTAAAGACAGACATAACTGCTTTGATGCCTATTCACTAAAGAATTAATTAATAAGAACACATATGAATAAAGGGACATGAAATAATTAGCCATTGCCACATGACCAGAAAAAGAAAGGTTACTGAAAAATTAAGGTTACAGAAAAATTAAGGTTACTGTTCAAACTTACTATTTCTACCACAGATAGAGCAATAATATTTAATTTATTAATTATTTAATAAATAAAGTGTCCTTTTTTTTTCACCAGTTATATAAATTAACTCAATTAATGTTTCCATAATCCTCTAAGTTTGGGTATAATCTTAGCTGAATTTTAGCAATGGAGAAACTAAGTCTCAAAGAAGTGAAGTAAGGTCTCCAAGGTCAAGCAGCCAGGATATGAGGGAGCCTGGAATAAATTCCTGCTTGACTCAGCACCAACTCTCCCATGGCTCACTGGATTATGAGACCCACACTCCCCCACTGGGAAATTAAAATAGTCAGTCAGGAGACCTCATGCAGAGGCTGAAACAGAAACCAAATAAAGTTCAGTTTCTAAATTTGATTTCCAATGTTCCTAGCCCTGCTTTGGAAAAGGATGGCACTCCCTCATATCTTTGAGCACAGAAATCTTCCGCTTAAGGCTACTTGATTTGATTGTAGGGACTTTTTCCTGAAATGAATAAAAAGCACAGAATTTGAGTAAGCTCTTGTATCTGTAACAGAATATTGCTTACAGAAGACAATTTTCTGAAAATCCTGTCCTCTTAACCTAATTATAGCATGTAAGTTAAAACCACATTAAAGAGCACAATACAATTGAGTACCTACTTTCAGCTAACGAATTCCATCAGTTGCCAGGGGCAGACCAAAGTCTGCCTGGTTAGCATACTACCCACTAGTTTCACCTACAAAATATAGGAAATGGCCTTTCACCATTTGAGGAATTTAAATACTTAGAGTTACCTTGTTTTCATCCAAAATTATTGTATTACTACTACAGAGAGAAATACAGGAGCTTATAAGGGTTTAGGACATAGGATACATCCCAAACCCTGAAACCCTGAATCAGTCTTCAGACATCCAAAACAATGTACTAATGAATTCAAAACAGCATAAAATCTCCTTTGAAGATGACCAATGGAGTTAATAATGATAATAATTATCCTAAGCATTCATTCTCCATAAAGCTAACTGTTGCTTTTATGATGTTAAATCTAAGTTTTGCCCGCACCCAGACACCATTAATTAGGGTAATTAATAGGCAAACCACAGACTGGGGAAAAATATCTGTAATACATAAGTATGACAAAGGTTCCTTATGTAGAATATACAAATATTTAAATCAATAATAAAAAAAAGAAATACTTTACAATTTTCTAACGAGTAAACATTTGAACAGAAAGAAGATACAAAAATGCTGATAAACGCTTAAAAGAGCAGCTTGGGTCATCCGTTATCAGGAACAATCAAATTAAAATGAAAATAAGATACACTAATACCAGGAACTAAAATAATAAAGACTAACGATACCAAGTGTTGGGGAGAATGTGGTTTTATCTAGGACTACAAATGACACTCTAAAAATAAGTTAAAGTGCCAATTCTCAATCATCTTCAGGTGAGCAATTTATATCACAGTCTGTCTGTGATACATAAGCAGTGAAAATAAAAAAATTAAAACCCATAATAAAAGGCTTATTAAGAAAATGTTATGCATTATACTAATTTTAAGGAATCTAAGCATGAAAGGCCATGTAATTCTATTCGGTAGCTTTACAATAACTCTAAACCTTATACTTCCCATTATCTGTAAAACTTTATTATATATCATTATGTACGGAGGGCAATCAACATAAAGAGTGTACTAAGTAAACTGTCTAAAAGAAGAGGAGAAAACTATGGAGCAGGAAGAAGGGAAGAAAAGAAAAAAGATGAAACAATTCTTCCCCTCAAAATATTTAAAATTTAGTTTTAGGATAGAATTATATACCTATCAAATTATATTCAAATTGTATAGATCTCCTTTGCATATACTGTCCTCTAGGGTCTAACCCCTGTGTCCTCTCCAGGCACAGCTCTTACTCTTAATGTGTCCTGGATTTTATACGGTCTGACACATAGCACAAGCTCCATACACATGTCATTATCACATACTCATTATCACATACTCATTATCTGGACTTCATGGTGAAGCAGTTCTCCTGAATACTGAGTCAGCAATGGTAGTTACTGATAAAATTCTTAAAGACCAGGATTAAATCTGTTTCCCTGGTTCTCTCACAGAATCTAGCCCAGAATCTCACGCATAACAGATGCGTAACATGCGTAATTACATGCGTAATTTAACATGTTAAATTCATTGGGTATAACGATTTCATTTCTCCAGTGTCCTTTTTTGAATTCCAATTTTCCAACAACTGCTTAATATATGATTATATGTAAATAACTCAGAGTCATCTGTATTATCTTCTGCAAGTACAGGAAGATATTTCGTTCAAGATTTAAGAGAAACAATTAGTCGACATCAAAAGGCTGTAATCAGTGAAAGAATCTTCTCTCTTCTCTACCAGAAAACTTAGAATAATACATTCAGTGACAATATTAAGGCAACTCCTACTGAATTTTTGTTCTGGTATCTATGCCATGTCGAATAATTGTCAAAGGCAAAAGAGAAGATTCCTGGGCTGGCTAATGCAGGTTTTTTCCTGTTGCCTGTCAATAGCCACCTGCTTGATGACCCATGCTGCAGGTTTCTGAGATAGTAAGTGTAGTCTACAGCCTTGGGACAGAAGCAAGCATGAGGGGCACCTGGGTGGCTCATTGGGTTAAAGCCTCTGCCTTCAGTTCAGGTCTTGATCCAGGGGTCCTGGGTTAGAGCCCCACATCGGGCTCTCTGCTCAGGGGGGAGCCTGCTTCCCCCTCTCTCTCTGCCTGCCTCTCTGCCTGCTTGGGATCTCTGTCAAATAAATAAAACCTTAATAAAAAAAAAAAGAAGAGGAAGCAGCAAGCATGACCTGGCTTGCACCAGATGTATGCTTTAACCAGTGGAATCACCCAGGACCAGATGATAGTAGATGAGCAATAATCAGTTTAAAATTATATAAATCATTCCTACAGAACTTCATCTACCTTTTTAAATATTATCGCTCAGCCATTCCTCGTCTCAAAGTCATACTCTAATTCCAGTCATTTCCCTTCAATCACCAGTGTCATTGATAAGAACTGCAGCCACCATTGCAGTGGTGAAGGAAGGTTTCAATCCATCCTCCAGGGCCTAGATCAAAGCCCACTTCCTTCCAGAAGATTTCCTCCAATCCTTTGGCCCATATTTTTTATTTCTTAATTAGATAACCAATAGAATTACTAGATAAAATACTCAATACGTAGCTACCAAACTGAAGTAGTAATTCTAAATTTTCAAAAAGTTAGACATTAGTATTCTTTCAAAGAAACTAGAATTTTATGTACAAATTGAACATTTCATCTTCAATCATATGATTACAAATGGATGTTACTATCTGGAAAAAGAACACAGTCCAATAAAATGTGCTGTACGGTTAGAAAGTCGAGTTGAAGCATGGCATTAATTTCAGGACCTACCTGTATTTAAAAGAAACAGAATTCTTAAACAGGAGAACACCTATCTCTAAATACTTATAAATCTAGAACAAATTTTAATAATTATTTCCTCATCATTAAAAGAAAAAAATACAGAATATATTGAAATCTGTTTACAAACTTAAGCCAAGGATAATTTTGAACAGTTCAAGTTCTGAAATAAACAATCCATCATCTTCAAAACTTATTTTTTAAAATAAACAGTGCAATTTTTTTCATAACCTTAGGTTTTGCTAGAGAAATGTATTCATCTGAAGTTTTTCCTTAAGAATAACTAACTACATTGCCCCTGTTTTTCTAAGGTACCAGTTATGACCCCCTACATCTCCTAAAAGAACTCAGTTTGATTCCTCTAACAAAAAGACAGTTCCTATTACGTTCAGATGAATAACTCAAACTCATGGAATCTGAACCGTGGCTATAGAGGCTATGAAAAATAAGCTTTTGACTGTTTCTAAATCAAAGTGCTATCATTCAGGTCCCATGGTTATACTGCCCTTAACAATGACATTTCTTGCAAAACACTGCACTGTTTTAAGAATTTCTAAACTATTGTGCTGTATTAGAACACTAAGGGAGAAATCTATGTCTCAAAAGTTGCTTATAACTAATGTTCCTTAACCTTAGGTATTATTTAGAAAGGCTCAATATCTGACCAAATCAGATTTGAAGCAATGTTCCTTAAAGTATAAAACACTTTATTTCTCCAAGTTCTTAAATACTTCTCAGACTGTATCTTTGTTGAATGAATAAATACTAAGACAATGTTCATCATACTTCCCAGCTGAGACTCATTAATGCACATGCAGAAAAATGAGAAATTTATACATGAAAATTAAGCAAAACCAGGATATTAAGTTGATGGGGGCAGGTTATATCTTAACACCTGTGTTTATGATATCATGATACCCTCATCTGTGCTGAACCATAGACCACAGAGATGACAAAGAAACTGGAGAGATATCCTTGCTATGACCTTCCGATCAATAAGACATTCCCATACCTGCAGCTTAGTTTAGTGTCACAAAGAACAGTATATATCAGTTTCAGAAGAGTAACACAAAGAGCTTGTGTAGATCAATGCAGGTCCTGTCTGTGGAAAGCCAAGTCCCTCCCCAAAAGAATCTACATGCTTTCTTTTCACAGAACTTAATGCATTGCTCATATTGTCTTTTCAGTATCTCTGTCCTTGACCAGGGCTTCCCTTAATGAGAACGAAGAACAGTGAAGATTGCATAATTTGTAACAGAGGTTTGCTAGTTTAAAAGTTGAGGAAGATTCATATTAAAAATTCCAGATTTGGGGGGCGCCTGGGTGGGTTAAAGCCTCTGCCCTCGGCTCAGGTCATGATCTCAGGGTCCTGGGATTGAGCCCTACATCGGGCTCTCTACTCAGCCCGGAGCCTGCTTCCCCCTCTCTCTCTGCCTGCTTCTCTGCCTACTTGGGATCTCTATCTGATAAATAAATAAAATCTTTAAATAAATAAATAATTTTAAAAATTAATATTCCGGACTTTTTAGAGTACCTCTTAAAACATTAGATGAGCTAACTATACTTGCTGCCTGGCAGCAATTGGGTAGAGCAGAGGGGTGCTGCCCTCCTTGCGCTCCCCAGTCCTCACCACTCCCTAGTGTTTGCCCCTGAGCAGCTTTGGCCATTTTTGTTCCTTGCCTTACTTCATGAGCATTTTATTTAAACCCTTTGGTTTAAGCGTGTGAACTCTGCAGTTAGAATACCTGGATTTAAATCCCAACACTTCCTTCTTGTATGACCCTGGGCATATTACTTTCTTCCCTCTCCCTGCTCTTTTGTTTTCTCCTTATAAATTTATAATTTTCACTACTTTTAGAGTTGTTGGGGAAATTAAAGATAACTTGGACATCAAGTACAGAGCCCAATGAATCCATAAATGCACTTATTATTAAGGAAAACACACAGACACACGAGTGGGGCTAGATTAAACCCCCTCTGCCCCACTGCATTAGGTGTATAGAGCTATAAACTTGGAGCTTTCAGCCTTAGGCCAAGGGAACACAGGCCACAGCCCCAGTAGGCTGCTTGGGACCTTGAGTGAGGTGGACCCAGGCTGAAACTCAGTGCATTGTATCAGTTATGGCTGCCATTCTCCTCGAAGTCCCAGGACTGTTCTTATACCTAGCTACACTTTACAGCCACCTGGGGAGAGTTTCGAAACTAAAGAAAACAATGCCCAAGCCCTACACCAAACCAAGCAAGTCAGATCTATTGAAGTGGATCTATATGTATCTTTAAAGCTCCTAGGTGATTCTAACGTACAGACAGGCTTGAGAACCACTGTTCCATGACACAGAGAGCACCAGCCCTCCCCAGCCATGTCTAGGACTCTCGAAAGATCCAACAAAGGGGTTCACATTTTTAAAAATGAGCAGCTTAGGAAGCATTAAAATACAGAAATTACTGATTCATCTGGCAGACAATATTCATTTTGTAAACATGTCTGCATTATGGATTAAGTGATTTACATTTTTTTAAAAATAGGAAGATCACTGTTTACAAATGTGGTATTTCTTCAAGTGTATCCCCACACAAGTGATTTTAAATGCCTGTTTTAAGTGCATTCCACAGACTGAGGGACAATAATTTTGAGTCTTTGGAAGGTGACTGAATTTAGCAATACCACAGTAATTAATTAAAGGTTGACATATAAAGCTAGTTTTACTTAATAGTGAGACAACTTTAAATTTTTATAATGAAGTCATAGCTTTCTACTTAAAAATAACAAAATCATCAATAATTTTGCAGGAAATATAGAGCAACATTATTAAAATGTTGCTAATATATGTGTAAGTTCTATGCTAATTTGGCTAAACAGTTTAAATGCTTATCAAACTACATGTATAGAAAATAAAATATTAGTATTATTCTTTAGAAGTCTTTAATTAGATCTGGAAATTTTTAATTATTAAAATATCTAAGATTTAGATGTTTTTAAAATACATTTAAAGATCATTCTTAGGCAAAATTTAGGTAGAGGGATAACTAATTTGGGGAAAACTCTATTTTGAGGAAATCTGATATTCTTTGTGGTCGCTAAATTAGGATGCCATGTATATTTAAATGTAAATTTAGATGTGCCCCACTTATTTTAGCATGAATCTTTTAAATCAAATATTAACACTTTTGAATTTCTTTTTCCATATCTGTATCTCATGTACTAATTTCCTTCTCCTTTCCCCCAAACAAGGTCACAAACCCAGATCTCTACAGGATAGGGAAATCACACCAAACAGCAAAGTATGGGCGACGAGTCAGGTCCCCAGGCAGAGGCCACAAAACAGCAGTCCGGAAATCCGGTCCATACACATGATTGGTTTGCTTGTTCTGCATTTCAAAAATTTGGAAAACTCAGATAAAAATCCAGAATCCCAGCTTACTCTGGAAAAGCAGGAGCTTCTGGAACATTGAGGTCCCAGTCTTCAGCAGCAGTTGACTGGACGTGAGTATCGCTGCCCCTTTGGATGGGGCACAGGCTCCCTCCACCTGACCAGTTATCACCACCTGCTTGTTATGTATGCATTGCTTGCTTTACCTTGGGAAGCTTCTGAGTTTCCAACAAAAGGATAAACTAATCAAGTAAGAGACCCCTAACTTGGGCCCAAGGCTCCACAACTAAGGCGGGGGGGGACTAGAAGACAAAAAAACGAGTGGCGGGCAACAACCCTGGGAAAGAAAGAAGACACGCAAAGTCTCCTATATATATTTTGGGGAGTCAGGAAATGGTGTGGTTCAATGGAAAGAGAAGAGGGGGGATCATCTGTGCTTGAATCATGGGCTCTCCCACTATCATTGGTGGGACCTTGGGTGGAGCTCGCTCTCTGTGGATAATGGGGCTACCAATTTCTCTCTCAGTAAAGAGTCCCTAGGATGATGAGGAGTGCACCGTGTCACGCACATTCAGGGCTTAGGAGGCTTAAGGAGTGGTAGGCGAAAGAACATGGGATTTGGTAGCAAAATCTGGCTTTGAATCCCAGCTGCACTCCGTCATCTCCATGAGCTTCAGTTTCCTCCTTGGAGGCAACATTCCTGGAGTAATGACAGAAGGGTTGCCAGGAGAATGTCTGATATGGAGTGCATTGACTTTCACCAAACCTCTATCATCAGCAGCCCTACTGCTTTGATTCTAGTCCTTGTCCCACTGCAGGGGCAAGTGGAGGAGTGCTGGCTAGAACTGAGGCCAGGCAGATGCTAGGTGGCTGTGCACTCTGTAGCATTTCATAAATGAAAAGAATGGGAAGAGAGACAATCCAAAAACTGTATGACTAGAAGGCAGAAGTGTTCGAATATTTTCTGTGGTATCAGAATGAGGCATCCATGATGTGTGGAGGCAGAAGGTGAACAGGAAGATGGAGGGTGGTCATTCAAATGGAAAAAGTATCTTTGAGTACCTGCTATTCTGCCTTATGGGACAGCAAAGACATTGGGTATATTTATGTACGTGGGAGTAGCCACATGTACACACACACACACACACACACACACACACACACACACACACACACACACAACTTTCTGGTCCTCCAAAATTCCCAATGAAAAAGACAGACACATTCAAATACCTAATATGAGGCTTGCCTTAGTAAGAACAGTCTAGAAAGAAGGATTATCAGAGTAGGGAAGGAAGAAGTCAAATGCAGGTGGGGAGATTCTGGACAGATGCTTAGAAAAGGTGGAGTCTGAACATCACAGACTGAGAAGCGTTTCCAAAAAGAGGAAGAAATGGGGTATCTGGTATCTCGAAAAGGCAATTATCGAAAAGGTCAGACCCAAGGTTAGCAGCTACCAGATCTATGTGGGAACAGTCAGTCCAGTGCACGAGATGGGGGCTTGGGGGAACAAGGCAGGAGATGAACTTGAAATATACCTGGAGAGGAACTCTCAGTCTGCGACTTCATTCTGGACACATTCAGTAAATGAACCTTTGCTCCCAATGCACACAGCTTGCCTCAGAGATAACCTCAGAATCCCTGCAGAAGTATGGCAGGTTGGAAAGAAATAATAAATATCTTAAAGGTGCCCAGCCAGGTCAGAGAAAAAGAATCCGGCTTTATGGTGTCAATAGAGGCTCTGAATTGATCTATTTAGCATTGCTAGCTAACGGTCTCTCTAGCTTACGTTCTGGGAAATGTTGACCACCTTTACATAGTTCTAGAAAGATGAAGATATTGATAATAAAAGGAGAGCAAACATAAACACATCAGAAATGAGTGATTCTATTCATCTTTAACTTTGGTTTCAGTGACTTCTAAACTCTGACACATTATCTCTATTCCCCTGACCAGAGCTGGAAAGGTCACAGGGTCACTTGAATTTCCCAGCCTTGCTGGTCTTCTTGGACCCCAGATTGCTGGGACCGTGTTCCAGAATTTCCTAAGGTGCCAGGAACGCAAGCTGGTGCCAGGGATGCAAAGTCAAACCCCTGCCTTTGGAAGGTTACAGAAGGAGAGAAGTAATATAAATGGAAATCAATAGCTTAAACCCAGTGAGATAAATCAATGCTCCATGAAGTGTTACAGAGAGTTCAGAGACCAAGCCAACTATTGCACCTACATGCTCCCCGCATGCTCAGGCAGTACAGTGTCCTGACAAAGAGCAGAAGCTCAACTCTAAGACGAGGTTCAAATCCCAGCTATGCCACTTAGCTGGGTGATTCCGGGGCAATCACTTCATCTCTCTGTGCCTCAATATCCCAACCGTAAAAAAGGCAGAATAAGAGCACTTACCTCATGGGATTACTGTGAGAATTAAAAGAATTTACACACATGGTGCACTTAATACTGTGTGTTGCACACTAAAATATTTTCATTAGTATAACCTGATTAGCCCAAAAGAGAGCCTAGAAAAATGTTAATCTTTCCTGCATTTCTCCGGTCTCCAGCCAAAAGAAGCATTATGAAAATGAACTTTTTTCTCAATACACATTTGCCAACTAAGTGAAATTAACCTTGAACTTCCATCTCCCAAGTGACAGCTGCCTGAGATCTTTCCACCACTACGTGAGTCTTCTTACTCATCAAGCTTCCTGAAAGCCTCCAGCAGAGCTGTTCCCTGCTAGAAACCTCATGGTCCTGATAACAGAATTAAAGAGACATCATTCTGGATATTTCTGGTGGGAAGCACTGGTTGTATGCAAGGTTGGAGCAGCTCCACACCCCAGATAATTTGTGGACCTTAGCCAAGCCCAAATGCCCTGTCCGGACATGGCACTCAAATTGCCTCCAATGGCCTAGCTGCTCCTCTCCCTTCCAAATGTTTGGTCATGCCAGGGAAGAGAGATTCCTTCCTGATTCCCCTTTAGCCCCCTACACTAAGCACCCTCCCCAGGATTCTCTGCCTCTGGTTTCGGGACTCTCAGGCTTCATGGCTTAGCAGTGAGAGGCCTGCTATTCCAGACTAAAAAGTTGTTTTCCCATCCTTGAAAAGAAAGAAAAATAAGTTTTGTCAGCGCACAAGTAGCTGCTCTGATCTTGGCATTTAGATCCAAAGTGGTACCTTCTCAATAACTCATCAGGTTTTTAAAAATATAACTTGGGGGTGGTGCCTGGATGGCTCAGTTGGTTAAGCAACTGCCTTTGGCTCAGGTCATGATCCCAGAGTCCCGGGTCGAGTCCAGCACCTGGCTCTCAGCTCCATGGGGAGTCTACTTCTCCCTCTAACCTTCTCCTCTCTCTCACTGTCTCTCTCTCAAATAAATAAATACCTTTTAAAAAAAAGATAACTTGGTAATATCCATCACAAATGTGTCAGCATCAATCGTCAGCAGAATCTGAAAACTGTGTGTGTTCAAATTAAAGCAAACATGGCCAGTGGAATTAATATTTACAACATAATGTCCAAAAATTAGAAATAACAATCCTTAAACAGAAGAGAAAAATCAAATTTCCCACGATGGTACCTCTTTACCAAAATCATCCCCTTTATTCTCATCCCTTTAAATAAAAATCTGTTAATTAGCTTGGCAGCAAAGCAGCAAAGCTGACCAAATGCTGATGAGTGTTCAGGATGCTATCGTGTTTGGCTTTGAAAACAAGTCATGATTAGGAAATCAACATGGGAACCAAACAAAACCAAACAAAAAAACTTCTGCATTGAAGCAGCGGCACAAATTTAGCCTGAAAGCTGCTGTGTGTGGGGACCTGTGTGACTGGGCTCCATGCCCACCAGTTACTAGTCAAGGAAAGGCTAGGCGGTGGGGCCCCTCCCGCTCGCAGCCCTTGGTTTCCTCCTAGCCCGGCAGTGCAGTGAGGGACCTTCAGCATTTCCTCTTCTGGGATGGCTGGGAATTGACTGTTTTTATGAAATGAACATGACCTAGAAAAGCATTCAGCATGATCCGCTTGTGTACTTCAAAGAGTCCTTAGCTGTACTTCCCATCACAAAGTGTTTGAGCTCCCGTTTATTAAAGCACAGCTTGAACCAGAGGACGCGTCAGTCTTCCAGGTGAACAGCAACAGATCTTTGGCACGGAATCACCACAACTCTCGGCTTGCATTTTTACATGGGAAGTCAGAAGATTAATTTCTTATAAACTACCAGAAGTAGTTAAATAAATGCAAACTGGCAGGAATGATTGTATTCAATCAGGCATACACTAATAAAACTACACATATGCAGATATGTATCTATACCTATCAGAATCACACAAGAACACCATGCTCTGGACCAAAGTCCAAACGAAATCTTGAAATTCAATACTACCACCACCACATTCTGTTGTAAAATGCTTTGCTGTTCAGTCAAAAAAAAAAATTGTCCAATGATTTTATTAAAAATGATGTGCTTGACACTGAGCTAGCTTCTGAGGAACCAATGATAAGTCAATAATGACTTCATGGGTTGATGATCCAGTAGAGGACACTGATATATATAAAAATATTTGCATCACAGTGTGTTCCATATAAATTTGTTTTCAAGGTTCAGAAGTAGATGGAGTATCAGATCTTTCTGAGCATGTAAAGGGTAACATGGAAAGGCTTTACTAAGAGACTGATGTCTTAGAGGAGGGTTCTAAAGCAATGGATAGAAATTCTTCAAGTAGAGAAGAAGAACTCTTAAGACAGTGGGAACAGCAGGGGTGCTTGAGTGGCTCAGCTAGTTAAGCATCTGCCTTCAGCTCAGGCCATGATCTCAGGGTCCTGGGATCAACTCCTGCCTTGGGCTCCCTGCTTAGCTGAAAGCCTGCTTCTCCCCTTCTCTCTGCCCCTCCTCCCCCCATTCATGTGTATGCTTTCTGTCAAATAAATAAATAAAATCTTTTTAAAAAATAGGGAGAACAGCAGGAACAGGAATAAAGGCATGATGACACACATTCCCAAAGCAGGACAGAGCACAGAGGTACACTGATGTACTACTTTACAAATATTAACTCAATCCTCATAACAATCCTATGACTTAGGCACTAACATAATCCCCATCTTACAGTTGTGGAAGTTGAAGGAAATAAAATTTGGATGTAGAGCCCACATCCCTAATAACTACAATAACATTTAAGGGGTTATCAAAGAGTGAATAACACAACAAAAAACGACCTATATTTCTGAGCATAAAATCCAAGGGGTCTGGCAGAAGGGAAAGGACAGAGAAAGACTGCTGCTAGAAATCTGTTGGGGGGAGGGGGAGATCTCAGAAGGACCCTGAGGCCAGCTTCACTGCTTGAAACTCCTGTGGCATTCTAGGTCCATGAACATGGTCAGCTCTGTGCATAGAACGTTCATGATCACGAAGGGTGGGGGCTTACCTGAGTCCAGAATGGTGGCAGGCACCTCGATGAGGAACCTAGTACAATAACTCAGGTATAAGAATTTAAACGAAGTGACAGTGAAGATGGAGAGGTGGAAGGTATTGCAAAGCGTGTGCACATTCGAGCATCACTGCACCAGCATGGCTGGGTGATGAAGGGGGGCATACACATCCACACATCTGTGCAACTGAGTCAGTTAAAGGGAGCATTTAGTCTTTTTGCATGAAAGCCATTTGGGGCCAGAGTGAAATAAAGTTTCTTTCCTCCCCCACTGATTCATAATCATTGGTATGCAGATACCAGATTCAGGATCTATTTTCATTAAAGTAATGTTTGTTTTTAAAGAAGTACACAAACTTAAAATTTTAGGAATTAGCCTATCTGCTTTAAAAAAACAAACTCTAGGGGCGCCTGGGTGGCTCAGTGGGTTAAAGCCTCTGCCTTCGGCTCAGGTCATGATCTCAGGATCCTGGGATCGAGCCCCGCGTCGGGCTCTCTGCTCAGCCGGGAGCCTGCTTCTTCCTCTCTCTGCCTGCCTCTGCCTACTTGTGATTTCTCTCTCTCTCTGTCAAATAAATAAAATCTAAAAAAAAAAACAAAAAACAAAAAACAAAAAAAAAACAAACTCTAGGGGGGGTGGGGGGGGGTGGGGGGTGGGAGGTTGAGGAACCAGGTGGTGGGTAATAGGGAGGGCATGTACTGCATGGAGCACTGGGTGTGATGCCAAAACAATGAACACGGTTATGCTGTAAATAAACAAATAAAAATAAATAAATTAAAAAAAAAACTCTATGGTCTACAGAAAGTAAATGTTCTGTGGATGCCTTTCAGTATTGTCTAACGGGGTCAGTTAAAAAAAAAAAAAAAGGATAAAAATGAAAACTTAATAATGCGGCTCAATTCAAATAAAGACTGGAGTACCTGCATACCAGAACTGAGGTATTCCAAGAAATACCACAGAGGAGATGCTAAAGGCCAGGCCAAAACTGAGCTTCAGGTTCTTTGGAGAGTACACAAGTAACCATGATATAAATCAGGAAATAATAAGCAAGTAAGAACATTCAGGGTCGGGGGTGGGGGGTGTGTGCAGGGGTGGGCAGTTAAAGGAAAACATAATCCCATTCCAGTTTGAGGACTGGAAAAATTTTATAAAGTAAGTAGCATTTTGGATTGGTGTTGAGAGGTTGTTAACCTGAAGGATATATAACTCCAATACTGTACACCGTTCTTATACATAAATATACGAGACTACTCATGTAATCATCAACTGCTACCTGGCTCTCTCCCAAACTCCCAAGTGGAACAATATATTTTTATTTTATATATATATATAAAATATAATATGGTAATATTATATTTAATATATATATTCCCCCCCGTAAAGAATGAAGATTCTAATATTTTTTCATATTTCTTTAGCTGTGACATTCCCCCAACCCACTGCAACTCAGGGAAAACAACATGAGCTTTGGAGCCATAGTCAAAATTAAAGTATGATAGCAAACTTGTATTAAGCATCTACTATGTACTAAGCATATTTAACTCTCATCTATGTGGCAGCCACTCTTACTATCCACACTTTTCGATGGGGGAACGGAGGCATGGAGACAACGTAAGTCTCCAAAGTGACACAGCTGGCAAATGTTGGAGCTGGAATCAATCTAGTCAATCCTTTCTTTGTTCATTGATAAAAGAAGGGATATTTAATAAACTCCACCACCCAAGTCTGTTGTGATGACTAAGTCAGACAGTGTGTATAAAGTACCCAGCTGAGAATTGGGCACTAGCAGGCATTCATTTCCTAATGGCTATAATTGTTATTTCATCTCAATTTAGCAACTAGGTCATTTCCCACGAGTCAGATCTCCAATGAAAGCTCGCACACAGCCCTACCGCATGCCCAGGGCTCGCTGGCATCAGGGCTCCTAAATGCATCCAGCTGAGGCCATCTGGTTCACATACATCTTAAGGCTATCAAGAGTGTCATATTTTACATTTTCAGACATCTTCCAATGACACTCAAGGTCATTATCAAAATGCCTACAAATCACAGCATTACTGACAAGTTGGCACCCATCACAGCTTGAACACTCCCAATACACAGAGAACCCATTATCCTGGAGGTATTTCTTCCAAAGTTGTTTATTTCCCTATTGTCAATGAAAGTCGTAAGAAAGATCATAGAACTAAATTTCTTCATAGAACTAAATCTACTCCTCGGACTTCCAGTTAGTGGTTGTTGCCTTCACTCTAGACAATTCTTGCTTTTGACTGTCTTGTCTCCTTTATTCCATGGGAGGGTTGATCAGCTTCAGGTCCGTTGTCTCTTTTGCCTGCAATATTCTTCCCAGACCGTTCACCACCCTGGTTACCTCCCCAGCCATTCTCTTCTCTGTAATTATCTCTAAAAATATGGCCTCCAGGACAAAGGGAAATGGAGGTGACGCCTCCATCCAGTGTCACTTGTCTTCACCAACATCGTCCTGGTAAGACCACATTTACTTTCCCAACAGTCTTCTAATACTGTTCCCCTCTTTTAGGGGCTTGTTTAAAACACAGAACATCTCTTTCCCAGTAATTGTAGAAGTGCAGAAGTTTGGATTTATGCCTTTAAACTTTACTTTCTCACTCTCAGGCCAGCCCATCTCCCTATCATAATCACTCTGTTGCCTATTTCTGCTATCAACCACATTAGTGTCTACCTAATTCCATCCAGTTGCCCTCTGGGGTTTCACCCAGGTTGATGAAGGAAGACGAAGAAATATAGAAAACCATGCCCGGTGCTCAAAGGCACTCTAATGGAGGCTTCCTTCCTTCTTAGCTGTAGCATCTCTACTTTGGGAATGACCACTGGTTACTTACTGCTCTGAGCCTATGCTGGGGTTTTACTCCCATTTGTCCTTTTTACACTTTTTTAGAAAACTCAATCCTATTTTCTTTGCTGATCAAAAAGCCTACTTTTTATTCAATTCCTGCCAATTGTACCAAGGGTTACCAGTTCCCATATTACTGTTCTGTTCCAAGATAAAAAAGAGGGGGTCATTCTGGGGGAAGGCTGTGCTTTTCATGTCTGGCAGTGGAAATGGTAACCTTCTTCATCTCAAGTCTTCCCCCTCTTCTTTATCCCAGTGTGCTTTAAGCTCTAAGAAAACCACACTTATCATTGTTTCTTGAATATGCCAAACCTCTCTCATATCTGTGCCTCTGTATTACACTACTCTCTTTGCACAGAAGATCTTTCCTTCCACTTTTTTGCTCAAATTACTATACATCCTTCATGTCTCCCTTCCAATGTTATCTGCTGTGTACAACTTCCTGGACTCCCTTAAGCAGAACGAGTTGCTCTGATCCTACTTTCCTCAGGTTTACTGATATTATATTGTATCCATCTATATAGCTGGTATTCCCAGTACACTTGATCTCCTCCAGGGAAGAGCCAAGTCTCTGAAAATGGGAGGCCCACAGTAATGTTTACCTCACAAAAAACACTCAGTAAATGTTTGAATAAATAGATGAATGGGAAGATGCAAAAGACATCACGGTATTCAAAAAAAAAAAAATACTAGGAATTAAAGGAACAAGGATAAACCAAGATAGAAAATGCATGGCATTTGTTCATAAACACGGATATTTTAAGCTTGGTAGTTGAAAAGATTCTTTAATCTTTTTATATATCCTTTAGATTCTTTAGAGTTAACAACAACAAACCACAAACTATAAACCATCTGAAACTAATTTAAACCTCCATGTCACTCATTTTTTTTTGTTCAAGAGTTACACTTTACCAAAAAAGAAAAAAAAAGTCTGGTATATCAGAGTCAAACTTTTCCATATGGTATTGGCACTTAAAGTAAATTTGCTGGAATGGAAAGTAATCAGACCTGGCCTATTTGGAATAGTTTTATCATTGTAATTTTTAAAATAAATAATCCAGGTGTTATGACAAAGAGGCAAAAAACAAGAAAATTCCTCAAGTTGATTAGCTATGAAGGAAAAAAATGTTGTAATTTTAGTACCCATTAATTTATACTATAATAAATGATATGATGCAGCTCTAAAATATAGCTCATCAAATAGAAAATATGTACTCTAACACTCTTCTCAAGTTACACACACTGATAATTTATAAGCTCTATCCTAACAAGTGATTTATTGAAGCTTAGAACCCTAAGGTATGATAATAGTACACAGAAACTTCAGTTGTTTATTACTACCCTTTCTTTTATCATAATGAGAAAAGTGATTTTCTTTCTCATGTTATTTGTAAAGCAATAAACAATAGCTCTGGGGAGATGAAATATTTTCCAACAAACTGCTATTTATTCAACAGGAATGTCTAATTAAAAAGATATTCCCTATTTTTTTGATGCTTCCATTTTATTTATTTTTTCAGCGTAACAGTATTCATTCTTTTTGCACAACACCCAGTGCTCCATGCAAAACGTGCCCTCCCCATTACCCACCACCTGTTCCCCCAACCTCCCACCCCTGACCCTTCAAAACCCTCAGGTTGTTTTTCAGAGTCCATAGTCTCTTATGGTTCACCTCCCCTTCCAATTTTTTTTTTATTAATAAACATATAATGTATTTTTATCCCCAGGGGTACAGGTCTGTGAATCGCCAGGTTTACACACTTCACAGCACTCACGATAGCACTTACCCTCCCCAATGTCCATAGCCCCCTCCCCCTCTCCCAATCCCACCTCCCCCCAGCAACCCCCAGTTTGTTTTGTGAGATTAAGAGTCATTTATGGTTTGTCTCCCTATTTTTTGTCCTTAATGACTGGAGTACAAACTCCATGATTAATTTAGAACTTTTTTTGAGAAGCCAAGCAGATGTGCTTTAAAATTTCTAAATGAACAATCAATGTATATTTCTTGAATAATTAAACTATAAACTCTGCTTGGTAGGCATTATGATAAGAAAGAGAAACACATACACCCTAGTCATTACACTCTAAAATGGCATATAGGCTACTTGTAGACACAAAACTAATGCAATGCAAAATAGCCATAAAACAATTCAAAACCACCCAACAGAAAGGGGTACCTACTTTTATCAAAGACATTTATAAGACTGCTAACCGCAAAACTAGCCATATTAGTCAACAAGAGGAAACTACTCCAACCTCCATCAAGAGTAGAATGGATAAATTGTGATACACTCACAGAATGGGATACAGTATAGCAATTTAAAAACTACAGGTAAATTGCACAAACAGTGGTATGCGAAAAATAGGACACACAAAACAGCTGACCTTTAACATGAGTTTAAGTGCATGGCTCTCCTTACAGGTACATTTTTACACTATAGTACAGTGACTGTGTTTTCACTTTCGTGTGATTTTCTTAACATGGCTCAAGCTTCTCATGGCACAGTGGTCTCAGAATAGGTCCACTTCCTACAAGGTGACTGGCTTCAAAGCAAAGCATCACAAAAGCAAAACTTTCTTCAAGCTGCACAGCTTCTTATGACCTAGACCTAGGAGTCTTTGGTCAACAGCAACTTGCAGGGCCAGCTCAGAGTCAAAGAAAGGATGCCAAAAAGGTGTGACCACTGGGAGGTAAAGGTCCTTGGGGAGACAACTTTGGAAACCAGCTGCGGCAGTGCATTATTATTTAAGCAAATACTTAAAAATATATGAGACACAATTCATGTATTCATTTCACAAAAACCAGTTACTGAATTCCTGATAAATACTGGGAACATTAAATGAATAAGATATGGTTGAAAAGATATAATTACATGCTAAAATATAATACTTACTTAGGCACTACTTCCTTGCCCTACTTATTGATAATAATATCCATCCAACACTTTGTTCAATTCCATTGCCCTCATCTTTTCCTATAGTTTATTCAGACTCTTATGTACTTGGAAATGTAAGAGATTTTTTAAAAAGATGTATACTAACATTTATTTGTTTCACTTTAAATGCATTTGGTCATTCATTCATTCTCTAGGTTCACTATAGGATTGGCAGTGCATTATAAACTAGTTATAGAAAATAAAAATAGGAGAAAGGCACAGTTTCTGCTTAAAGATACGTAGAGAAAACACAATGAAAAGGACATAGAGACAGAAAAGCACAGGCTATACACTCGTAACATTGACCAGATCTATCAGTTCATTTGTTGTTGTTATTTTTTAAGGATTTTATTTATTTATTTGACAGAGGGAGATATAGCAAGAGAGGGAACACAAGCAGGGAGAGTGAGAGAGGGAGAAGCAGGCTTCTCGCTGAGCAGGGAGCCTGATGTGGGGCTCAATCCCAGGACCCTGGGATCATGACCTAAGCTGATAGCAATATCAGAAACCAAATAAATGATGATGCAAGACAAGTAGCATTAAAATGATGAAATTTGTAATATGAATAACAAAACATTGGGAGGTGATGAAAGGTAAGAGAGGTATGAGATGTCTTTATAGAAATGTGATATTTGAATCGAGTCTTACAAGGCAAGTAAACTATGGGTGTCCAAGAAGAGAGGAGAGTTTATTCCGGCAGAAAGAAGAGCATAAGCAGAGGCAATCAGATAAGTCAGCAAGATAACTGACTGGATTACTTGAGAAACAAACTAACCCTACAGGAGAGATTTGTTACCATGGTAAGTGTGAAAAGATATGGTAAGGAGATTTTTATGAAGGTTCTAGAATGTCAGCTGGGGCAATTAGGACGTGTGAGCCTCAAGGAGGTAAGGTCTGTCTTTGGCAAAATAAATAAATAAATATAAAGATGAAAATAGTATTTTAGCAAAACTAATCTGGGCATGTTTGTTGCATGGTTATCACTCTGCCTGCTCTGTCATTGTTACATCTTTCCTGAACAAAGGAAGATCAATTCATTACCTAAGTAGCAGCATCCTGGACACATTTAGAAATGTCTAAACACAATCAGAAGAGGGAATCAATAGGGCATTGAAACTGGTTTGAAAATCAGGAAATGACAGATGCTGGCGAGGATGTGGAGAAAGGGGAACCCTCCTCCACTGCTGGTGGGAATGCAAGCTGGTGCAACCACTCTGGAAAACAGCATGGAGGTTCCTCAAAATGTTGCAAATAGAACTACCCTATGACCCAGCAATTGCACTACGGGGTATTTACACTAAAGATACAAACATAGTGATCCGAAGGGGCACGTGTACCCGAATGTTTATAGCAGCAATGTCTACAATAGCCAAACTATGGAAAGAACCTAGATGTCCATCAACAGATAACTGGATAAAGAAGATGTGGTATATATACACAATGGAATACTATGCAGCCATCAAAAGAAATGAAATCTTGCCATTTGCAACTACGTGGATGGAACTGGAGCGTATCATGCTTAGTGAAATAAGTCAATCGGAGAAAGACAACTATCATATGATCTCCCTGATATGAGGACATGGAGAAGCAACATGGGGGGTTGGGGGGATAGGAGAAGAATAAATGAAACAAGATGGGATTGGGAGGGAGACAAACCATAAATGACTCTTAATCTCACAATACAAACTGGGGGTTGCTGGGGGGAGGTGGGATTGGGAGAAGGGGAGGGGGCTATGGACATTGGGGAGGGTATGTGATATCGTGAGTGCTGTGAAGTGTGTAAACCTGGCGATTCACAGACCTGTGCCCCTGGGGATAAAAGTACATTGTATGTTTATTAAAAAAAAAAAAATTGGAAGGGGAGGCGGACCATAAGAGACTATGGACTCTGAAAAACAACCTGAGGGTTTTGAAGGGTCAGGGGTGGGAGGTTGGGGGAACAGGTGGTGGGTAATGGGGAGGGCACGTTTTGCATGGAGCATTGGGTGTTGTGCAAAAACAATGAATACTGTTACGCTGAAAAAATAAATAAAATGGAAAAAAAAAAAAAGAAAAGAAACTGGTTTGATAGGGGATAAAAAACAAGAAGACCAAAAAGACACCAAGTTTTCCAGTCTAGGGAAATTGGAAAATGCCAATTATAAGAAGGTAGTAGGGCCCAAGAGAGGAAAAATAATGACAGAATTGGAGGCAAAAGTGAAACATATGGGGCGCCTGGGTGGCTCAGTGAGTTAAGCCTCTGCCTTCGGCTCAGGTCATGATCCCAAAGTCCTGGGATCGAGCCCCGCATCGGGCTCTCTGCTCTGCAGGGAGCCTGCTTCCTCCTCTCTCTCTGCCTGCCTCTCTCCCTAGTTGTGATTTCTCTGGCAAATAAATAAAATATTTTAAAAAAAAGTGAAACATACGGTGCAATGTCCCGTATATAGAAGACATGACTTTGGAACTTGACATCTTAACTGGAATGATATATTTCACTTTATGTAAAGGTAAGTGTAGAGGTCATGATGAGTTGATAAGTTTATTAAAAAGACAGATAAAATTTATATAAGAAAGGGAATGAAAAGCCAAGAATGAGAGTTGAAAGCAAAGGGGGATATTATAGACTTTCATCAGTGAACCCAACGGATGCTACCCAAGGAGGAAATTTCAAAAAAGTAACACTGATGAGCAATATCAAATGCCACAGGGAAGCAAAAGGAGATCCTACTGGGGCAGAGTTAAACTATATGGTTAAAAGATGGTCATGGGAAAAGGTTAGGAGTCTTTCTTCTGAAAAGAAGGGTCAAGAAGCCAGGTTGGGAAAGGCTTCAAAGAAGGCAAGAAAGCAGTCAGTGCAACAGTAAATACGTACAACAGTGTGGTCAAGGTGTCTGAAAGCATTGCGAGAGAATTTCCACAGCAGCTACAAGAAGCAATGGAATCCACAGGAGGTTTCCTTCATATTTTTCAACACTAAAAGACCTGCCTAATCTCATAGTGTAAGGTATTTCCATAGAAAGATATAAACTAAAATGACACTTTTTCTGCCTCTTCATATACAGTAATAGCTTACATTCTGTGGAGATCACCAGTAGACTTCATTTATAAGAATTACTGGTACTGGAAATCAAAATTCTACTATTACAGCCAAAAGCAAGGACATCTGAGCCTCTCACAATGGTGAACTTTAATTATGTGTTTAGACATAGGGATGGGATGAAAATAAAACCAAATCATTAAGGACATCACATCAAACAAGTGGTTTCATATAAATCAGTTTCTTGAATTTCAAATCTCCCTTGGCATACATATGCTTATGTTCACAAATTGGTACTTAGAAAATAACCTTCCATATTTCATCACAACAAAGGACTTTGGAAAATACATCAGCCCCCTATGGGAATCCTCTTAAGACTTTAAAATCTTAATTTCTACAACATCCTTATATCCCAAAGTAGTATACTTCCTTTCCCACACCAAAAGTACTTTCCACTAATCACTGTTGTCTTATTACACTGCTCAGACACATGGAAAATAATTAGTTGACTGCTTTCCAAGACAAATCGAAAGTTTAACAGTATCTCCTCCACTCCAGTATTTCTCAGTAATTTAAAAAAGTATTATTCGGTAATCACTGAATGACATCTCCTTATAAATGCAGTCTCCTAGCTAATTTCATTTCTCTTTAGTTTCTTCTTCAGTGTTTACTTGCCTCTTAGTTTTATGAGTTAATTTTTTCAGTGTATCCCTTCTCATCATCCATTTTATTATCAATATCTACTTTGCTAAACTCTTAGCATTTATAGATCAGACTCAAATTTGTAACCCTTTACTAGATTTCTAATACCTTTCCAATGCATTGTGTATGTTTTAAGAAGTTTTCTTAACAAAGGGTTTAAATACACACATACACACACACACATATACACATATATATGTCATATGATATTGAGTATGAGTCACATCAATCGATTAAAAAACCATTTATGAACACCTACTATGTGCTAAGCATTGTTTTAGAGGTTGTGCGAATAGCCATAAACAAGCAGTCACGGATCTCCTTCATTTCCTAATGAACTCGCTTCCTAGTGGGAGAAGAACAAACAAGATACCTGAGGTATTTAGTAGGTCAGCAGGTGCTTTAGAGAAATTAAAGCAGTAAAGGTGGGTGAGGAGTGTTGTGTTGAAAGGGAAGAGATACAACTTGGTATACAGTGGTCAGGGTGGGCCTCACTGAGAAGCAGCATCTGAGCAAAGATCTGAAGTAAGCAAAGGACCTGGCCATGAGAGTACCTGGGGGGAGAGCATTCCAAGCCAAGGGAACAATAGTGCAAAGTTCCTGACACAGGAGCATGCCCAGCATTTTGAGGATCAGCAAAGGGGTGACTGTGATCAGAGAAAGGCACGTTGGAAAAAGAGCAGGAAATGAGATTGAGATGTAACAGAGAAGACCACAGATCACAAGGTCTCACAGGCCATTAGAGGGACATGGCTTTTACTCTGAACGAGATGAAAAGTATTTGAAGGGCTTAAACCAAAAGAGTGAAATGATTTGACATGCTCATAAAGAATTACCCCAGCTACCTTGGTTATAGGGATCCAGGGAAACCAAGCAGGAAGCTGCTGTGTCAGGATAACAGCAGTGGACAGAGGTAGTGAAAAATGGTTAAATTTCGAATTTTTTAAAGTCTTTATTTTAATTCCAGTTAGTTAACATACAGTGTTATATTAGTTTCAGGTGTCCACTATAGTGATTCAACACTTCCATATATCAGGGCGCCTGGGTGACTCAGTTGGTTAAGCACCTGCCTTCAATTCAGGTCATGATCCCAGGGTCTTGGGATTGAGCCCCGCATTGGGCTCTCTGCTCTGTGGGATGGGCGTGGGGGGCTGCTTCTCCCTTTCCCTCTGTCACTGCCCCTGCTTATGCTCTCTCTCTCTGTTATATAAATAAATAAAATCTTTAAAAAATAAATAAACTCTTCCTTACACCGCCCAGTGTTCATCATAGCAATTGTACTCCTTAATCCCCATCACCTGTTTCATTGATGCCCCCCTCACCTCCCCTCTGGTAACCAACAGTTTGTTCTCCATAGTTATGTCTATTTCTTGGTTTGTCTCTCTTTCTTTTTTTAGGCCCTTCTGCTCATTTGTTTTGTTTCTTAAATTTCACATATGAGTGAAATCATACAATATTTGTCTTTCCCTGACTTATTTTGTTTAGCATTAATGCTCTCTAGCTCCATACATGTCCTTGCAAATGGCAAGATTTAATTTTTTTTATGGCTGAGAAATATTCCAGTGTGTGTGTGTGTGTGTGTGTGTGTGTGTGTGCGTACATATACCACTTTTTCTTTATCCGTTCCTCAACCAATAGACACTTGGGCTGCTTCCATATCCTGGTATTGGTAAACAATGCTGCTATAAACATAGGGGTACGTGTATCTCTTTTGAATTAGTGTTTTTCTATTCTTTGGGTAAATACTCAATAGTGTGATTGCTGAATCATAGGGTAGTTTTATTTTTAACTTTCTGAGGAACCACAGAGTTTTCCACAGTCCCTGCAGCACTTACATCCTTACCAACAGTGCAAGAAGTTTCCTTTTTCTCCACATCCTCACCAACACCTGCTGTTTCTTGTTTTTGGTCTTAGCCATTCTGAAAGGTCTGAGGTGATATCCCATTCTGATTTCAATTTGCACTTCCCTGATGATGAGTGATGTTGAACATTTTTTCATATGTCTGTTGGCCATTTGGATATCTTCTTTAGAGAAATGTCTGTTCCTGTCTTCTGCGCATTTCTAATTGGATTATTTGGCTTTTAGTGTTGAGTTGTATCGTTCTTAATACATTTTGGATACTAAGCCTTTATCAGATATGTCATTTGCAAATATCTCTTTCCATTCAGTATGTTGTCTTCTAGTTTTATTGTTCCTTTGCTATGCAGATGCATTTTATTCTTTAAAAGATTCTTAAAAATATTATTCTTTTCACAGTAGACTTTACACTTATTTTTGTGATTTTACAGTAGTTTAACACACTGTTGGATCTTTTTTTACTTTGGAGTTACATTTATATTCTCCATTGCATTTTGAAAAATTACCCACAGCAGTGATGGACCTTTATTTTTCTGTGCATGGATTTTATTTTTTAATTTTTTTTCAGTGTTCCAAGATTCATTGTTTATGCACCACACCCAGTGTTCCATGCAATACATGCCCTCTTTAATCAGATGCATTCTATTTTTTGTAAGTCCCGCTAATTTATTTTTGCTTCTGTTTCCCTTACCTCAGAAGGCATACATAGAAAAAAAGTTGCTATGGCCAATGTCAGAGAAATTATTGTCTGTGTTCTCTTCTAGGATTTTTATGGTTTGGCTCTCACAAATAAGGTCTTTCCTCAACTTTTAGTTGATTTTTGAGTATGGTATAAAAAAAGTAGTCCATGGGCACCTGGGTGGCTCAGCGGGTTAAGCCTCTGCCTTCAGCTCAGGTCATGATCTCAGGGTCCTGGAGTCAAGCCCCATGTCAGAATCTCTGCTCGGCGGGGAGCATGCTTCCCCCTCCCTCTCTGCCTGCCTCTCCACCTACTTGTGATCTCTGTTTCTCTCTGTTAAATAAATAAATAAAATCTTTTAAAAAAAAAAGTGGTCCACTTTCATTCTTTTGCATGTAGCTGTCTAGTTTTCCCAATACCATTTGTTGTAGAGACTTTTTCCTATTGCATATTGTTGCCTCCTTTTTCATAGATGGATTTCTGGGCTTTCCGTCCTGTTTCATTGATCTATGTGTCCATTTTCTATGCCAGTACCATACTGTTTTGATGACATAAGCTTTTTAAATAGGTTGAAATCTGGAATTATGATACCTCCAGCATTGTTTCACATTTTCATGATTGCTTGGGCTATTCAAAGTCTTGTGGTTCCATAAAAATTTTAGAATCGTTTGTTCTACTTCCTTGAAAAATGTTGTTAGTATTTTGATAGAGATTACATTAAATGTGTAGATTGCTTTGGTAGCATAGACATTTTAATGTATTTGTTCTAATCCATGAGGATGCACTGTCTTTCCCTATCTTTGTTCATCTTCAATTTCTTTCATCAATGTTTTACAGTTTCTAGAGTATAGGGTTATTACTAGATACCTTATAATTTGTGGTGCAGTTGTAAATGGAATTGTTTTCTTGATTTCTCTTTCAGTTGCTTCAGTATAGAAATGCAACAGATTTCCGTACTTTGATTTATATCTTGCAAATTTACGGAATTCACTTATTCATTCTAGCAGTTTTTTGTTGGAGTCTATAGGGCTTTCTATATATAATATCGTGCCATCTGCAAATAGTGAAAGTTATACTTCTTCCTTACCAATTTGGATGCCTTTTATTTCTTTTTGTTGTCTGATTGCTGTGGCTAGGACTTCCAATACTATGTTGAATAAAAGTGGTGAAAGTGAACATCCTTGTCTTCTTTCTGACCTTAGGGGAAAAGCTCTCAGTTTTTCCCCATTGAGAATGATGTTAGCTGTGGGTTTTTTACATATGTTGAGGTATGTTCCCTCTAAGCCTACTTTGTTGAGGGTTTTTATCATGAACGTATGTAAAGTCTGGATTTTCTTTTTTTTTTAATAGAGCTAAAAGGATTTGCCATTATTAAATGTGATCAATGAGAAAAGATTAAGTTGTTGTTTACTGACAAGAGTAGGATCTCAGAAAGATGAGGTTTGGCTGGGAGAAAGAATGAGGTGAGGTGTTAAGCAGTTTCATTTTGGCCATGTTAAGTTTGAGACATGTATTAGACATCCATGGAGAGACACAGACATTCAAGACTGAAGTTCAGGGTGACTACCAAAGGAATAAATGTACGTAAAGAAGAAAAGTGGTCAGAGCAATGAATCCTGTATCTCTAGGATAGATACCATGTGGCTCCAATAGCTACTTATCATGGAGAAGATGACAAACCAGCAAAGGACACTGAGATAGTGGAGTACGGAGTCAGAAACAAAGTCAATATATACTGTCCTGGAAGGAAGTGTTTCAATTAGAAAACCAACATTCCTTTAGGTCAAGCAAAAAGAGGACTGAAAAACTGGCCAATGGCCACTGGATTTAGCAATGTGGATAGCACTGGTGACTTGGATAAATATATATTTGGTGGAGTGATGAAATAAAAGCCCACAGGGTTGGGGTCAGAAAAAAAAAATGTGAGGAGAGTGAAGTGAATTTACTTGCCTCTTCAGCCTAAACCTTCTTTCTGTTCTTTGGGTATGCTCATGAACTCTGATTTCCTCTGCACACCCTCTCCTTTGTCATTTACTTTCACATAACCTTGAATGAGCCATTCATCTGGGTTATCTCTATAATACCTGAAAATGACAATAATAATACTAACCTTTGCACTCATGGTTTATCTCCACTCTTTCTCATGTCTGCTGAGACAGGACAGGTAATAAGAAATAGCACAGGCTTGGGAGCAAGAGCAGGTGTGTGCTCTCTTGAAAGCTAGAGCCTCCTTTTATTTCCTATAAAACTGGGAGGTTAATCCCTACATCACAGGACTATTGGGCAGGTTAATGATAATGTATATAAATTCCCACTGTATGGGAATTATTTGGCACACATCAATTACTTTCTCACTTTTCCTAATAAGTAGCGGAAGGGCCAGAAGTCAGATTTCACCATACCAGGTAGCCAACTTAACTATCGCACATAGTACTTTAAACTCAAAACAAACAAACAAAAAACTCCTTTTTTCCCCACAGAGATTCATGTATCTGGAGAAATAGATCAAAGCATGAAAAGGGAGAAAGAAAATTCCTAAACAACTGCAGAAAAAGTTTGTTCTGGGTCATGAGTGTGATCATTCTGCCCCATTTCTGATCATTTTGGCTGATGCAATAATGTCTTTCTGGTGGTGGTGGTTTTTAAACTACTCCATAATGCATACCAGTCCTCAACTCAACATCTTGCCTCTGTCATCTCAGAGCTCTATCTCTTTTCAAGAAAGCATGCCCACAACTTAAACCACACTTGTCGACTTTTTAGCAGCATATTGGAAAAAACATTATTCATCTCAATCCCTGATTGATACATATGTTAATGCTATTTTATTCATTTTCTTTTATTTTTTGACCTTACCTACATATTCAAATCAGCTATGAAGCCTTTTAAAAATACTAATTCCTGACTCTCCACTCTCTCTCCCATCCCAAGGTTCTAATTAAGGTGGTCTAGAGTGGGAGCCTCATCATATTCTCCACTCATTTAATCTTTTGACGTTCGTTGGGCTTCATCGGTTGGTCTCTTCCAGTCTTACCTGTGCCCAATGAAGCCATTCCTACAACCTATTGCTAAAAGACTTTCTGCCAGATGACCCTTCTTGAATCAAGGCTCAATTCTATAACTTCTGCTCAAAAAACTCCCCACCTCTCCACTGTCTACCACTAGTTCTAAACTAATCTGGCATTCAAGGCTACTCAACCATCTGACCCTAGGCTACCTTGACCACCCACGACTCCCCTACACCAATCCTTTGGTCAGACCACTTTAATCACTGTTCTACAAAAACAAAAGAATGAGACAGTCTTTCCAGTATAATCTACTCAAAAACCATAGGCCTTTCCTCTTTGGCACTAGCATGACAGATGAAGGAGAATCTGTTTGCATTAGGTAAATTAGTGTAAGAGCGTAACTGATAAATCCTTCAGACAGTGGAAACTCTGCTAGGTCAACAGGTGGAGGAAGGGAGCCCTGAACCATTGGTCTCTGTCCTGACCCTCCAGGCTCTAGTCTAGCAGGTTCTGAGGATCCTTGTGTAGGACATCAATTGTATCACAATCTTAGAAGAGGAGAATGGTCTTCTCTTGATGCATTTTGCATTTCTTACTTACTCTGAAATCAAAAGAGGATTACCTCCTGATCGAGAAAACATGAGTTTATAGCTACTAGTGTGAGAACTCTTAACTCTGAGTTATTTTTTGTGTATTTTCCCAACTGGCAGGCCAACGCAATTGCCGCAGGGGATTGGCAAGGCTGAGAACTGCAAAGTAAAATGTCAGCCTTTATTTGTAAATTGGTTCCATCAGAGACATAGAAGCGTGAAAATAGATTAGGGGTATTGTTCTTTTTACTGGGATAATTAATCCCATGTTGTTGAAAGGCTGATGATCATTACAGTATTTCTTCATGTCAATAGGAATAGCTCTCATTGAGGTTTTGGGGTTTGGGTTTGTTTTTTTTTTACTCATTTTTGTCTTCAGTTTGGGGTGGCAGTTTGAAAACTAAGTTCTCTCTGTACCTAATACTGTTTTATGTGAAATTCAGAGATTATGACTCTGTGAAAAAGACCTTAACCTCTCAACAACTGTTACTCAAACATACAACATCAAATTAATAAACAAAACCACTTTGCTCTTTGGTTTCCTAAAATGGAGATAACTGATTTCTCTCTTAACTTTTCTTCCATACTTCCTGAATTTCTAAACAAATTATAGCAAAGGTATGAATAAAAAGGAGAAGAAATAGTCCAGGTCCTGGGAATTAGAACAAATCAAGCCATAGAAACTGGAATTGTAAGATGTTAAGCAAGGCTGACTCAGATGATAGGCAGAAGATTCTCTAACTCTGTTGCTTCTGTTTGGAGCAACTCACTTCATCTGTGTCAACCTGGGACCAGAAATGAACTGAAAGAAGACCCTTGTAACATTTCCACAGGGGTAGCCAAGTGAACCTGCTGATCAAAATAAACAGCAAACTTCAAAGAAGTGGTCAGGAAAGTTTTCAAGCATTTCCAAATGGCACAGTTTGTCGCTAAGACCAGACTCGAGTTATCAGGGAAGTTCTTTGAGTCTGATAAATATTCTTCAAAATTATACAAGAATCATAAAACATTAGTAAACCTTTCTAGGTGAAAAAAAATGCATTAAGGGAGTAACTATGAACCAAATGGCTTAAATGATTATTCTAATCATCTAATGAAATAAGTTTAATGAAAGCAGTCAAAATCTACCTCATCTTGGATTACAAATACTGATACTAATCTTTATCATTATGGAATTATCCACCCCTCAGAAGTTACCATAAGCCTGAAGCCCATACTCAAAGCTACCCGGTCAGTCCAGGAAAACTGTCTGCTAGAGGAACCTGAAAGTGAAAGGGGAGAGGGTATGGCTAGACCAGAGGGCACGGGAAGGAGCTAAGGAGTAGGAGCTATATTTCTCAAGTGTAAAAGATGGCAGAAATCCCCCAAAGCTGCTCCTTGGCTCTGTGTCACAGACTGCAGACCTCAGCTGTGTTAATCCTTGACCCCAACTCCTTTTGTGACCTCTGAAATGTCCAGATGTTATCTTAGACCAAATTCTAAACCCAGCCTTGTTTCCCAGGGATCACTTCATCCACATTCACTGTATTCTTGATTAAGGAGCCCCATCAGCTCTCAGCTCCTCCTCTGGGGGCTTCAGGACTGGATGAGGACTAAGAAACTGAGCAGAGTGGAGCAGAAAATCTCAAAGCCCCCACGGAAGAGCTACTGATGGCACTGAATATTTTGTTACAGAGTTAACGGAATGTTCATTCTATATCTGATCTCCCTCCTTGCATTGTATCTTGCATTATCTCATAGACAAATGTACTTGCCTTTAAAGCTCACTGTGTATATTCTGCACACATTCTTGTGATTAGTTTGGTACAATGGCTGCTAGCATGAAGGTTGATTTTGTCCCAGTTTTGTCAGAACCACACCACACACTCAAAGCCAGTGCCACTGATAATGATAGATAAGAATCCCAAGCTTTTTCTTACTTTGAAACAATCAGGCAGACAGTCATAAACAGCATAAAGAAGTGAATGGAAGAGATTTTGACTTTCTGTGGTAATTGTGTTTGCACTTCCTTTTCACATTTATGATGTATTAGCCATAGAACGGTCTCTAAAGAGAAACGGAAGAGGAAAGCACAGAACCTTATCAAAAAATACAGCCAGCTGAATCCCTTTCCCTCAGTTATACTTTTTAAAAGTCTAATGTAAGTATAATACTCACCAATTTCTATTCTGAAATTGGTAATGACGATAGCAATAAATCTCTTTCCGTTCCTTTGTGCTACAAATTCAGTGAACTAAAGAATGAAACTCCACAAAAAGGTTGCTTAAAAAATATCATTTATAGAACTAACCCGGAAAAAAACTTCAGCACCAGAATCCAAGCTCCCAGACTCTACTGACAATAACACAAGAAACAAGGCCTTAGGATGCTGAGGGGAAAGGGAGCGTTTTCCACAGTCCTGAAGTGACCCTTTCCCTCCCCCACAGTCTCTGGCTGTGGCTCCCAATGACACTTTATAGGCCACAGAGGGGCTGCCTCCAGCTGTCCACACTTCTCCAGGGAGTCACTTCTATAGGGCCACAAGGGAGCTAATACTATCCGAACAAGGAATGGGGAGGGGTTACAAGGTACACTCCTTACCCTTCCTTTTTCCTCTCAGGGGAAGACCTTAATGGATAAAACGGAAAAAAGCATTCCATACCTTAGCTTTAACTCATCTGGGATTATCTAAGGTAACAGTTATAAAACTGGCTTGAGATCCTGCTGCACCTTCAGGATCCCCAACCTGTCACCTCCACACCTCGTCCACTCACGGCTGAAGGACACTTCATTTCCAGCAGAAGCTTCCCCGAGGTGGTGCACTGCTCAGCTGGCTGGTTCCCACCAGTGATGGATTCTAACCCGGGCTACAATTCCCACTAGACACAAAGCTGCCAGGATGTGAAACCGTATTGACAAACACTCTACAAAATAAGCTTCTCAATGGCATAAACATGTAACAGTGACAGGGTGAGGTAGATATATTGTTAGTTTGCTGAACCTCCAAAAAACCATGTGCCTACTCTATTAAAGTCAGTGTACCGAGAAATGACAGCTAAAGAATTAACTAGTTAAAGCCTTAAGTCTTACACTCACTAAGCTATTGCTAATCTGTTCCATTAAATTTATTAGCAATGTATATCTGGGTTTAATTTCATCATTAGGGGCGCCTGGGTGGCTCAGTGGTTTAAGCCGCTGCCTTCGGCTCAGGTCATGATCTCAGGGTCCTGGGATCGAGTCCCACATCGGGCTCTCTGCTCAGCGGGGAGCATGCTTCCCTCTCACTCTCTCTGCCTGCCTCTCTGCCTACTTGTGATCTCTCTCTGTCAAATAAATACGTAAAATCTTTAAAAAAAATTTTTTTTTAAATTAATTTCATCATTAGATTATAATCATACTGAAGAGCTGAACAAGAGACCTGAGTAGCACTTTCCTCTTAGGTACTGCCTGAGTTAAGAGTGTCAAAAAACAAAAATAAAAAAGTTATTTTTAAATATTCTTAGAGCCTTGCAGAGAGGAGTGACTTTCTGAATTTCCAACCTATATAAAATGTAAAAACATACACAAATTTTTATTCTCCATCTGCTTCACTCATTCTCATTGCCATTTAAACTAGCTAATATACCAAATAGTTCACTCATTTATCTTGTATCTACTGTTTTAGAAAGGGAGCTCCAGGGGCGCCTGGGTGGCTCAGTGGGTTAAGCCTCTGCCTTCGGCTCAGGTCATGATCTCAGGGTCCTGGGATCGAGCCCCGCATCGGGCTCTCTGCTCAGCGGGGAGCCTGCTTCCCCCTCTCTCTCTACCTGCCTCTCTATCTACTTGTGATCTCTCTCTATATATCAAATAAATAAAATCTTTAAAAAAAAAAAAAAAGAAAGAAAGAAAGAAAGGGAGCTCCATGAAACAGGGGATTTTTAACTCCTCCTCCCAGCCTAGAACAGTGATTGGCATGCAATACGTGCTTAATGAATATGCCCTGGAATATTAAGAATCAAAATTGGTGGGCCTGTGTGGCTCAGTTGGTTAAGTGTCTGCCTTCGGCTCAGGTCATGATTCTGGAGGCCCAGGATCAAGCCCCACATGGGGCTACCTGCTCAGCTAGGAATCTGCTGCTTTCTCTGCTCCTCACCCCACTCATGCTCTCTCCCTCTCTCGCTTTCTCTTGCTCTCAGATGGATAAATAAAATCTTAAAAAAATATATCTGGGGGTGCCTGGGTGGCTCTGTCACTTAGGCATCTGACTCTTCATTTCGGCAGGGGTGGTCTCCACTGATCCTGGAATCAGGCTCTGTGCTCAGTGGGGAGTCTGCTTAAGATTCTCTTTCCCTCTCTCAAATAAATAAATAAGTCTTTAAAAAAGGAATCAAGGGTGCCTGGGTGGCTCAGTCGTTAAGCATCTGCCTTCAGCTCAGGTCATAATCCCAGGGTCCTGGAATCAAGCCCCGCATCGCATCAGGTTCCCTGCTCAGCGGGAAGCCTGCTTCTCCCTCTCCCACTCCCCAGGCTTCTCTTCCCTCTCTTGCTGTGTCTCTCTCTGTCAAATAAATAAATAAAATCTTAAAAAAAAAATCAAAACACCTGAATCTTATGCTTTTAAAACAATTATTGAAGAGACTAAATCATAAGGCCTAGTATAAAAAAGGTTTTTTTTTTAAAGATTATTTATTTATTTATTTTTTGACAGAGACAGAGATCACAAGCAGGCAGAGAAGCAGGCAGAGAGAGAAGGAAGCAGGCTTCCTGCTGAGCAGAGAGCCTGATGCGAGGCTGGATCCCAGGACCCTGGGATCATGACCTGAGCTGAAGGCAGAGGCTTTAACCCACTGAGCCACCCAGGCACCCCTAAAAGAGGTATTTTTTAAATTGACCTGAGACATAAATTGCACTGTTAAAAGGTTTTTCACATGTAAGTTGGTTTTGAAATAAATTTAAAAATCACTCCAATTCCATTCCTTTTTTTTTTTTTTTTTTTTTTTTTTTACTGATTGCTTAGTTCTGTCTTTACTTATTACAAAATTACTACAGATTTCACTTGGCAAAAATTAAATTCTAGAAAAGAAAATTCTAGAATATCACAGAATAATTGGAACTTTAATACTGACAAGCTGGAAAAGAAATGGTTTGTAGAAAGAATATATAATACAATATAGTAAAGCTATAATTTTCTCTTTAAGTCTAGTTAGCAGACTTTTTCTTTTTTAAGATTTTATTCAAATATCCTGGCTGACTTCCTGGACCTCTCATTTAGGTTTGCATATATTTTTCTGATGCCATTAAAGTTGAATCTGAACCAAATACTCAACTATAGAAATGTGAATGTTTAAAATTAAGAATCTATTGAAGTTATCAACTAAACTTTCAAATTTTCTGATAATCTCAATAAATTAAGAATAGAGCTTCCCTATGACCCTGCAATTGCACTGCTGGGTATTTACCCCAAAGATACAGATGTAGTGAAAAGAAGAGCCATCTGTACCCCAATGTTTATTGCAGCAATGGCCATGGTCGCCAAACTGTGGAAAGAACCAAGATGCCCTTCAACGGATGAATGGATAAGGAAGATGCGGTACCTATACACAATGGAGTATTATGCCTCCATCAGAAAGGATGAATACCCAACTTTTGTAGCAACATGGATGGGACTGGAAGAGATATGCTGAACGAAATAAGTCAAGCAGAGAGAGTCAAGTATCATATGGTCTCACTTATTTGTGGAGCACAACAATGAACACGGAGGACTTGGGGAGATGGAGAGGAGAGGGAGTTGAGGGAAACTGGAAGGGGAGATGAACCATGAAAGACTATGGACTCTGAAAAACAACCAGAGGCTTTTGAAGGGGCGGGGGTGTAAGAGGTTGAGGAACCAGGTGGTGGGTAATAGGGAGGGCACGTTCTGCATGGAGCACTGGGTGTGGTGCAAAAACAATGAACACTGTTACGCTGAAAATAAACAAATAAAAAAAAAATTTTTCTGATAATATAACTCATTAAATTCCTTATAATTAAGTCAATTTTAAATATAAAATAATTTAAAAAAAAAACAGCCCTAAAGCCCAAAGAATATTTGCTATCCTCAGAAAATTTCACCATACAGAGAAGGTACAATTTATATGTGAGAATTATTATTTCAAAATATACATGAGAAACATCAACTTCTCATATTTTATTTGAAAGCTATATTCATCTATCCATAGCATGATTCCCTTCTGGACTCTAAGATTACACAGCTGTGCTAACTGTCCTTGCTAGAAGCTAAGAAAAATGGCCCCACCTATAGAACGTGGCTTATTTATCAAACGTCATTCTGGGATTACCACAATGCCTGTTCCTCTCCCTCATCTATCCCATCAAAAGAAGTAGTCCTGGCAAATAGAGCACTTCCAGGAACAACAACCATTTGAATTATAGTTCACTTTCTCTGTGTTTTAATTACATTAATGCTTTCTACCAACGCCAATTATACAAAATCCACTGAATGCAGAACAATACATACATTCTGAAGAGTGAGGATGTGTGTCTGGGTGTGCGTGTGCATGTGTGTACTTAATCCCTGTTTCAAATAGCATATGATTTAATCATATAGAGGACACCCATGAGCCACTTTCAACACATAAAACCAAGAGTAAGTAGTAAGTAATTAAGCACATGGAGATCCAAAATGATCCACACTGAAATCACCCTTAGCAATGATATACACTAACAGATATCCAACAGTAGAACTAAGGTTGTCTATTTTTAAATGATTCATTGCATTTCCTCATTTCTGTCCTGGAAACTCTTGACTTCTGGGTAATTGTTGGCTCCTGAGTGCTTGCCTGGCTCTGACCCCTGTCTTGGATTGACCAGGCGATTCTTGTTGCTCCTTTGCTCTTGTTCCTTTGCCTGAAATGAACTACTGTCCCTTCCCGACTTCTAGCTTCTGTGTCCTTCCGGAGTCAACAAGTTCTGCGCCCTGATCCCAACATCTGCCTTGGTTCTCTGAGTCCTGATTAATCACAGTGCTCCCACAATCTAGAAATGCCTGGGCCAGTAAATACCAGCAGAACCTCTTGGAATAGCTGCACAATGGATTGGCTCAGAATCCCCCCTCTCTCACTGAGGAACCAACCAGACTATACTTAGGTATTTGTTAAAATGATACAAGCCTTGAAAGGAGTTGTGAGTTATACATGAATATCCAGGGCCTGACATACAACAAAGACATATTAAATGATCTCCAGATTTTCCTGGGACAGTTTTATCATTTGTTTGAGACTTCAGGAAAAAAAACATGTTTAATTACAAACATGTAAATTACAAAATTTCCAAACCCTCTCTTCATTCTTCCTGTAGTGAAAACCAATGGGAAAATAAAACAACAAAAACAAAAATAAAAACCACGAAAACCAAACAAAAACAAACAAACAAAAAAAACCCTTTACATTGCTCTTACAAACATATGTGAAGAGATAGATAAAATATTAGATAGATTTCTATGTGGACAAGAATATATTAGTTTAGGGGGAAATAATCCAAATTATATGTTAAGTAGAACAGATTCTTATAGTAAAGGAACCCAAGAATTAATATATATGATTTTCTGAGATCCAAGCCTAGGGGTACCTGGGTGGCTCAGTCATTAAGCATCTGCCTTCAGCTCAGGTCATGATCCCAGGGTCCTAGGATTGAGCCCCACATCGGGCTCCCTGCTCAGCTGGAAGCCTGCTTCTCCCTCTCCCGTCCCTCCTGCTTGTGTTCCCTCTCTCCCTGTGTCTCTGTCAAATAAATAAATAAAGTCTTAAAAAAAAAAAGAACCAATCCTAATGTTTCACTGGAGCCTAAGTTTTACACCTTGCTCCTCAATATTTATTTTCTACTTCTTCATATTAGTGCAGAACTTCCCAAATTTCAGCCGTATACATGGCTACCCAACTAGATAGCACTATTCCAGTCTCCCCTGCAGCTGGTTCAGCCATGTAATGACGTTCTGGCCAAGGGGATGAGATTGAAAGTGATGTGTGGAATTTGCCTCTGTCCCCTTAGAGCTGAAATGAGAAAGGGGTCTGTAAGCCAGCTTCGACCATATGGACAAGAAGACCCTCGTGTATTGGTTCTCCAACCTTCTGCACATTGGAACCACCTGGAGAAACTATATAAAATACTGATGCCTGGCTCTCTCTCCTATAGACTTTGATTTAATGGGTCCTAGGGGATGGTGGAGCAATAAGATAGAAGGAATGGGATACTCAATGACCTGATAGAGCCAAGCTGCTTACTCCTCTGAAATACTGTTAGGCAATCGAATTGAAAAATTAAATAAGCAGAGCTCCAAGACAGAACGCACACACAAAAAGCCATGTTGATTACATACGGCTTTCATAGTCACAAACAATCCGTGTTGTTTAAACCACTGTTGTTTAACCTCAGTCAAAGCAGCTGAACAAATGTTCTTACAAATATACACAACAAACACACAAAACCTGGCCTTCAGGAAAAAAAAATATAGAAGCATAGGTTAAAAATTATACTGTTCTTGGGGCGCCTGGGTGGCTCAGTGGGTTAGGCCTCTGCCTTGGGCTCAGGTCATGATATCAGGGTCCTGGGATCGAGCCCCGCATCGGGCTCTCTGCTCAGCGGGGAGCCTGCTTCCTCCTCTCTCTCTGCCTCTCTGCCTACTTGTGATCTCCACCTGTCAAATAAATAAATAAAATCTTTAAAATAAATAAATAAATATACTGTTCTTTTTCTAACAACAAAAAAAGAAAGTTTACCAAGAGCAAAAGAGAGTGTAGTTTTAGTGTATTCCAGGGAAATCACTGGTGAACTTTCATTAAAGAAAAGCTAGAAATAAATTTAAAACGTTAGGATTACTCAGTGAAGACAAAGGCAGAAAAATCGATTAAAGTTTGCCAATTCATTAATAATTTGCATAAATCAGTGAAAAATTGGAAGCACAATGTAAAAATGTCAAAAAAGATGATGTTAGGGCAGAGTTAAGTAAATACTGACTTATTTTTACAGACCCATTTTTGACAGGATACCAGTTAGACTGTTTTAGTAAAGAAATGGACTCTTTCTGTTTTGTTGTTCTGTTATCCTCAACATGTGACTCCATTTCAATGAAATCATTGTCGAAAATGGCTGCCTCATTTCCTACCATCACATCCTCACACCACCCAGGGAGAAGGGAGAGAGTGCATACTCCTCCATTATCAAGGTACACCTTGGAAGTTACCCATGCCACTTCTGCTCACAACCCACTACCCAGACCCTATTCATAGGCTCACACTTAACAGCAAGGGAGGCTGAGACATGCAATCTTAAGTTAGATAATCATGGCCTGAGCTAAAACTTTTATCACTATGGAAGAAAAGAATATTGGACATTGGGAGCGATTAGAAATCTCTGCCAGACATCTCATTATTCAAGAGATACTAGAAACCCCGGCATAAAGTGTTTAAAATATTCAAAAATTTTTAGTAGAATAAATATATGAATACAAAAATATTCCTACATAACATATAAAAATATATTAAAGTCACACAAAAGCCAACACACAGACACACAGTGTAGAAAATGAAAATTCCCTTTCCTTCCATAATTTTAGTTCTGGGGAAATAATGAACTATTAAAGCAATCTTGGAATATGCAAGTATGGGACTAACATCTAGATGATAAAATGTCTTTCCATAGCTCTCCCCCAAGTGCTACTGACAGAAAAAAAAAAAAAAAACTTTGGAATGGGAGATGTTATTTTTGGAATCCTAAGATTTGTTTCTTTGGGGCAATAGTCTCAAACAAGAAAAAAACTAGAAACCAAAGGAGCATGAAAGCGAGGCCAAGGTGAAGCATTACCAGGCAGCAAAGGAAAACATCCACATTTCTTGCACAATCACTGAAAATGTGTCACCATCTATAAAGCCTCTTCTACTGTCAAGAAGACAACTTCAATAGATAATTAAAATAACAAAAGTAGCAAAGCAAAGTCAAACACAGACATCAACTCTTAGGCGACTCTCCCAGAGAAACAAAGTTTTAAAATAAATAAAAATGTTTACTCATTCATATTCTATATTACTGTATTTTTGCTATTAACCCAGAGAATATTTTTATGTCAGTATTCTAAATTTAACCCGATGCCGTCATTTCTTAAGTATTATACCATTTAACCTTTCCAAGTGAAGGGGTTGTCTTTTAATGGAAAATACTCATTTCACATTGATGACAGAACATAATGTCCTTGGCTTAGCTACTCTCCAACAACACAGGTCCTTTTTTGTACAGTATGCTTAGCTATATGGTAAGGCTAGAATACTACAAATTTATGCATGGAATCAAAGTCTGAAGTTATCTATACTAACTAGAGATGTTTAAAAACCATAACCTCAACTTAACATATCAATTTTCTTAAAATTACAATCATTGAATTCTTGGATAAAATTCAATGATTGTTCAGAGAATGGGAAAAATTGAAAAAAAAGTTTTTATAAGATGTCTCAGGATTTGAATGAATATACTGAACACCATTTGAAAATTGGCCCAACAATAGTTTTAAGCAAAGAAACATTTATTAAGGGGTGATTTTGAATTTGTTATTGTTTGAGGCAATAATATAATAAGTCAAAGAAATCTTGATTTTAATATAGCTAATGCAATTACAATACACTGAGAATAAAAATTCATCTATTATGAAAAGTAAATATTATAGATAATAATTTTAAAGAATTCATGTAAACAGAAACAACTATTTTTAGGTTAAACTAATTGTACTCAAAACTCAAATATAACAATTTTATTTGGAATTAAAGTATAAACCAGGTATATAATAAGAGAACACTCAACAGAACAATGCTAAAAGACAGTACTGAGAAAAAAATGTAATGTTATCAAAATGTTGCCAGATAAATCAATGTTCCTTTTCAAAAGAATGTGCATAGTAATTGCTGTGTGCATTAAATGTAATAATACAGAAGTTCTACACAATTTGTGTCATGGTTTAAAAAAATGATTATGTCATTATTTCCAATATTTGAACCTAGTCATAATATAAGAAATCAGGTGAAGCTACTTCTCTATTTTGACTTCTAAATTTATATGTTGCATTAAGAAAGTCACTTTTAAAAGAATACGCATGGGGTGCTTGGGTGGTTCATTCAGTTAAACAGCTTCTGCCTTTGGCTCTGGCTCAGTCATGATCCCATGATCCTAGGGTCCTAGGATTGAGTCATTCCCCCCTCTACCCTCGTTGAGCTCCCTGCTTAGCAGAAGAATCTACTTCTCCCTCTCCCTCTATCTCTCCCCCCACCGCTCATGCTCTCTCTCCCCCCCACTTTCAAATAAATAAATAAAATTGTTAAAAATCATAGCAAAAATAAATAAAAGAGGGTGCCTGGGTGGCTCAGTGGGTTAAGCCGCTGCCTTCGGCTCAGGTCATGATCTCAGGGTCCTGGGATCGAGTCCCACATTGGGCTCTCTGCTCAGCAGGGAGCCTATTTCCTCTCTATCTCTCTCTCTCTGCCTGTCTCTCTGCCTACTTGTGATCTCTCTCTGTCAAATAAATAAAATCTTTAAAATAAATAAATAAATAAAAGAATGATTACACAAAGACAGTCAGACATCCAACCTCAGATACCTGAGTTCAGTTCCCCTTACTGTTCTTGAAAGTGTATGTTTCAAATCTTTACCACTGTCTTCATAGGCCTTACTCTCAGCAAAAACAAACAAAACAGAACACAAAGAAAACAATAGTTCAATTTCATAGAAAAGTAAAGGTCACCAGGCAGAAACCTCCAACTCCCCTCTCCTCTAAAATAACTCTAGGCATTGCCTCCTTTGTTCCTCCCAGAGGCAAACTACTCTGCACCTTCCACACACTCCCAACCCGCATCTCCCACACCCTTACCACTCCCTCTCCTCCTGGAAGACCACACCTCACCAGCAATCCTGAAGGCCTCTCCAGCCTCCTCAGGACTTTTCTATTAAAACTTATCTATTAAAACCTCCAGTATGCTTCCAGGCTGGAAGAGAAAGGGCCCAGAAGCAGGCTAGGTAGCCTCAACAACCACCAGACTCTGTCTGTGAGGCAGGACGAGAAAGGAAAAAGAGGAAAGCCTTACTACCTATCAGCACTATACCTACAGAAGCTGATTTGAACTTGAGGCCAGCCTGTGAGATATTATTAAATGTATTTTCCAAATATGAAACCAAGCATAAAGAGGCTATGTAATTTGCCCAAAGTTACACACAGTTTGTAAGTTTCAGTGCCAGGACTTTAACCCAGGTCATCAGATTCCCTAAACCCATGCTCTGTACCATGCACCACACCCTACTGTCCCAGCAGGATGCTGGTGAGTGTGCAAAAGGAGGCACAAAGGCCATCCCAGCAGTTCCTCACATGCTACACTAGAGAAGCAGCAGAAATTTAAAAGTATCCAAGACAGCCGGCCCACTCTTGGCATTACAGTCTGCAACGATGTGTTGTTGTGGGTGTTTCGTGGCAGTGAATCTTGCCAAGGATCCTCTTTATCTCCTAGTGACATGGCAGTTCCTCAAACATCCCTCGACAAAATCACCTGCTTCTGTTACTAACCTACTTCTCCCCTTACATTTACTGACAAAGTCTCAGTATAGTTTTTTCTCCACTGGTCTTCATCCCTCAGCTTCCACTGGGGTCTCAGCTCATTGTCTGTCAGTCTACTGCTCACACACTCCTGAACTAAAGCCCAATGACAGGCATTTAATTGCCAAATCCAGGGGCCTTTTCAGTCTTCCCACCACCTACTTCTCAAAAGTTCTAGGAAGACTTTCTCCTGGGTACTACTAAGTCCTTCCTTGGATTTCAAGAGATCACTCTTTCCCGGTTCTTTGTTTCAACCTTTGATGGCTCAGTCTGGGTCACCAATGCAATCTACTTCTTCCTCCATCCTTCAAATGCTGGCTTTCCAACAACCTACCCTGTGTCTCTATGGCTTTTTTCCTCAAGTTCATCCCCTTAGGGCATCTCATCCACCTGATGACTTCAAAAAAATATGATAAGTTAATTTCTAGAACTCTAATTTTTGCCCCAAATTCTTTCTCTTTTTTTCTTTTTTTTTAAAGATTTTATTTATTTATTTGACAGACAGAGATCACAAGTACACAGAGAGGCAGGCAGAGAGAGAGGAAAGGAAGCAGGCTCCCTGCTGGGCAGAGAGCCCAACGTGGGGCTCAATCCCAGGACCCTGGGATCATGACCTGAGCCGAAGGCAGACGCTTAAACCACTGAGCCACCCAGGCGCCCCCCAAATTCTTTCTTAACTTTCATATTCATATCTTCAAAAACAGCAGAATTTGCAGCCCAGCGAGTCCAAAACCAAATTCACCTTTTTCCACCTCCCAATGCTCTTCTGTCCCTTGTATTCATCTTGTTTTCAAACTACAGGCTGAAGTTCCACACAATGTTCTCCCTTCTACAGAAACCTCCACTTCTGAATGAACACACCTACCAAAAGTTCCAACCAAGGATGTCTCCTAGTTTGTGGGTGCTTGTTTTCCTGTTTGTGGTTTATTTGGTTTTTATTCTGTTTTGTTTTTTTTATCTTCTTCATTGCTTCCGTCTTAAATCAGACATTCCACATTTCTTACCTGGACCAATACAATGGCAGAAGCTCCCAATGGGAACCAGACTCCAGTCTTCATTCCTCAATCCTACTGACAGAATTCTCTTGCTGGGAAACAAAGCTAATCTCAGTAGATACTATTCTTATATTAATGGCATTATAATAAGGTACAACTATGCAGATGAAACCATAAGACTAAAAATACATTCCTTTGTATAGGGAGTAGGCTCTGGCCATAATGATTAATATTCCAAATATCTGAATTATGGATGAAGGTGTATTCACTACGAGACTCAAGACATCCTAAGGGCAGTGTCCTGAGGCCATCCTCATACATACATGTTCAAGTTAATGTTTAGAAAACAAAGCACTCCCCCAAGTCAGCCCAGGAGTAGTGCCCAGCCAGGGGGTCAGTTAGGAACTACCTTGGGGCTTAAGATAAAAATAGTTCCGAGTCTCCGGCCCTGAAAGATCACCTTGTTAGGAGCAGGAATCTCTATTATACAAGTTGGACTATGTTTGTGTTTCATGTTGTTTCTAGGATTACTGGCCTGTGTTCTTCCCTACTCAAGAATAATGTTTTGAAGATTATAACATGTCCCAGATTAAGAGAAGCAAGGAAAGGTCTTCTCTGTATGCTTAAGTGGATTGCTGAGGACCAGAGAGGTCGTAGACATAGGGAACAGAGAGAAGGAATCCCAAGGTGAAATTCAGATACAGTGATTCAGGAAATCTTGGCCTAGTAACTTTATCCCACAAGACATCCTTTTCCGGTGCCAACTTTGGAGCTCTCAAATTTGTTTATTACTAACAGGACAGTAGGTGTCCCCTCACAATTGATTTCCTACTACTTTTAGTTAAAGTCAGGATTCTTCAAATAAGGGTGCCTGGGTGACTCAGTTGTGTCTGCTTTTGGCTCAGGTCATGCTCAGTGGAAAGTCTGTTTCTCCCTCTGTCCCTCCCCCTGCTCATGTTCTCTCCCCCACTCTCTCTTTTACATAGATTAATAAAATCTTAAAAAATAAAAATAAAAAAAGAATTCTTGGGGCATCTGGGTGGCTCAGCTTGTTAAGAGACTGTCCTCAGCTCAGGTCATGATCATGGAGTCCCAGGATCGAGTCCAGCATCAGGCTTCCTGCTCAACAGGGAGTCTGCTTCTCCCCTCCTCATACTCTCTCTCTCTCTTCCTCTCTCATTCTCTCTCTCAAATAAATAATAAAAATAGAGAGAAAGAAAGAAAGGGAGAAAGAATTCTTTTTTTTCTTTTTTTTTTTCCATTTTATTTATTTTTTCAGCGTAACAGTATTCATTCTTTTTGCACAACACCCAGTGCTCCATGCAAAACGTGCCCTCCCCATTACCCACCACCTGTTCCCCCAACCTCCCACCCCTGACCCTTCAAAACCCTCAGGTTGTTTTTCAGAGTCCATAGTCTCTTATGGTTCGCCTCCCCTCCCCAATGTCCATAGCCCGCTCCCCCTCTCCCAATCCCACCTCCCCCCCAGCAACCCCCAGTTTGTTTTGTGAGATTAAGAGTCATTTATGGTTTGTCTCCCTCCCAATCCCATCTTGTTTCATTTATTCTTCTCCTATCCCCCTACCCCCCCATGTTGCTTCTCCATGTCCTCATATCAGGGAGATCATATGATAGTTGTCTTGGGAGAAAGAATTCTTAAACACACAATCCTTCTCAAACTGGACTGAACTTACTTCACCTCCTACCAATACCCAAAAGTATCCAAAAAGCATGTAGAACTTATCAGTCTCCGTCAACAAAGAGTTGTCAGCATCGCCTATGCACCGTCATGCCAGCAGCCCCAAAATGTCATATGAAGGTCACACGGAACACGCTGCTCTTTCCGGATGGATAGTTAGCTGTCTTCCCAGTCTGGCATATTCTCCTCATCCCTCAGAAGCTATCCGTCACCTCTTTCCCAAAACTTCCCTTGACCCCGGACTGAAGGGGCCCCTTAATGCCTCCATGCAACTTTGCTTATTACTCTATCATTGCCTCGCCCACATGGCATTGTAATTATTTGTATACTGAGGGTTAGGATGGCAGCATATGAATTTGACGATCACACAATTCAGCCGGGATAGCACAAACCTAAAGGTAATGTGTTGAATTCATTTATCCTTGCCTGAAAAAAGTTAGACCGTGACTGAAGGAAGTTGTTTTTGGACTCATTCAAACTGTGTGTTTGCTTTTGTTTGATTTGTTTGTTTCCCTGTGTACCTATTTACACACCACTATATTTAGGCCAAGAAAACTGTACCTAAGAGAAAAATGCACCACTCCTGTTCTCTTGGAGTTTACTATCTAGGTAAGAGGCTTTTCTAACTGCTTTAGCAAAGGCACAAATCAGAAGAAGGTGGGGCTGTGCTAGGAGAGGTTGAGTGGAAAGCCTGAAACCATCCAACTCAGTTCCTGCTCACCCTCTATGACAGCCAAACCACAGAACCCTGAAGCCAAACCACAGAACCCTGGAACTCTAGGGAGCACCATTTGAAAGAGTAAGAGGCATATATATTAACCCAAATCAGATAATAAATATGCAACTATTTACTATAAACTGTAAAATGGCATACTAACTATGGTTGTTGTTTTATAGACTGCAAAGTGTTCTTACAGTTTTAAGTCAACAGAGTATGTATAAGAATATCATGGGGCACACCTGGGTGGCTCAGTTGGTTAAGTGTCTGCCTTTGGCTCAGGTCATGATTCCAGGGTTCAAGTCCCACACTGGGCTCCCTGCTCGGCAGGGAGTCTGCTTCTCCTTCTTCCTACCACTCCCCCTGCTTGTGTGTGCACTCGCTCGCTCTCTCTCTCTCTGACAAGTAAATAAATAAAATCTTTTAAAAAATAAGAATATCATGGGAAGAAGGACTACATGCAAAGAAGGGGAAACACTGGGGGAAGAAGTAAAGAAGAGACTCAGAGACAGAAAGTATAAAGAGGAATATCACCCATGCAAAAATTAGACACTAAGGCTGACCAGTATGGGTACCTCTGTGTAGCAACTGTAGCATCAGAAGAAATAACAGTAACCATATATAGGGCACTCCCGTAAGTCAGGGACTGGGCAGAGCCCAAAGCATCCATCATCTCATCCTTACAGCAACCTTGAGAAATGCTATTGGTTCCCCGTTTTAGAGATGAAGAAAATGGGGCTTGAAAAGTTTAGGAATGTGTCCATTCCTAATTTAACTAGTAAATTAGAGACAGGACCCAGATTCTGGGCTATCTGAGGTCAGCGTCTAGACAGGTAACAAACTTCAAAATCTTTTGTTTATGACAAGACATGTAACTCATGTGCCCGCAATGTGGAAGAACAGCACATTCTGATTTGCCAGGAACACTCCAGGGTTACATCTGTTTCCCAGTGTAATTATTAATAACACTCCCTTTCACCCTCAGAAGTGTCCCATTTTAGACAAAAGTGTTCACAGCCATCCGGCCACAATGCCAGAGTGAAATGTGTCGACAAGATTTTCCAGGCCCAGTGCAAAATAAAAGTGTGAGGCCTTTTGCTCAAAAAGCAGGGGGAAATGTGTTATTAAAGATACTGAAATAGGGGCACCTGGGTGGTTCAGTTGGTTAAGCCTCTGCCTTCAGCTCAGGTCATGATCCCAGGGTCAGGGGATTGAGCCCTGCATTGGGCTCCCTGCTCAGCAGGAAGCCTGCTTCTCCCTCTCCCTCTCCCCGTGCTTGTGTTCCCTCTCTCATTCTCTCTCTCTGTCAAATAAAGTCTTTAAAAAAAAGAGGTATTAAATATAAAGCTTTTCTCTTTCTTTCATATATTAGCTCTACTCACAATCTACTATCCCAGTGGACTTCACTTGTAAAACACAAGTTCAAAGATAAAACTAGCACAAATTTCAAGACAGTGTTAGCAGAGTTCTAAACCAAGTTCCAGGTCCTTCTGAGTACGAAGCCCAGAGCAAAGCGCACAGCATGCACACCCATGAAGCTGGCCCTGCTCTGCCCTTCTTCTGTTCACTCAGATGGGTCTGGGAAGACATCCTGATCTTGGTATGGCCTATGATTTCACAAGCACTGCACAAAATTCTGTGGAAAAACACACAAGTAAAATATGGGCCTGTCCTCAAGAAGCTTACATTCTAATAGAATGAGACCAAAGTAAACACATACATGTATAAGTCTCCTTTGGTGCAGGGAAGAAGAAACTACAAAGCAGTGAGCACTGTAGCCTGGGATGGGGTAGGGGGGACAGCAGAGAGGACAGGATTATGAAGTTTCCTCAAGGAATGGAGCCCTGAAAGCCCAGTGGGAATACAAAAGGATAGAAGGGCTAGTAAGAAATAAAAGAAGCCAGAGATCCCATGGGAAGCGAGAATCACTCTATATACCAGCTATCTGTGGGGTGGGAAAGTTGTTCTCACTTTAAAAAATGAAAGGGTTGGAAATGAGAACAGAAAGGAATTAGAAGTATAAAAGATCTTAGGGGTACCTGGGTGACTCTGTCAGTTAAGCTCAGGTTAACTGATTTAACTGTGAAGTTAAATGCTCAGGTCTTAATCCCAGAGTCCTAGAATAGAACCCCAGTCAGGCTCCCCTTAGCAGGGACTCTGCTTCTCCTTTTCCTTCTCCCTCTGCCTCTCCCCTGGTTCATGATCACATGCTCTTTTTCTTTCTCAAATAAAATTTTTAAAAATCTTTAAAAGAAAAAGAAGTATAAAAGATCTTAGTATGGGGGCGCCTGGGTGGCTCAGTGGATTAAGCCGCTGCCTTCGGCTCAGGTCATGATCTCAGGGTCCTGGGATCGAACCCCGCGTCGGGCTCTCTGCTCAGCAGGGAGCCTGCTTCCTCCTCTCTCTCTGCCTGCCTCTCTGCCTACTGGTGATCTCTCTCTCTGTCAAATAAATAAATAAAATCTTTTAAAAAAAAAAAAAAAAAAAAAGATCTTAGTATGAAAAGTTTTCCCCTTCAGGTCATATGATCATTTCATCAAGAGAAAAAATACAATTTTGTTTGATTATTTATGGGCTTGTAAGTCAAAAATATGTTCTTGATAAAACTAAAAATACATTTTCTATCTCTTCATAATAAAAATAAGAGTTACCCTTACTGCATGTTAATGGCTGAAACAATGACAGAAATCTAAAACAATGACTAATCTAACAAATATTTACATTTGACTTAGAAATGCACTACCAGATTTTTTACAACAAATGTACCCCTTATTTAATACTAGTGCTAACTTTTTTTAAAAATCACTTTTATGGTTTGTCTACATTTCTGATCAGTCCTTCAAGATGGACTCCTAGAAAAAGAATTGCCGGGCCAAAGAGTTTGAATATTTTTAAAGCTTGGTATATTATTAGCTTACGTTAAAGTTAGAACTAGATTGACTACATCAACAGAAGGTGAACAAGTAATAATACATGCATATTCAGTGTTACTATAAATAATAATGAAAAAATAAATACTCAGAAAAGAAAATCTAAAAGTGTATTACAAGTAGATCTGAGGCTTTCAATGATTATGATTAAAAAGAAGTCAGGGTAAACTTTTGTTTAGGATGACAGGCCAATTAGTGTGTTTGTGTGTGTGTGAACATGTCTGTGCATAAGTACTGGATGTACGTGCACAAAATAATGGACAAAGAAAAATAAAAGTGGAAGAGTCCATAATTTCTGAATGAAATAAGAAGAATGAAATCATTAAATGAACTACTTGTAAATAGGGACATATAATTAATTTACTTTATACCTCCCACAATTTCTTTTTTTTTTCTTTTTTTTTAAGATTTTATTTATTTATTTGTCAGAGAGAGATCATAAGCAGGGGAAGCAGCAGGCAGAGAGAGAAGCAGGCTCCCTGCTGAGCAAAGACTCCAATGTGGGGCTCAATCCCAGAACCCTGGGATCATGACCAGAGCCAAAGGCAGATGCTTAACCAACTGAGCCACCCATGTGTCCCCTCCCACAATTTCTTACCCAACTCTATCTAGCAATAAGTTTTCAATTTTAATAATCAAGTGCTAAGGTTAGAGGAAAAACGCATATATTAAATAAAGATCAACAAATTAGTTTTTGATGTAGATTAGGTTAGATCTCTATTTCTACAATTCAGGACTCTACACAGTACTTTTTTCATATACCTCTAGAAAGAAGTAACTAATACAGTTTAAGAAGTGGCTCAGATTTTTCAAAAGTCAAAGGACTTTGTCACCAGTGAAGTTTCATGAAAGGCAAATCTGAAGCTATTAAAAGTCAAATCTCCACCTCACATCAGTCAGAATGGCTAGTATCAAAAAAACAAGAAATAACAAGTGTTGGTAAAGACATGGAGGAAAGGAAACCCTCATGCACTGTTGGTGGTAATGTAAATTTGTGGGGCCCTTTTGGAAAACAGTATGGAAGTTCCTCAAGTAATTAAAAATAGAAGTATCATATGATTCATAACTCCAGTTCTGGGCGTTTGCCTGAGGAAAATGAAAACACCAACTCAAAAAGATATATGTACACCTATGTTTGTTGCAGCATTATTTACAGTATGTAAGCAACTTATGCATCCATCTATAGATGAATTGATCTAGAAGATGTGGTATGGAATAGAATATGAAATTCACAATGGAATATTACTCAGCCATTAAAAAGCATTAAATCTGGCCATTTGTGACAACACAGATAGTAGTATGCCAAGTGAAGTAAGTCAGACAGAAAGACACCATATAATTTAATTTACAGTGGAATCTAAAAAACAAAACAAGCAAACAACAACAAAGAAAAACAGATTCATAAATACAGAGAAAAAACAAGCAGTTGCCAGCAGGGAGGGGAGTGGGAGGATAAGTGAAATAGATGAAGAGGATTAAGAAGTACACACTTCTGATTATAAAATGTCATAGAAACATACAACATAGGGAATATAGTCAATAATATTGTAATAACTTTGTAAAAAAAAGTCAAATCTTAAAAACATGCTTTTTAGAACATTGCTGCATGGAAGTGTACAACAATCCAATTTATCACCAATTACCCATATATTCTCAAATATCTAAATATTTCCAAAGAATGTGGCCCCAGGGGCTCAGGTATACTGATTTTAATTTGAGAAGTCAACCAGAAGTCAACCTGTGTTGAAACATTGTTCTCTCCTTCTTGACATAGCAAAGAAGTGAATTCCTCTACCATAATTATAAGCAGAAAGTTTACATCTTACAGAACACTGAGCGGAAAGTTTTGGCCTTTGAAACATTTCCCTTTGGACCACGAGGGCATGCAACACGGAGGTGGAAGGAGCAGTAGGTTTGAAGATGTGAGTTAGATTGCAAAGGCTAAGAGCTCCTCAGTCCTATGCTCGCCCAGGCATCTGGGTGGAAAGGAGCCAATGCTCTTTTGTCTTTGCAACAATGAATAGAAAAAATTCAATTTCTGAGTGATGTCTCAGAAGTTTCTTTCACTCAGTTTTGCCCCTTCTGGCTCTAAAATGAATGAAACGTTTCCAGAGCAGCCTTCCAATACGTCAAGCTGAAACTTTGAAACAAAGTTCCTGCCAGTTCTTTCTATGAAATCTTGAAGTTTTTTGACACTAGTTTTATTATACTACTCTCCTGGGCTCAGTGTGAACAGAGAATCCAGAAGCTGAGCGGGGAGCAAATTTAAACCCGGGATGGAGGATGGGGGTAGGAGACTGCAGAGCTAGAACAGGGTAAGCACCACAGGTGGCTTTAATAGCCAACAGCCGCCAGAGATCATAACCCCGCTGCTCCTTCTCTAGCCCCCGCCAGAATCCTATGTTTCAAAGATTATTATAACTAAGGGACTTCGCTGCCATCTAATCTGAATAATGAACTCAAGCTCTAAAGCAATCAAGGATTTTTTTTTTTCTTTTAACTAAATGTGCCTGAATGTGGTAAACTGACTTTAATCACCAAGCCAAAGTCTTAAAATCCCAGGGGAGGAAGAGAAGAGGGTAAAAAAATTACATAAGGCAGCCGGGGACGGGGTAAAGAGTGAGGAAAGATGGGGTAAGCAGGGATTCCGGGGACAAGAGCCTTCTCCCATTGGAGCTAACTTTTCAAGCCCGCCTATCTCCAAGGCCCTGGCAAACTCACTGCGTGTCCAGGCGTGAAACAGCCCCGCCCGGGGTCCACGCGCGGGCGAGCATAGTGTCCGTGCGCGGGTTCATGGTCCCGCGACGCTGGGAGCGGTACCCCGTCCCCAGTAGACAATGCCACGCGCGCTTCCAGCGGCCTCTCCGGGATCCGCGCCTCGCGCCGCCCGCCACCCCCTGCCTCGCCGCGCGGGGACACACTCACCAACACCAGGAACTCCAGCGTGCCCACATAGTCCCGCTCGGTCTTCTGGAGCTCGCTGAGCATGCAACAGGCGCAGGCGAAGCTGTTTCTCCAGGTCCTGGGCGCTCTCGGCGCTGGCATCCCCGCGGCTCTCATTGGTCACGGTGGGCGGCGGGACGCAGGGCTGCGGTCCTGCGCGCTATGCCGCGTGCCGACTGGTGCCCCGCCCCGCACCGGCCAGAGGGGAAAGTTGCTGCCTCTGAGAAGTCGGAGGGGGTATGGGCGACTTTACATGCCGGGGAGAGGCTGGGGTGTTGTGAGAGTAGAGTGCGCTAGCTGGAACTCCAGCGCGGGAGGCGCGAGGCTCTGAGCAGACAAGGAGATGGCCCCTGCCCGGGACCTGTAGGCTGAGCCCCATGGCTCTGGCCTCACGCGGCCGGGGCTGGAGGAGAGGCAGCTCCGACAGCCACAGCGGTGACTTGGACATTAATCAAATGCTTTGTATCCATGTGACGCCGACACTTTACCCTTCGCCATATCTCAGGAAAAAGGAAACAACCCTGGGGAAGTGTGTTGCATGCCAGCTAACTAAGCACACACACACACACACACACACACACACACACAGGGAGTCAGCACTTGAGATAGAACTAATTGGAGATTCCCAAACCCAGGAGGACGAACTCCAAGACACAGCTCCAGGGTTGCTTCTATGACTCCCGCCTATTGTTTAGCTTTAATGTGTTTTGTACAAATCCTGAAAGCAAAGAAACAAGTTCCCAAGGTTACATAACTGGATGGGAACAAAACAACCATGCTATTAACCCTCCCATCTTTGAAAAGAAACACATTGATTTTTGGTTTTGTTTGGGCACAAAATAGGTTTGCTTTTAAAAGCCCCCCAACCGAGAATAATTCACAGAGCAGATACCCTTCTGCCTGCCCTTGGAAAGTCAGTTAGCATAATAAATGAAGACACTATGGGAAAATGACAGCCCTGGCCCAAACAAACAGACTCCAGATAGAATAAGCATCCCCCTTTGCACTGTGCTGTTTTGGAGGGGTGCTTTGCATGCCTATGACTTTTTTTCAATAGCAAGATAGTATGTGAATTTAATCACAGGCAAAAATACTCGTGCCAATTTTGTTTCTAAGAGGTGCTATGATTTAACACAGTGTCACTAAATGAGCAGCTTTGTGTAAAGCTGTTATTGAGTGGTTATCAAAAGATATGTAGATATGTAAAGGTATAGAGATACAGATATATTCTTAGGATTTGAAAAAGGAGAGAAACACAGAGCATGTCCTGATTGTAATGTGTATGTTTATTGCCTTTTCTCACTTGGAAACAGAATCAGAAGCTAATGAGCACTGAACATTTACAATTCCAAGCAGAATAATCCATATATATTTTTGTCTTTATATTATCCACATTGATTTTTCAGTGTCATTTTATTCCTACTTAGAACTTGAAGCACTCCACACTAATGACATTTAAATATACTGAAGAGTGAATGGTTTTGATGAAAGAAAGTAGCATGTTAATTTTTTCCAATAGTTGAAAGCATTAGCAAAACTCTAAAAATAAAAGATATTTTCCACATTACTTACATTAAAATAATTATCAGAGATATCTTTTCAGAGCATGATGAATCCCTACATCCCTCAAAGAGCAAAGAGGGAGTGAAATATTCTTCTTTTATTAAGGGCACAGCTTTTGAATGTGTGAGGAGCTGATGGACAAGATATGATTTTCCTTTGTTTTGTGCATGCCTATCTATAGGTAGCTCTGAGCAAAGGACAAATAAGCAAATGGCGTCACACCTGTGGCAGAAGAACAAAGGAGGAGGGGCATTAAAGAGCAGATCTCATAACCCCTAGTAAACAATAAACAAAAGAAACAAGGGAGGACAAAGGAAACACACATCCAGCAATGAATGGGAAAATCAAACATGGTTTAGCCTTTACGCAATGTACCACAAGGAATGAATGCATTTCCTCCTTACATCCACCCTTCTCCAATGTAAAAAGTGAGTAAATAAATCACGCTTTCCATTCAGGGACTCTTATAGATAAATATATACATATCTATATATATTTCTAACCAATTGTCCCCCCCCAAGTTTGAGAGCTGTTTATGCCATTATCCTTCTATCAAAAATAATTAGTTTATATACAACCCACTAGAGCTTCAGCCTTATCTCTGAGAGTAATATATTGAGCTTGAATCTCCAGTGGGGTTTTACCTACCCAAACCATTTGCCTTGAATCTACAAACGTGTGTATTGAGTAACTCTATGTGCATTGCATGGACCTATGGCCTGAGGACCACAGAGACTTGATCTCTAGGCAAATATTTCTGAAGGTATTTCACAGACCATTACACGGAGGTCTTGTTAAACATTTCTGGGCCTCATCCTAGATGTATTGAATGAGAATCTCAGAGATGCAAGCCCTAAACTCTTTTGACGGGTTTTCATATTATTCTTAGCCCTGCTAATATTTGAGAGCCACCATTCTAAGGAATTATAATTGAGTAGGAGAGTGTTATAAATATAAGTAATTCTGTTAAAAGGAAGCTGCAAGGCATGCTTTGAAAAAATAAAAAAGTGCAAGGACGTTAACAGAAAAATATTCAAGTGTGCACATCCAATTGTCTCTCAAAAGTGCCCATAGAAATTATTATGATAGTAACAGTTTCTCCCCATTCTTCTGTTCCTCGGTGTATTATTCCTCAATACCATTTGTAATTAATAAACAGCTTCAGAACACCATGTAGTGCCTTCTGCCAGGCACCTCTCAGTGTCTTCTGTAGCCCTGGCAGGAGTTCTTAATTCCTTATCAGAGACTTGAGAGCATAAGAAAACAGGGCCCTCATATCTGGAAACCTTCACTTTGATGGTAAATAAGGTCTTTCATAAACTCTGAACGTGTTGTATCCCTCCCCACTTCCTCTATTGAAACTTTAAGCTCTGTCTGCCAGGAAAAAGAAAGCGACAACAAAAATGATGGACAAGACCCAGGTTTTCCTGAAATAGTAATGAGGTTGAAGCATCCAATAAAAAGGGGATGGGAAAAAAGAAGATAGTGAGAAAAGGCTAAGTGGTAAACTAGCCCAGCCATTAAGTTTATTTCATATGCATGAACTTGTTCCGGTTAGAATCTATTATTATACAGTTCAAAGAGCCAAAGTACAATGCACAGTAGGTTTTCTTTGGTCAGAATTAGAGAAGAACAACTCCTGGACAGAAGAACCCAAGATGGTCTCTCTAAAAAAAAAAGAGTTCCCAGCTTGTATTTCTGATAGAGATCATTTTAGCTTGCCTGCCATTCCGGTACTAGTGTTTGCCCAGGTGAAGTAATAAATCAGATTTGATGTGGAAGTCATCAAAAGACAATAGCACTGGCTAAAAAAAAGAAAGATCACTTCATTGCATGGCCATCTTGTTAAACAGAGAATTCTAGGAGTCAGACTTTTTTATTTATAAGTAAAATCGATTCTGGCATTTCCTTTACTACTCTAGCCTATAATAGATGATTCTAGACTATACTAGTATAAAGATATAGGTATGTTGGAGCTGTATAAAGCATAATTAGGAGTCTTGGACAAGAAATAATTCTAAAAATACTTATTACTTTAGGATTTTAGAATGTGTATTACCTGAAAGGACAAAATTTAGTTTCACAGCCATATTTTAATTTTAGATACAATGTTCATGGCATAGCAAACTAAATAAATGTTTGAATAGGATTCCTTTGGGAAGACTCTCAAGTTCTTAAAAGTGTGGTCCTTTCTACACTAGCTTGATCAAACCCAAATCATCCTCACAGCCATAATCTAACATGTAATGGATAATCACTTTCCTCATTATGGAAACTTGACCTACAGCTGTTAGGTCCGTAATCAAAGGAGCGAGACTGATACAAAGCGAAAGTCAAGCAAAGCTTTATTTCGCGCCAAGCATCGAGAATCAAACCAACCGTTCAGGGCCACCTCTTACAGAGAGGGCGGCCACCCCCAGCCTCACAGACTAACTTTTATAAAGCAAAGGCCATGTGGTTGAGCATGGCCACACACAGGTGGCCAATGAGATTGCAACACACAGAGAAAGCTGCAGTCATGGTAGGTCACACATGGGTGGCCAATTGAATTACAGTTCACCCCATAGTAGCTATTTGAACTAGTCTATCTCCTTAGTCAGAATTGGCGCCCAAAAGTTGCCCAAAAGGCAGGGCCCACACTCCTTGGTAGCTAGGGAGACAATATGCATACTCCACTGATTGGATGTCTCCACTTGACCCGACTCATCCCTAAATTCGGGCTCTGTTATTGCCACCTGATCTGACCCACCCTTGTATTTGGGCTCTGTTAGCAGGAACTGGTCAATCATATTTTACTGGTTTCCCAGACTTGCTTTTAAGTAAGTTCCCGTGGGGGGGGGGGGGTAGGGGGCGGGGGCAGGGTCAGTTTAAGTTTTACTGCATAAACAACAAAATGGCTGTTCAACCAAAGTGGAGCCACTCTGGCTAAATATGCCCTTACACAGCCATGCCTGCAAAATAAGCAGCCAGTTTTTGTCTATGGTTAATCTCAGGAGAATATCATTCTTACATCATACCATCTGCCTGCTTAGCTCCCTTTAAAAATCCTCTCCAACCTCATAAACCTCAAGCTATACCTTATTTCTCTCCTCCCCGTAAAAACTTCTACCCGGTTGTCTTGTTGCCTCTATTAACACCCTCTCTTGTGTCCTCCAAGGTTTTCATTCTAATATATATAAATGTACATGAGATATATAATATATATAATAGTATCTTATTATTATCAATATCTATATATAATATATGTAATTTATAAAAATTATATGTCTTTCATGTCATTGCCTGTGTGTCTTATCCTGGATTCCTTAGAAAGCAGAGAGGAGACAATAGCTAACGTGAAGATAATATATAGGTAATGTGATCCTGGGGGGGGGGGAGAGTGAGGGAAGAAAGAGTGAAACAGAGAAAAAGGGAAAACCAATACAAGAATACAAAATAGAGTTGACCATTCCAGTGGGAAACTAGATGCTCTCTTCTACAGGACCTTCTGAGTAGTCTTTTGAAATACAGCTCAGAACTATCCTGGGGGAAGAAAGAGGGAAGCATTTAATCATTATTTCCTATCCCCAGATGGTCAAGGATTGCTCCATAAGGCATTCATAGGACCTTGTACTTGCATGGTGCCCTTGCATGAATGCTTAGAGGTTTGCACAGATAAAAGTGGAGTCAGGAAGCAAGAAGGGTGAGGCACTCTTAGATTGTTCCTGTATGAAGTTGGTGAGGGCATTTGAGGAACTGCATCCATGGTCATCAAGAGTAAGAGAAGAGGTCAAGAGAGTTTTTCCTGGAATACAAGAAGGGTTTGAATCTACTTCAAATCCCTCAGGATAAAGGCAAATGTCATTTATGACCTAGCCTCTCGGGGTTTATTTCATGCCACTCCCACCTTGGCAAACGAACCCCAGCCATGCAGGAGTACTTTCAGAATTCTTAAGTGCCAAGATCCATAGCACAGTCCTTCTTCCTTATCATAGCATCCGTTATGTTCATTGTAATTGCCAGATCAATTGATGGAATTCTTTACAGGACCACAGTATCTTGAAGGAAAAGACAGTGTCACCACAGCTTCTCCAGAATCTGGCATACAGTCTTGTTAAATATATATTTATTGATCAAATGAATGAATGAATTGCACTGGAACTCTTTAATCATTCTATCTCTAAACAAAAATGGTCTTTGTTTAGAGGTGGCCTTTTGCTTCTCCTCTATCATTTCTTCAGGGGAAGGCAAGATAGATACTCTTTTATTTTCTCAGAGAAAAATGGTGTATATGTAAATGACTGTGTCTGTGAATTATGAGCCTGTTTAGGGGACCAGAAGAAACTACAAATATTACATTTCTTATATTCTCAAAGAAGTACCATTCATCTCACCTGAAATGTGGCAATCACATAATTAAAATCCATATACATATTCCTAAACCAATCATGGAAAACTGAACGAAATATATGATAATAAATCCAGGGGGAAAAAATCACATTACCAAAGCAGAAAAGCAAGTTTACTGAAAACAGATATATAATGTATTAGGCTAGAGAGTTCCTATAAACCCCCTTATATTCCACCTTCCCAACATAGATTTTCTTATTGTGAACATCTTGCATTAGTGTGGCACACTTGTTACAATTAATCAGCCAATGTGTATAAATTATTTTTAATGAAAATCTATAGTTTACATTAGAATCCACTCCTTGTGTTGCACATTCTTTGTGTTTTAACAGATGTATGATATATGGGTGCCTGGGTGGCTTAGTCTTTTAAATGTCGAACTCTTGATTTTGGCTCAGGTCATGATCTCAGGGTGCAGAGATTGAGCCCTGCATCAGGCTCTGTGCTAATAGGAGAGTCTGCTTCTCTGCCTCTCTCTCTCTCTCTGCCCCTTCCACCTTGCTCTTTTGCTCTCTTTCTCTTCAATAAATAAGTAAATCTTTTTAAAAATGGATGACATATATCCACCATTACAGGTCAGAAAATAATTTCTAAAAGTGCCCTGCTCTCTATGTATTTACTCCTCTCTCCATTCCCCATCCTGGCAATTACTGATCTTTTTACTGTCTCTGTAGTTTTGTCTTTTAAAGAGTGACATATAATTGGAATAATACATTATGTACATTTTCAGACAGGCTTCTTCCACTTAGAAATCTGCATTTAAGTTTCCTCCATGTCTTTTCATGGCTTGATAGCTCATTTCTTTTTATCACTGAATAAAATTCCATTATCAGGATGTACCAGCTTATCAACTTACCTGTTGAAGGACATCTTGAATGTTTCCAAGTTTGGGCAATTGGGAAGAAAGCTACTATGAACATTATTGGGCAGGTTTTATACAGATAGAACATTTCAGCTCCTTCGAGTAAATACCAAGGAGTATGACTGCTGGATCACAAGATGAGAGTGTATTTCTGCCAAACTGTTCTGAAGAGACTGTATCATTTTTCATTCCCATCAGCAGTGAATGAACATTCTTGTTGTTCCACATCCTCACCAGCCTTTGGCAGTATCAGGATTTTGGATTTCGGCCATTCTAATTGGTATGTAGTTGCATCCTATTGTTGTTTTATTTTATAATTCCCTAGTGCCATACAAGACTGAATATCTTTTCATATGCATACTTGTCATCTGTATATCCTCTTTCATAATCTGTCTGTTAAGGTCTTTGGTCCATTTTTAATTAGGTTTTTTTTTATTATTACTGAGCTATAAGAGCTATTTGTATATCTTGTACAATGGTCCTTTTATCAGGTGTGTCTTTTGAAAATATTTTCTCCCAGTCTGTGGCTCGTCTTTTTATTCTTTTGACGTTGTCTTTTGGCAGAGAAGATCTTGATTTTAATGAAGTCCAACTTATCAAGATTTTCTTTCATAGATCACATTTTTGGCACTCTATCCAAAAAATGTTTGGCTTTATCATTGTCACACCCAAAGTCACCCATATTTTCTCTTAGGTTGTCTTCTCAGATGTTTAGCTTTGCATTTTACATTCAGGCCCATGATCCATGAGTTAATATTTTTGAGAAGTGTAAGGTCTTTGCCTAGATTTGTGGGGGTTTTTTGGTTTGTTTTTTGCATGGGTTGTCCAGTTGTTCCTGCATGATTTGATGAAAAGATTATCCTTTCTCCATTAAATTGCCTTTGCTCCTTTTTCAAAGATCAATTGATTATGTTAGTGTGGGTCTTTTTCTGGACTCTTTATTCTCTTTCCTTGATCTATTTGTCTATTCTTTCCCCAGTACCGCACTGTATTGATTACTCTAGATTTATACCATGTCTTAAAGTTACTCCTCTGACTTTGTTCTTCGCCATATCGGATTGGCTTTTCTGGGTCTTTGGCCTCTCCATATCAACTTTAGAATAGTTTTTTCAATATTCGCAAGTTAGCTTGCTGAAATTTTGTTTGGAATTATGTTGAATCTATATATCAAGTTAGAAAGAACTGACGTACTTACAATATGAAATATTTCTATCCATGAACATAGAATATCTCTTCATTTATTTGGATCTTCATTGATTTCTTTCATCAGAGTTTCATTATGTTTCTCATATAGCTATTACATATACATTGTTAACAATATACCTAAGTATAATTTTTGGTACTAAAAATAAGAATGAAGCTGCTATAAACTTTAGTGTGCAGGTTTTTGTGTGGACATGAGGTTTACCAAGTAAATGGTCTTGTGTTTTTTATTTCAAATTTTAATTATTCATTTCTAGTATAGAAGAAAGCAATTGGCTTTTTATATTTGCCTCGTATCCTTCTAGCTTGTTTTAATCACTTACTAGTACAGGAGGTTTTTATTGTTATTGTTTTGGATTTCCACATAGACAATCATGTCATCCTACAGCAAGGACAGTTTTATTCCTTCCTTCCTTATCTGTATACTTTTTATTTCCTTTTCTTATTTTATTGCATTAGCTAGGATTTAATACAATATAAAATAGAAGTGGTGAGAGCACATATCTTTGCCTTATTCTTGATCTTAGTGGGAAAGCATCTAGTTGCTACCATTAAGTATGATATTAGCTGTAGGTTTTCAAGGATGTTCTTTATCAAGTTGAGAGAGGGTATGCCCTTTTTTATTTTTAAAGATTTTTATTTACTTATTTTGAGAGAGAGAAAGAGACAGAGTGAGAGAGAGCATGAGAGGGTAGGTCAGAGGGAGAAGCAGACTCCTCATAGAGCTGGGAGCCCGATGTGGGACTTGATCCCGGGACTCTGAGACTATGACCTGAGCCGAAGGCAGTTGCTTTACCAACTGAGCCACCCAGGCGCCCAGGTATGCCCATTTTTGATAGTTGTTTTAATTCTTATATTGGCGACATCTGTAAATAAGCAGCACATTTAAAATACTCCTTCCTGTTACAGAAAAGTTATGCAATGTCTCCTGACTACCTACTGTATTATTACATGAGACTATTAACAATTCTGCCTTTCTTTCTCTGACTCACCACCTTCCACCTTTACCTTTTAATTGGTATCTTTAGTTCTGTACTGTCAGGATTGATAATATTTATCTTGTATTCTGTAACTACATTTGAGACATCCACGTTTCTTTTTAAAAGTTTAAAATCAATTAACAATGTATTTATGATATGACTACTTAAATAATGCTCATTGCATAAATAAGTAGTACAATAAAATTGTACTTCCTTCTCCTTAGGTCCAAATTCATAACACTCAGGACACTCAGGGACCTCTTCTAGGTTAAATGGGTTCTGTTTCATAACACACCATCAATTGCTGAAAGACCTGCATGACATTGGGTTTCTTTCATATCTGAACCATGACTTTATTACACAGTCTCTTAGGTTCTGGTTTTATTTTCTACTTTTGGTAGAGATTCTAATTTTCTGTGAAAAGAAGAACTATATCCTTTCTTTGGAAAATCACTAATATTCTCCAGCCCCTTAGGTACTCTCTGTTGCTCTGTTTTGTCTTTATTCTGTTCATTCTTCTTGGAGCCCTTGATTGCATTCCCACACTGGACTGATTGATTAAGTACCTGATCAAAAACTGTCATCCTGGGGCACCTGGGTGGCTCAGTGGGTTAGGCCGCTGCCTTCGGCTCGGGTCATGATCTCAGGGTCCTGGGATCGAGTCCCACATCGGGCTCTCTGCTCAGCAGGGAGCCTGCTTCCCCCTCTCTCTCTCTGCCTGCCTCTCTGCCTACTTGTGATCTCTCTCTCTCTCTCAAATAAATAAATAAAAAATCTTAAAAAAAAAAAAACTGTCATCCTGGGATTGTTTTTCCAAAGCCTGCAGGTGAATTCCACCATCTCTCTTTTTAGAGTCTTTTCTCTTGGTATACTCATTTTCTAGGGCTGCCATAACTAAGTTTTAACATCTCACAGTACTGGAAGCTGAAAGTATAAGATCAAGAGGTTAAAAAGGTTGATTTTTTCTAAGGTCAGTGAGGGAGAATCTGGTCATCCCTCTCTCCTATTGTTGGATATCCTCAGATATTCCTTAGCTTGTAGATGTGTTCTCCCCATGTCTTCACATTGTTTTTCTTCTGTGCATGTCTGTGTTCCCTTTTTAGAAGGACACAGTCATATTGGATTATGGTCTCTTCTAATGACCTCATCTTAAATTGATCTGAAAAACTTTGGTTCAAAGAAGGTCACATTCATAGGTACTGGGGACTAGAATGACAAAATCTTTTGGGGGCATACAATTCAACTGACAACACTTGATATCTACACCCATTTTACTGGATTATATCTCAAATGACTTCCTTTAGAAGAGTGCATGAGATATAAATTTTCCGAGTCCTGGGATCTCTAAAATGTAGTTATTTTGCCATGATACATTTGCTTCAGAATTATTATCCATTAGAACTGGAAATACCATTGCTCATTTTTCTCTTACCAGTTGTGTTGGTGATTAGAAGTCCAGTGCGACTTTGACTCTCTATCCTTTGTAAGTGACCTGTTTTATCTAAGTGAAAGTTTTTTGGAATTCTCTTTCTTTTGTGTTCTGACAGAAAGATTTCAGGCATATGTTTACATGTGAATTTTCTCTTAATTTACTAGGAACTTGATAGACTCAAACAGAATAGTGTTTTCTGACCTCTGAGAAAGTTTTTTTGTAGTATTTCTTTAAAATTTCTTTCTCTTAGTGGGGCACCTGGGTGGCTCAGTTGGTTAAATGTCTGACTCTTAATGTCAACTCAGATCTTGATCTCAGGGTTGTGAGTTCAAGCCCATTGAACTCCATGCTAGGCATAGAAAATTTTTTAATTAAAATTTAAAATTAAAATTAAAATTTCTTTAACTTTGTTAATGTATGCCCATTTTTCTGGAAATCCTGTTAGTTGAGTTGGATCTCTTAGAATTATACTCTGAATATCTTATCTATTTCAAGTGTTCAATCTCCTCGTTTTGTTGTTGTTGCCTCTGTCTCATTCAATCTCTTTGTTTTTTTCTTTATGTTGTGCGAGAACTACTCACATTATATTCTAACCCTTCTTTAAATATTTCATTTGGCATATAATTAAATATATAATAAATGTTCTAATTTGTACCTTGACTGTTCTTTCTTGTAGCATTCTGCTCTTGTACTCGGGGGTACTACCTTCTCAAATCTTTCTCTGAAATTTCTTTGTTTCTTCTAGCAACAATTTTTCTGTTGTTGTTGGTTTTTTGGGTTTTTTCTTTTTCTTCTTTTTTTTTCTTTTGTCTTGTCTTTCTTTTATCCAGTCCTTTTGTGATGTTGACAGTATATTCATTCCAATTAAGAAAAGGGGATGGGATTGTTTCTCTCTGTAGCAGGGATGTGTTCCCTCTATTTATGTGGGTTTGTTTTTCTACTTGGTTTCTCTCATTAATAGACATTTACTGAGACCTTTATGTAGGTGTCTAGGACTTGTCTAAATGAAATGAATTATTTAATGGGTACAGGCAGGTAACAGGTCTTTAGCTGTGGAGGTTCCAACTGCCAAAATGGGAGAACTTTACTCTGGGGTGCTGGCACCAAAAGTTCCAATTCTGCCTATATCGATGCTTCCATCTTATTAGAGAAGAATCCTTAGGTGTTTTTAGTCTGAGACTGATGCTTGATTTTTACACTAAGCATCAGAAAACACAGAGAAGGAAAGCAAAGAAATGAGCATGTCAGGAAGAAAACATTAGGCTGCTGTGCAAATAGCCTTCTCAGATATGCCACTCTTCTCACTCTTGTTGGCTTTACACCTTTCAACTTTCCTCTAGGTCGACCTTCTCCCGTTTTCTGCTCTACACCTGCCTCACTCTCTTTTCCTTGTTGAAAATCTTCCATCCTCTTTTTATCTTTCATAAATGTGTGGAAATCTCTCCCCTGCTCAAGTTTCTATTTCATTCCCTTTGCAGAAATGGGTGTTTTCTTTTACTCTTACCTAACGTTGGCAGGGGGTTTGAAGGGATTAAGGAAAAACACATACCCTCTGCCCGTTATCTTGTACCATCTATAAATACAAATTTCAAATTCTGTGTAACACTGATGCCAGTGGAACATTTAAATAAAAAAGTCTGTATTACCAAAAAGAGAAAACTAGTGGTGACTTCATATCTTGATTAACGACATGTATACATACACTTAAATAAGTGTACACACACAAGATGTGGTAGAACAAATAGGAGTTCTAAGAGGAAAGTTATGGAACTGAAATACACTAGATGGAAGAGTTTACATAATTTTTAAAAAATAATAAATGGCTCTTTTTTTTTAAAGATTTTGTTTATTTGTTTGACAGAGAGAGACATCACAAGTAGGCAGAGAGGCAGGCAGAGAGAAAGGGGGAAACAGGCTCCCTGCTGAGCAGAAAGCCCAATGTAGGGCTCAATCCAAGGACCCTAAGATCATGACCTGAGCCAAGGGCAGCGGCATTAACTCACTGAGACACCCAGGCGCCCCTACATAAGTTTTTAAAGATAATACTAGATAGTGGGTTACACAACATGTGGTATTTTACAGCATAACTGATCTCATTCAATGATTGTAGGTAAATAATGCCCCTTGATGAATTCCCTATATCCACATCATTTAATAATTTCACAATTTGGTTGCTCCCACTAAGGCATAGAGTCGTTTTTCCCACTTACTTAAGTCTTAACTGACCTTGTGAATTGCCTTTTCCAAAAGAATGTGATAGAAGTGATGATCTATAAGTTCCAGAGATTCAGCCCTTAGAAAAACTTGTAACTTCCATTTTTGCCCTCTTGAAAACCTGAGATCATCATCTAGACAAAAGCCCAGAGTAACCTACTGTAGGATTGGAAGCCACGTGGAGAAGAGCCAAAGTACCTTAACCAACAGTCATCATCAGTTGTCAGACATGAGAGTGATAACATCTGGGACTCTAGTTCCAAGTGAGCTGTCACATGACTGCAACCATATGAAAGAGCTCAGGCAAGACAAGAAGAAGAAACACGTGGTCTACTCACAAAATTAAGAAAAATAATAAATTTTGATGTTTTAAGTCACTAAGTTTTGGAATGTATTTTTTTTTCTTGAGCAATGGATTTTTTTTAAAAGATTGTATTTATTTATTTGACAGACAGAGATCACAAGTAGGCAGAGAAGCAGGCAGAGAGAGAGGAGGAAGCAGGCTCCCCAATGAGCAGAGAGCCCAATGTGGGACTTGATCCCACAACCCTGAGATCATGACCTGAGCCAAAGACAGAGGCTTTAACCCACTGAGCCACCCACACGCCCTGAGCAATGGATTTTTAAAAACAACCTCTAACAGAAGTTCTGAACTTTGTGTCTAATTGAACATTTTTTAGGGGTTGGGGAGGGGCAGAGGGAAAGGGAGAGAAAGAATCTTAAGCAGGCTCACGCCCAGCATGACATGGGGCTCTGTTTTACAACCCTGAGAAAATGACGTGAGCCAAAATCAAGAGTTCAATGCGTCACCAACTGAGCTACCAAGGTGACCCTCTTATTGGACCATTTTAATGGTACAGATTCATTCCTTCAACAATCAATGTGACTGAAGGAATTATGTATACTCATTGGCTTAGGTCTGAATCTTTGCTTTTCCTTGAACTAGTTAGTGTAGCAAGAAGTTGTCATGAGTGGCTTAGGTCAAACCAGGTCATCCCTAGCACTGAGGGTGGGTTCAATCTCATGGAAACCAGTGGAGTAGGAGTAAAGGGGATGCTACAGAGGCAATTACAATGTCTAGGACAGGTGGGAGGAGGCTAGTAACTCACCTTGGAAAAGTTTCTGTTCATGACCATTATCCATTGTTGCTTCTCTTGAACCCAACATTATCACTATGGAAACTGCTGGCACCTTTGCCAACTTGCAACTATTAGAATTGTCACCTTTGAGTCTACCTAATCGCTGCTGCCATTACTTCAAGCCATTGCTGCCAACATTATGATACTACTCCATAGCTTCAGTAATCATGACTTTCAGCGTGAGCTGCAGCTACTGCCAAAGTGCTGGACTGTGTTCCAACCTAAACTGAACTGAGAACAGGGTATAGAGAAGGTCTAACCGAAAGGTAAAGTTGGAAAGACAGAAGACATGAGGCAGAAATAAAGGACAAACGGGGAAGAAGAGGAGAGTATGTGGCCCCACCTTGGTGGCAAAGGCACAGAATTCACAGGTGATCTGGAAAAGACTGTGTGTCCCTGCCATTAGAAGCACAGTAGCTTTGGGGGTGACAAGAACAGCTCTGACTGCAAAATCATCTATAAAAGAGAGAAAAGTCAATGTCCAGTGGAGGAGCCAGAATTTTAGGAAGTACTCTGTGTTCTGACACTTGCCATACCTGCCACCCAGAATGATCTGTGGGCCTGCCTTGGAAGACAAACATCTGGATCCCTGAAGAGTGTCTCATTGCCTCCAGGATCTCATTCATACATTCCCTAAATAGCTGCCAGAGAGGATTTTCTCACTTTAACAACTGTGAAGCCCTAGGAGGTTCTGTGTATTCCCACTTCTTATGTTTGGCTGCTGCTTTGAAAGTGCTCTACAGTTGCACCCCAGGTCAGGTTGACATGTGTAGTCTGTGGGATGTGGGGAGAGTGAAAAAGAAAAAGCTGGAAGGGGATATGCATATCCCAGGCAGAATTCTCTCAGCTCTTACATTCTGTCCTCTCACATTTGTATGCATTTCAGTCATATTTTATTTTTTAAAATGTGGTACCAAATTAATGGGTTCTACTTGATTATATTTTCTATTTGAGTGTGCATCCATATTCATAAAAGCATTGGATCCCTAGTTTTCCTTTTCTGTGCTCTCCTTAACAAATTTTATTATTAAAGTTAACCTGAATTCTTACCATAAATGAGAAATCATCTAAAAAATCTATGATCTGGAATAGTTTAATAACATTGAAATTATCTGGATTAAACATGTGAGCTGGAAGACAGTTGTAAGATAACCCATCCAATAGTATTCCCTATTTAAATAGTAGTGATTAACCTAACTTGCAACATCTATTTATATTCGATTATGAGAAATTTTTTTATTAATTTTTTTATTTATTTCTTTTTTTTAAATAAACATATAATGGATTTTTATCCCCAGGGGTACAGGTCTGTGAATCACCAGGTTTACACACTTCACAGCACTCACCATAGCACATACCCTCCCCAATGTCCTCCTCTCCCAAACCCTCCTCCCCCCCAACAACCCTCTGTTTTGTGAGATTAAGAGTCACTTATGGTTTGTCTCCCTCCCAATCCCATCTCGATTCATTATTCTTCTACTATCCCCTAACACCCCATGTTGCATCTCCATGTCCTCATATCAGGGAGATCATATGACAGTTGTCTTTCTCCGATTGACTTATTTCACTAAGCATGATACCCTCTAGTTCCATCCATGTCATCGCAAATGGCAAGATTTCATTTCTTTTGATGGCTGCATAGTATTCCATTGTGTATATACCACACCTTCTTTATCCATTCATCTGTTGATGGACATCTAGGTTCTTTCCATAATTTGGCTATTGTAGACATTGCTGCTATAAACATTCGTGTGCACGTGCCCCTTCGGATCACTACGTTTGTATCTTAGGGTAAATACCCAGTAGTGCAATTGTTGGGTCATAGGGTAGTTCTATTTTCAACATTTTGAGGAACCTCCTTGCTGTTTTCCAGAGTGGCTGCACCAGCTTGCATTCCCACCAACAGTGTAGGAGGGTTCCCCTTTCTCTGCATCCTCGCCAGCATCTGTCATTTCCTGACTTGTTAATTTTAGCCATTCTGACTGGTGTGAGGTGATATCTCATTATGGTTTTGATTTGTATTTCCCTGATGCCGAGTGATGTGGAACACTTTTTCATGTGTCTGTTGGCCATCTGGATGTCTTCTTTGCAGAAATATCTGTTTATGTCCTCTACCCATTTCTTGATTGGATTGTTTGTTCTTTGGGTGTTGAGTTTGCTAAGTTCCTTATAGATTTTGGACACTAGCCCTTTATCTGATATGTTGTTTGCAAATATCTTCTCCCATTCTGTCAGTTGTCTTTTGGTTTTGTTAACTGTTTCCTTTGCTGTGCAAAAGCTTTTGATCTTTTTTTTTTTTTAAAGATTTTATTTATTTATTTGACAGAGAGAGATCATAAGTAGGCAGAGAGGCAGACAGAGAGAGTGAGAGGGAAGCAGGCTCCCTGCTGAGCAGAGAGCCCGATGTGGGACTCGATCCCAGGACTCTGAGATCATGACCTGAGCTGAAGGCAGCAGCTTAAACCACTGAGCCACCCAGGCGCCCCAAAGCTTTTGATCTTGATGAAGTCCCAATAGTGCATTTTTACCCTTGCTTCCCTTGCCTTTGCCGTTGTTCCTAGGAAGATGTTGCTGCGGCTGAGGTCGAAGAGGTTGCTGCCTGCATTCTCCTCAAGGATTTTGATGGATTCCTTTCTCACATTGAGGTCCTTCATCCACTTTGAGTCTATTTTCATGTGTGGTGTAAGGAAGTGGTCCAATTTCATTTTTCTGCATGTGGCTGTCCAATTTTCCCAGCACCATTTATTGAAGAGGATACCTTTTTTCCATTGGACATTCTTTCCTGCTTTGTCGAAGATCAGTAGACCATAGAGTTGAGGGTCTATTTCTGGGCTCTCTATTCTGTTCCATTGATCTATGTGTCTGTTTTTGTGCCAGTACCATGCTGTCTTGATGATGACAGCTTTGTCATAGAGCTTGAAGTCCGGAATTATGATGCACCAACTTTGGCTTTCTTTTTCAATATTCCTTTGGTTATTCGAGGTCTTTTCTGGTTCCATATAAATTTGAGGATTATTTGTTCCATTTCTTTGAAAAAAATGGATGGGATTTTGATAGGGATTGCATTAAATGTGTAGATTGCTTTAGGTAGCATAGACATTTTCACAATATTTATTCTTCCAATCCAGGAGCATGGAACATTTTTCCATTTCTTTGTGTCTTCCTCAATTTCTTTCATGAGTACTTTATAGTTTTCTGCATATAGATTTTTAGCCTCCTTGGTTAGGTTTATTCCTAGGTATCTTATAGTTTTGTGTGCAATTGTAAATGGGATTGATTCCTTATTTTCTCTTTCTTCTGTCTTGTTGTTGGTGTAGAGAAATGCAACTGATTTCTGTGCATTGATTCTTTTTTTTTTTTTTTTTTTTGTGAATTTTCCGCCTTGTCGTTATGTCCAGATAAGAGTATATGAAGGAGCAAGTAAAATACTAAAAGGGTGGCAAAGACCCCAGAAAAATGCGCTTTAACCAAATCAGAAGAGACCCCAAATCCTGTGGGGGAGAAAGGGGATAAAAAGAGGTTCATTAAAAAAAAAGAAAAATTAAAAAAAGAAAACAAAGAAAAAATATAAAAAAGAAAAAAAATACATATATATATTAGATAAACTAGTTAAAAACTTTATAAAAGAAAAGGGTAAAAGTTAAAAAAAATTTAGCAGCAGAAGAAAAAAATTGAAAAAAATTTAAATTAACTGCAAGAGTAAAGAATCATGGGGAGAAAGCCATGAGCTCCGTGCTTTGCTTTTTCTTCCTCTGGAATTCCGCTGCTGTCCTTGGTATTGAACCTGCTCTCCTTGGTAGGTGAACTTGGTCCTGGCTGCATTTCCTGTTGATCTTCTGGGGGAGGGGCCTGTTGTAGTGATTCTCAAGTGTCTTTGCCTGAGGTGGAATTGCACCGCCCTCACCAGGGGCCGGGCTGAGTAATCCACTCGGCTTTGCTTTCGGGAACTTTTGTTCCCTGAACACTTTCTGTAGAGTTCTGGAGGACAGGAATGAAAATGGTGGTCTCCCAGTCTCTGGCCCGGAGGAGCCGAGAGCCAGGCCCCCACTCTTGAGTGCGCCCCCAGAGAACAGCGCCCAATCACTCCCATATCCCTGGCCTCCAGCCATGCTCTGAGCTCACCCAACCTGTGATGGGTTCAAGGTAACCCCAAACTGAGAGCTCACTCCTCGGCTCTGTCTCTGTAGCTGGCTTCCCTGTTGTAATACCTGCAAGCTCTGCGACACTCCAACACCCCCCATCCTTCTGTGACCCTGCGGGACCTGGGGCCATGCTGACCCTGCGCAGGCTTCACCCCAGTTTAGCCTCTGGAGCAATGTCCCTCAGTGGAACAGACTTTTAAAAGTCCTGATTTTGTGCTCCGTTGCTCCGCCACTTGTCGGGAGCCGGCCTCTCCCCCCGCAGTCTATCTTCCCGTTGTTTTGGATTCACTTCTCCGCCAGTCCTACCTTTCAGAAAGTGGTTGATTTTCTGTTTCTAGAATTGCTGTTCTTCTTCTCTTCGATCTCCCGTTGGATTTGTAGGTGTTTGCAATGTTTAGATTAAGTTATCTAGCTGATCTCCTGCTACCTGATGTAGTCTCAGCCTGCTACTTCTCTACCATCTTGACTCCTCTCTCTGGGGCCGGTTGTTAAGAAAATAAGCCCAATACATAAATTCCATTAGGACTTCGAATGTGTGCCTTTGTCACAAAGGAAAACAACCAATTGCTTGAAAATCCCATGTCATATAACGTATAATATTCCATGTAACCTGTAATTATGGAGACTAAAGGCAGTTGTGGAATAGGTAGTTCCTATGAGGGAATTTTTCCACCTTAGGAAATTCTTGGTGGCATTGGCGATCACATATTAGAAAGCTTTCAAAAATAAGACTTGAGAGTGGACTATATTTCCCGGTGGGGGTAATTTCCACTGGATAGCTGGAGCTTAGTTTCATTAGCACAGAATCCACCTTTGTCTGCCTCAGCAGAGATACAGGAACAAACAACAGCTGGCCAAGGCCCCGCCATACAAAGGGCTATATCAGGACCAGGCTGATTGCCCATTCTATTGCCAGTCATGAGTTCATCATGCCTTTTAATCCTGTTTACCTCAGGTATCACAGCAATCAAGACTCCTGACACATTTCACGTCCTTTCTTTCCTTACTATATGGCCTCCATGAAGGGATTTCCCTGTCATCTAGAAATTCTATATTGGATGTGCTCTTCCTTAAATCACAGGGCTTCTCAATGCTGCTCAGAATTCCTATGAATGACATGTGGAATCTATCTTTTGTATAGTACCTGATTTTTTTTCTTTCTCAAATTTTTAAGATTTTTTTTGTCCTTATTTGCCTTTCTTTATTCGTATGGCTGCACATTCAATGGGTCTTTTTTTCCCCTTTCCTTTTCTTTTTTTTTGGGGGGGGGGAGAAAGGGAGGGCCAGAGGGACAGGAAGAGAGAGAATCTCAAGCAGACTCGATGGCCAGCACAGAGCCTGATGTGGGCTCAATCTCACAACCCTGAGATCATGACTTGTGCTGAAATCAGGAGTCAGGTGTGTAACTGACTGAGTCACCTAGGCACCCCCAGTGAGTCATTTTAATCTGGAAACCTGTGTTCCTCAGTTCTAGGAATTTTTTTGGTTTAAGGCATTTTCATACTTTCCTCTGTATTTCTTTCTGGAACTCATATCATTCAAATATTGGACCTCCTACACAGATCTTTAAATTTGTTTTAATTTTCATCTATTGTCCATTTAAATTTCATCTATTGTCCATTTCCTTTTTATCCATTTTCAGAAAGATTTTCCTGACTTAACCTTTCACCCCTCCTACTTCTCATGTATTTTTGGTGTCCAAAAGCCCATTCTTAGGCTTGGTAATTTTTTAAATAACATTCCATTTTTGTTTGTGGATGCAATATCATCTTGCACCTCTGTGAAGATCCTATTAAAATATCTTTTGAAGTTTCTTGATCCTCCTGGAATTTTCTATTTTATTTTAAAGATTTTATTTATTTATTTGACAGAGAGAGAGCACAAGCATGGGAAGCAGCAGAGGGCTCTTGATCACAGGACCCTGGGATCATGACCTGAGCCAAAGAGAGAATCAACTGAGCCACCCATGTACCCCTACATTTTCTGTTGTTGTTTTTTAAAATAGTTTGTTTGCTTTTTTTTTTTTTTTTTTTTTTTTTTTCTGTTTTTTATTTTTTTATTTTTTTTTTTTTTCTCATTTTATTTATTTTTTCAGCGTAACAGTATTCATTCTTTTTGCACAACACCCAGTGCTCCATGCAAAACGTGCCCTCTCCACCACCCACCACCTGCTCCCCCAACCTCCCACCCCTGACCCTTCAAAACCCTCAGGTTGCCCCAACCTCCCACCCCTGACCCTTCAAAACCCTCAGGTTGTTTTTCAGAGTCCATAGTCTCCTATGGTTCGCTTCCCCTCCCCAATGTCCATAGCCCGCTCCCCCTCCCCCAATCCCACCTCCCCGCAGCAACCCCCAGTTTGTTTTGTGAGATTAAGAGTCATTTATGGTTTGTCTCCCTCCCAATCCCATCTTGTTTCATTTATTCTTCTCCTATCTCCTACCCCCCCATGTTGCTTCTCCATGTCCTCATATCAGGGAGATCATATGATAGTTGTCTTTCTCCGATTGACTTATTTCACTAAGCATGATACGCTCTAGTTCCATCCACATCGTCGCAAATGGCAAGATTTCATTTCTTTTGATGGCTGCATAGTATTCCATTGTGTATATATACCACATCTTCTTGATCCATTCATCTGTTGATGGACATCTAGCAACCTCTTCGACCTCAGCCGTAGCAACATCTTCCTAGGAACAACGGCAAAGGCAAGGGAAGCAAGGGCAAAAATGAACTGTTGGGATTTCATCAAGATCAAAAGCTTTTGCACAGCAAAGGAAACAGTTAACAAAACCAAAAGACAACTGACAGAATGGGAGAAGATATTTGCAAACGACATATCAGATAAAGGGCTAGTATCCAAAATCTATAAGGAACTTAGCAAACTCAACACCCAAAGAACAAATAATCCAATCAAGAAATGGGCAGAGGACATGAACAGACATTTCTGCAAAGAAGACATCCAGATGGCCAACAGACACATGAAAAAGTGCTCCACGTCACTCGCCATCAGGGAAATACAAATCAAAACCACAATGAGATATCACCTCACACCAGTCAGAATGGCTAAAATGAACAAGTCAGGAAATGACAGATGCTGGAGAGGATGTGGAGAAAGGGGAACCCTCCTCCACTGTTGGTGGGAATGCAAGCTGGTGCAACCACTCTGGAAAACAGCATGGAGGTTCCTCAAAATGTTGAAAATAGAACTACCCTATGACCCAGCAATTGCACTACTGGGTATTTACCCTAAAGATACAAACATAGTGATCCGAAGGGCCACGTGTACCCGAATGTTTATAGCAGCAATGTCTACAATAGCCAGACTATGGAAAGAAGCTTTTTTTTTTTTTAATTTTCTTGTTGTATTTCGTGTTCAGAGTTCAATTTGCATGAGCAGAATAAGTCTCTGGTGGACATCACTTAACAATAAGCTGGCTTTTTCATTGAAGGGCACACAAATATCAGTATTTCTCCAGTTTTTTTTTTTTTTTTTTACCACTGGCAGATTTTTCCCTGACAGTGATTCTCTATTCTCCCACCTGATTATGGCTGGGAGAATTTTCATATTGTTTGGGGAAAGATTTCAACATGCCTAGATAGGGAATTTCCAGTCTTCTGTAGTATTAGGACAGGGTACCGATTGGCTAAAGACTGGAGAAGATGTGAAAAGCTGTTTCATAAACGAATTTCCAACTGATTTTTCAGAGATCCCTAAGACTTAAAGTTACCAAGTTCTTCCAGGGTTCTGAGACATGAATCATCTTGTTCTTTGTCTGCTTGCCCCTCACACTTTCAGTTTGCCTTTTCTAGATTGCTAAGTCAACAACCACAGTTCATTCATTTCTCATCTTTCAAAAGCTTGTTAGAATTTCATCATTATTTTTCTGGGTTTATCACTTTTTAGAAAAATCTTCTTTTGCTATCTTTTCAATGGTGTTATAAAATGGACAGAAGTAACCACTTGTGTCTGATAGACCTCATTAACTAGAGATATAATTTTCTCTTCAGTTCTTATAATCTGACTTCATTCTTATCATTTCAGTGAAATTACTTCCATAAAGGTCACAACAAACTATACTATATTGCTATATACATTGGGGATTGCCTTGACCTCATATTCCTTGATATTTTGGCATTTAATACAACTGGTTGCTAATTGAAATTCTCCTTTTAGGGGTTGAATGATCCCACATTCTCCTGGTTTTCTTTTACTTCATCATCTGGTCCTCAGTCTTTCTTGTCTGCTCTTCCTCTTTTTGCCATCACCTTTAAATGTTCAAGTACAAGTCACCAGATCAGTAGTCAACAAGATGGAGACCCAGAAGAATCTATGGTACAGTTCCAATGTGAGTCCAGAAGAGCTGATGGTGTAACTTCTAGTCTGAAAGGTGATAGTCTTGAGACAAAATGAAGTTTGATGTTTTAGTTTGAGTGCAAACGTTGGAAAAGACTGATATTCCAGCTCAAGTAGGCAGGAGGAATTTCCTCTTACTCATGGGAGAGTCAGCCTTCTTGTTCTGTTTAGGCCTTCAACTAATTTGATAAGGTCCACCCATATTAAGAAGGGCAGTCTCTTTACTCAGTCTACCTAATCAGATGTTAATCTCATCCAAAAACACCCTCACAAAGTCAGAATAGTGTTTGACCAGATATCTGAGCACGTCAATGCCTAGTCAAATTGACATGTAAAATTAACCATCACATTCAAGCTTTACTACAAAGCTGTGATCACCAAGACAGTGTGGTACTGGCATAAAAACAGACACATTGACCAGTGGAACAGAGTGGAGAGCACAGATATGGACCCTCAACTCTATGGTCAAATAATCTTCCACAAAACAGGAAAAAAATATACAATGGAAAAAAGACAGTCTCTTCAATAAATGGTGGTGGGAAAACTGGACAGCTATATGTAGAGGAAAGGAACTCAACCATTCTCTTACCGTACACAAAGATGAACTCGAAATGGTTAAAAGACCTCAACGTGCGGTGTGCCTGGGTGGCTCAGTGAGTTAAGCCACTGCTTTTGGCTCAGGTCATGATCTCAGGGTCCTGGGATCGAGCCCCACATAGGGCTCTCTGCTCAGCAGGGAGCCTGCTTCCCTCTCTCTCTCTCTGCCTACCTCTCTGCCTACTTGTGATCTCTCTCTGTCAAATAAATAAATAAAAATCTTAAAAAAAGAACGTGAGACAGGAATCCATCAGAATCCTAGAGGAGAACATAGGCAGTAATCTCTTCGATATCAGCCACAGCAACTTCTTTCAAGATATGTCTCCAAAGGGCAAGGAAACAAAAGCGAAAATGAACTTTTGGGACTTCATCCAGATCAAAAGCTTCTGCACAGCAAAGGAAACAGTCAACAAAACAGAAAGGCAACCCACGGAATGGGGGAAGATATTTGCAAATGACAGTACAGACAAAAGGTTGATATCCAGGATCTATAAAACAACACACACAAAACAGATAATCATATCAAAAAATGGGCAGAAGATATGAACAGACACTTCTCCAATGAAGACATACAAATGGCTATCAGACACATGAAAAAATGCTCATCATCACTAGCCATCAGGGAGATTCAAATGAAAACCACATTGAGATATCACCTTATCCCAGTTAGAATGGCCCAAATTAGCAAGACAGGAAACAACTTGTGTTGGAGAGGTTGTGGAGAAAGGGAAACCCTCTTACACTGTTGGTGGGAATGCAAGTTGGTGCAGCCACTCTGGAGAACAGTGTGGAGATTCCTCAAGAAATTAAAAATAGAGCTTCCCTATGACCCTGCAATTGCACTGCTGGGTATTTACCCCAAAGATACAGATGTAGTGAAAAGAAGAGTCATCTATACCCCAGTGTTAATAGCAGCAATGACCACGGTCGCCAAACTATGGAAAGAACCAAGATGCCCTTCAATGGATGAATGGATAAGGAAGATGTGGTACATATAACACAATGGAGTATTATGCCTCCATCAGAAAGGATGAATAGCAACTTTTGTAGCAACATGGACGGGACTGGAAGAGATTATGCTGAGCAAAATAAGTCAAGCAGAGAGAGTCAAGTATCATATTGTTTCACTTATTTATGGAGCATAACAAAGAACATGGAGGACATGGGGAGATGGAGAGGGGAAAGGAGTTGAGGGAAATTGGAAGGGGAGATGAACCATGAGAGACTATGGACTCTGAAATACAACCTGAAAGTTTTGAAGGGGCGGGGAGTGGGAGGTTGGGGAACCAGGTGGAGGGTAATAGAGAGGGCACATATTGCATGGAGCACTGGGTGTGGTGCAAAAACAATGAGTACTGTTATGCTGAATATAAATAAATTTAAAAAAATTAACCATCACAATTGGTTAATCAAGAAATATCAGTCATATTAGACAGTCATAAAAGAGATACATATTAAATTGGAACTTTGAATTTTACATCAAACATATAAATACATATTTGCTTACCTTCCTTTTGTAGTAGACCCAAAGCTTTTTTTTTTTTTTTTTTAATAAGAATCTGGTGACTGGAGTTCCAGATAGTCTTTTTCACAAAACTATACGCTTAATTCATCTACATTTCCTAGTGTGTTTCAAGTGATAAAAAGATCTTAAAGCTAACAGCAAAATTTTTCTAGGTCTTAAAAGGGTTTTTCCCCCTAATTCTTTATAATTATTTGATTTGATCTCATTTTAAAAAGCAGTTTGCTTTCTGAAGTATTTAATTTAGTTTTCACAGCAGCAACATTTTTCTTTTACAACCTGTCATCTTGGGTAATATGTAGTTGTCAAGTTGTATTAACATGTAGTTGTTATAGTATTACAATGACAAGGTTTCAAATCAAACACAATTGAGTCTAGGGAAGCATACAACTCAGCTGATGGGAGCACAGGTACAAGGATAGAATGGGGCTAGTATGGCAGTGCTGAGGGTCATTTTGCTGTGGGAATCAGCCAGTATGATTCACAGAGAGAGGGTAGAGAGTCTGTTAATCCTGAGAGTCCCCTCAGTGGAAGCCTTAGTGAGTTGCTTCCCATATTATCAGGCTAAAAAGACATTAAACATTAACATCCGTTTGCATCAGATTTATTTGAGAGTTTCCAAAGGTCACCATGAAAAATAAAATAAACAAGTGGAAGAGAATCTATTTCCAGAATTTTCTAGTAACTTTCTTGACTCCTTTGGTTTATTCATCAGTTCCTATTTTCATAATTGCTTTCAAATATGTAATTTAAAAATGATAATTCTTACTCAAGTCTCTCTGAGTTATTGCCTTTGGTATCTCAAGAGTAAAATCATACGCTGTTTTATTGAAATGCCCACTTTTATTATGACAACTACTTTTTTAGAACAAGTAAAATTCTGCTCTATTTCATTCAGATGATAAAATAATCAGTGCTGCACAGTGAAGACAAATTGGAAATCAGTACTTTGATGCATAATGCCATGTAAAGGCAAGACCCATTTTTACTTATATGTCGTGATAAAACACAGCTCAATATTTTCATATGAAAAGTTGATATATAAAGAAATACTATTACTTTTGCTAATTACCTTGATATATTTGTGAATCTAAGTAACACAAGTCTTAAAAATTTAAGCTTTGGGGAATGATAAAAGAAAAAGACTAATTTTTAATAATTTTTTTCTGAATACCTGAAAAGATAGTGCTGTTATACAAAGCCATCAGGGACTGTGTTAAACACTCTAGTGACCAATTAGTAACATTTATGCTATGTGATTTGTCACATTTTCTTTTAATAGTATAGCTTATTAGAGGCAAAAATGTGTGCTCTTTATGGGAGGGCTCCAGGGTCAGAAGGCCTCGGTTTGAATCTCAGCTCCACGTCTTCCTATCTAGCTAAACTTGGGTGATTATTTAAGTCCCTAAGTGTTAGTGTTGGCAAATGCTGGATCCTCAAAAATTCCACCAAAATAACCTGTTGAAAAGGTAAATCTGAATTTATTGCTTATCTCAGTAAGGGAGAACACTGCTTGACCATGAAATTAGTAGCATCTTGGAAGGAAGAGAGCAAAGTTGTGATATGAAGTTTCGGTATTTGGTTTAAGGCAAGTCTTTCAAGGCAAGGGGTGACTTTTAATTAGGATGGGATAAAGATCAAAGCAGAATGCTTTAGGATTTGTGGGTACAGAAAAATAAGGGCTTTGAGGTAAAGGTATGGAAAAATCGGAAAGCAAAGAATTATTGGATGCTATCTATTGAAAAGCCAAACAATCTTATGTTCATTAAAAATGGACTTTTTCAGGAAGTTCCTGAAAGGAACATTGAAGTTATTTTTAACTTTTAGCTCTCTGGACAAAAATTTCCTGCATTAGTTAAGACATTGTGATAAAGACAGTGGCAGAGTAAAATCACGATAATGTGAATAGTCAAGTATGTGAGGTGGAGTGAGTAGATGGTTTTGATTTTTAGTTTCCATTTGCAAAACGGGAATAATAATAGCATATTTATGGATGATTTGCTAAGTAAGTATTAACAAACCTTCTAGAAGGAAACTGTATGAAATGGGGGAGAAAGGCTCAGAAATGGTCAAATATAGATTTACTTCTAAGTTACAACTTTGTGGTAAGTATGATTCTGTTTTGGTGATCTTTAGAGTGATATTTCTAACAAGCGCATTGTGGGAATTATATTAAATAATGAATGAGAGTCCCAAACATCGAATATGCAAGTTGACTCAGTGAAAAGCAGCAGAAGTGACTTAAATTTTCAAGTGTCAAATGGAGAAATACCTCATACACAACCTCAGGCTTCAGCCATATCTCTCCAGGCAAATTCTGCTTCCCTACAGTATCTTCTCCTCTGGCTTGCCAGCAACCAGTAAAAGCATTTAGCCACCATGGCTCTAGTTCTCCAGGTACCAAAAGAAACCATGGCTCTCATTCTCCAGGTACCAAAGAAACAATAGCTCATACCAACCCCCTCCCCAGCCGGGTCCTCCCATGGCTCAGAGTACACAGTCCCAGCAAATCTTCCCAACAATATCAACAGCCCTCCTTCAACCAGATCTGCAGGAACAACCACTGTGAGAAGTGGCTTGCTGAGACCCACTTCCCCTTCTTCTGGGGGTATACCAGTGCCTCACAGTAAACTTGCACAACCTATTTGTGGATCCTTGCCAGCTCCTAAAACCTGTGGTTGCCTGAAAGAAGATAGTTGGAAGGATGGCTGTTATTGATGAGTAGAGACAAGAATGCAGAGGTCCACAGCTTCATGGATACCCCTTTAATAAACTAAAAGACCACTTTTATATGCACACTGTTCAGATAAGGCTTGGAATTTATAAAATCCCAGCCCTCTCTGTCATAAGTAGCACAAACTGACAGAGATGATCAAGAATCAGGGGTGTTTTTGGTTTTTGTTTGTTTTTTGTTTACTAAATTTTGGTGGGGGTTTTTTAAGTTGGTTTTTTGCTTTGTTTTGTTTTTTGTTTTTTAGATTTTATTTATTTATCTTTCAGAAAGAGAAAGCACAAGCAGGGGGAGTGGCAGGCAGAGGGAAAAGCAGGCTCCAGGGAGCCTGATGCAAGACTGGATCCCAAGACCCTGGGATCATGACCTGAGCCAAAGGCAGATGCTTAACAGACTGAGCCCTCCAGGCATCCCAAGAAACGTTCTAAATGACATTTGACATCAGATGTATTTGGTTACCATACAGTCACTGTCACAGAATCACTTTTAGTTTTGTTTAATAGAAACTAAGCTAATTTTTAAATATTTGACAGTGGCCAATATCTGGACAAAAACTAAAGGATGACAAAGAAAAATGTTCATTAATAAATAAGAAAATCCCTTTGTGCAGAAGCAAATGGTGACTTCAAGTTATCCAAACTTCAGACTCAACCTATTTTGGTGTATAAATAGTGTTAATAAATATTTGTGTTAATGAGAAAAAAATAATATATAAGAAAATAATACATGGAAGATATACATTTCAGGCAGGAAGCCATTCCAATGGGGAAATCAAAGAGGATTTGATGTAGGGACTGATTGTCAAGGATAAGGAACCAACAGAGGATGTTGAGGAGACAGCAGGAAGTCCCAAAGGAGAGCTCTACTGGGGCATGGTAAGGGCTGTATCCCTTGGAGAGAAGCCACCCGACCAAGTGCTGAGGCCATCTGTAAAGGAACATGGGTGCTCCTGAACCAGGCAGAGAGCAGCAGGAATAAATTTCTGACCTCTTCCTCCTCTCACTCTCTAATCTCTTGCATTGCATTTGTCAAACCCAACCAAATGACAGAGGGCAGACGAATTTGGATAACGCAGACTTCCAGGTTTGCTTCTTGGGGCATGAAGCAGGATGGGGAAGAGCAAAAGCTATGTCACAAGAGGCCCACACACAGAATAACCAGCCTCACTGGGGACCTTACAAAGTCTGAGTTCCCCCACTGTGACCCATTTAGGAATTATGATAATGTTGACATAGAGGTATATGTCAGTATAGTACTAAAGAAACCTCTGTATGTCTATTTTGAAGGAATCAAATTTAAGCACTAACCACGTACAATCCTTGGTTAATGTAAGGATGTTTACCAAATGGCCCTGCTTACTCTATAATGGGACTGATACTCTATCTACCTGTGAACAAATCAGGGTGTTAAGTGTATACAGTGTCCATTTGGATCAGAAACACAATGTCCTTTCAGTTTCAGAATCCCCCTTAATAAAACCTTTTGGGTTGTTTTTTTTTTTTAACTTGGGACAAAAAAGAATTGGTTGAACACAAATGAACCCACATTATGGAATAAACATACCAAGTCATATATGAGTGGGTTTGATGGCAATGAAGCTATTACCAAAACATTATCATAGGGCACACTGAAGAACCTGGTCAGAAGCTTCTAGAATGACTTTCAGGAACTCCTTTGTGTCCTGATTCACTGTTATTCTTGATCTCACTTAATTAGGATCTTGACCTGTTTCATATGGGGTGACCATTTACATGTACCATGCTTATGGTTGATTGTAGACACCTCCAGACACACAAAGTTCATTAACCTTACTTCATTTTTTTCCTTAAGATTTTATTTATTTATTTGAGAGAGAGAGAGCATGAGAGTGAGAGAACATAAGCAGGGGGAGCAGCAGAGGGAGAGAGAGAAGCAGACTTCCCACTGAGCAGGGAGCCTGACGTAGGGCTTGATCTCAGGACCCTGAGATCATGATCTGAGCTAAGACAGCGACTTAACTGACTGAGCCTGCCACATCCCCCTAGCCTTATTTCTCTTGCCATATAAACTCCTTTTGAATATTCTTGTATGTCCATGAATATCCTCTGAAAATTCTTGTTTCTGCTGTATAGGAAGGTATGAGACTATGCCTTACTCCCACCATTGCCTCCCGACAACAGTTTTAAGCAAGAAAAAGAGTATCTTCTAGAATGAGTCTATTCACTTGGTATTCAAAGTCAGTTCCTTTTGTGGTTGGTTGTTTCCCATTGCAAAAATGTCCACACTGTTGGATCCAAGCTTGACCTACTTTCCTGAATGGGACTTTAACAATTGAATGCTCCTTTGGATCAGCATTTCTGAACCTTGTTATAGTCTTATGTAGAAAATGTTGAGGGGCACCTGGCTGGCTTAGTCTGCAGAGCATGTGACTCTTGATCTCTGGGTCATGAGTTCAAGCCCCATGTTGGGCATGGAGTCTACTTAGAATAAAAATTAAGAAATATATATATATATATATATATATATATATAAAGAATATAGAGATGATAGATAGATAGATAGATAGATAGATAGATAGATAGATAGATGATAGATAGATGATAGATAGATAAAGAAAATGTTGAAAGGAGAATAGATCATGGAAAGATCCTTAAGAATAGTCACCCCTTTAGAAAAATCGCTTATCTATGTTCTGGGCATTTTATATCCTAGTGCTTCTCTGTGATACCATTCCCATTACTTTATCATCATAACTTATCTTTCAACCAAATAAGTTTTTGAGGAATGACAGTGTATACTTTCCAGGGGAAATTTTTAAAGGAGATAACTGTAGTTTTGGTGTATAAACTCAGATATGCTTATTTGTTTTTTAAAATGTGGTCCTATTTCTTTATAATGTACATAAACTTTTACATTCTGCACATTCTTATGTACAATTTCCTTCAAGGCTGAGGCTATAACTTACTCGGATCTTTTATTCCATCAATGTCTTCCTTTGCTTACTGATTTTACTTCATTTGTGAAATGCTGCCACCATGTGAAGAGTCATTAAAGGAAAAAGAAAACCATTAAATTTATCTTTTTTAATTTTCAAAGAATGCAGTTTGAATATCTCATATGCTAAATAACCATTTTAATGTGTAAATAAGTGTGATTTTATTATTACTGTTACTTAAGATTTATGTATTTATTTTAGGGGGGAGGGGAAGAGGGAGAGTATCCTCAAGCAGACTCCCCACTGGTCACAGAGCCCCATGTGGGGCTTGATCCCATGACCCGTGAGATCATGACCCATGAGATCATGACCTGAGCTGAAACCAAGAGTCAGATGCTTAACTGACTGAGCCACCCAGATGCCCAGGAGCGATTCATTAGTAACAAAACATTTATCAGTAAATAAATAAATGCTGTGAAAGTGCTTGAAACTATTTACTCATGACATTTATTTTTTTAATTAATTAATTAATTATTTAAAAACCCCACAGCACTTTCAGCACCAGTTTTATTAACCCTCTTTTTGATGAAGAAAGGAAGTCTCAGAGAAGTGAAGCAACTTGACAATTCAATTAAAAATCTATTAAATTTAACAAGGAAATTTATGATGTTTTATATCAATACCAAAGGAAAGATACCCAAACAATCTTCTTAGAAAAATACATGAATTGAATTGTAAGAAAATAATTTCTTGTAATTAATAACTAGTTTAAAGTAAATATAGTTTATACTTAAAATGTAATAAAAGACTATAGTGGATGGTGGGTTTTAGAGGAGGGGTGTAGGAAATATATTCTTTGGAGGGTTTGTTCTCCATCTTTCTCTTTGACAATTTTTCAACCATTCTTTGGTACATCATTGTCTAGTACACAAATCTACACTCAAAGCTATAGCCCAGAAATATATTTTTAGGGTGAAATAAAGACTAAATAACCATGAGAATGCTTCAGAACACTTCAAAATCACCCATGTGAGTAACTAGCTGAAGATGCTGTGTTCTCATCTCTTTCGCTTGTCTTGCATACACATAGGAAAATATTTTGGGTGCATCCTTCACAGTATGCAATTTAAATTTGTTCCACATGTTGTACTCTGTCTAAAAACTTGTTTTGAATGAATTGATAAGCATGTCTTTGTCTGAAATCATAATGTTAAAATACCACTTTTTTTTAAAGATTTTATTTATTTGACAGACAGAGATCACAAGTAGGCAGAGAGGCAGGCAGAGAGAGAGGGGAAAGCAGGCTCCCCGTCCAGCAAAGAATCTGATGCGGGGCTCAATCCCAGGACTCTGGGATCATGACCTGAGCCAAAGGCAGAGGCTTTACCCACTGAGCCACCCAGGTGCCCCAAAATACCACTTCTTAAGAGCATGATTATCCAGTGTGCTTCATGGTGAAAATTGTGCTATTCTGGGGAGAAAAGGTCATTGTTTGAAAAGTAGTATAATTTTCCCAGATATGTTATGTCAAAAAACCACTAAGTAGTTGCACTTGGGTGGCTCAGTAAGTCAAGCATCTGCCTCTTGATCTCAGCTTGGGTTTTGATCTTAGGGTTGTGACTTTGGGCCCCATATTGGACTCCATACTCAATGTGGAGCCTACTTTTAAAAAAAGTCACTAGTTAAGAACTCATAAGGTAAGGTATAGCAGCATGGTAGCATCAATCAAGGAATGAGTCAATGACAAAACACTATTCCCATAACAGTCTTATTAGAAGATCATATAAAGCAATGGTCAAATTGGTCATTTGCTTCTGAAGGAGAAGTTGTTTTGATTGTAACAGTTAAAATCTCTTCTGAAATGTTTAAGTTGCTACAGAGGCTAGGTATCTGAGGAGTTTTTCACTTAGAATATGATGGAGTCCTCATTCTGGCTTTCAACAACTTTATAGCAGAAACTAGAGGGACACGAACATGAACACCTATACCCCCTGAATATGTGGGGGTAAGAAAGTGAAGAAATAGTCTTGAAAAGCAAAAGACCCAGGTAATCTAACACTACAACATCCTGGCCACTTGAAAGTGAATGAGTAAGTCACCAGTGTCCCCACTCCCACTTATTTTATGTAGTTCTTCCAAGAATCCCATTTTTTTGGACTCATCTTTCTTTATCCACCCTTCTTTTCTGCTCACTATAGCTGTTTTCTTTCTAGGACTAATCAAAGTCACTGAACTCTGTTTATCCTACCCAATTTCTGACATCATAAATACTTTATCCTTAAGTTACTTAAGTATCCTTTATGTTTAACATATATCTCTTCCCCCCTTCCTCTCAGGCCCTTATCTTATCCCCTTATCATGTCACTGAATTCTACTTATCCTACCTAGGTTCTGACATCATAAATACTTTATCCTTAAGTTACTTAAGTATACTTTATGTTTAAAAATGCACCCCCCTCTTTCCCTCAGGCCCTTATCATGTCCCAGAAAATCTGGGATTGTGATGTGCCTATATTTGTTTCTGTGTGTGTGTTTTTATCTCTAGATACCACTTTATATTATGAAACTTTTATATGATTACACAAACTTGAGCTTACAAATAATTTTTTACTTCCAGCAAAAATTTTATTGCAAATCCAAACTAAGGGTATGTTGGCATCAAGAAGCACAATTTTGGAAATTTTTTAAATGTGTTGTCAGTTGCCATGTAAGAAGATAAAAAGTTAGGTATTGGCTGCTTCTTACTATTTCTCTTCACTTCTTGTCATCTTCCTTACCCTCCAAAAAGGTTAAGATTACAAAACAAATTAGAATGGAAATAAGTCCAAGGATTTAAGATTTCCCTGAAGAAAGGTGTTATGCAGTTAGAAAGGTTTAGTCCTAATCCAGGTGGTCATCCAAGCAGAAATAAAGTAATTATTTAAAAGTATTAGTAGATCCTATTACTAATTTCATACAGGAAAAAAATAAGAAGAAAGAAAAGTTGACTAGAGACTTGCCTTAGTGAGAGCTCTTATGTTTTGTTGATAGTGACAGACTACAAGATTTAGTAACTAAGACAAGCATATATAAGAATTTTAAAGGAAAATTTTTATTTAAAATTCCTGTAGAAAAACTCACACGAAGTTAATGGAAAACTCCACCAACCCAAATAATGTGGGTTGTCTTAATCAGATGTCAATGACAACAAGGCTTAAGGAAACTTCTGTCCCTCTTTCAGAGAATTCTCTTCTACAAACAGGAAACCTACTGAACAAAGGGTTAAATACTTATTTTTTCTCATGGTTCTTATGAAACACTGATGTTTCTACTCTAAATTATTTTTCTGGGAATAAATATCAATTTTCAGTAGGCTTAAACTAATGTTTAAACCCATCTTCCAAATTTGGTTTGTCTATTTGGTATAGGGGAACAAAGCCACGTATTTATTTATTTACTGCCATTTTAGTCATTTTTAAGTGTATGATGTAGCAGTGTTAGTTACATCTACAATATTATGCAACTATCACCACCATCTATTTCCAAAACCTTTTCATCACCCCAAATAGAGATTATATAATCAGGTTATAACTCCCCATTGTCCTGTCCTTCTACATCCTGGTAAACCCTAGACCACTTTCTGTATATGAATTTGCTTATTCTCGATATTTCATGTTAAGTGGAGTCATACAATAGTTGTCCTTCTCCATCTGCTTTCTGTCACTAAGCATAATATTTTTAAGGTTCATCCAGGCTGTAGCACGTATCAGAACTTCATTCCTTTTTATGGCTTAATAGTATTTCATCAGAGGTATGTACTGTATTTTGTTTATCCTTTCATCTGTTAATAGACACTTGGGTAGTTTCCACCACTCAGTTATCATGAATAATGTTCCAACGGACATTGGCATACAAATATCTGTTTGAATCCCTGTTTTAATGATGTGAGGTATATACATAGGAGCATAACTCCTGGGTCTTATAATTCTGCATCTAGCTTTTGGAGGAGCTATCAGACTCTTTCACGGAAAGCTGCACCATTTTACATTGTCATCAGCAATGGAGGAGAGTTTCAATTTCCCCAACACTTGTTATTTTTCCATTTTCTTGAAGTTATGGTAGTATATCTTAGTAAGTATCTCATTAAGATTTGTATTTCCCTAATGATTAGTGATGTTGAGTATCTGTTCATGTGTTTATGACCCATTTGTAAATATTCTTTGGAAAAATGTCTATTCAAGTCTTTGCCCATTTTTAAATTGGTTTTTGTCTTTTCTCTGGAGTTTTGGGAGTTCTTTATATACACTCTATATTAAACTCTTACCACATAAATGATTTATAAATATTTTCTCCCATTCTGTAGGTTATCTTTTCACTTTTTTTTGATAATATCTTTTCATGCACAATTTTTAAAATTTCACCGAAATCCAGTTTATCTATTTTTTTCCTCTTACTGTTCTCTTATTGCTTTTGGTGTCAGATCTCAGAATCCATTGCCAAAATCTAAGGTCATGAAGATTTAACACTGTCTTTTCTTCTAAGACTTTTATGGTTTTAGCCCTTATATTTATGTAGTTGATTCATTTTGAATTAATTGCATATGGTATGAGTTACCTGTTTATTTTTGAAGATTATATCTTGACATAAGCAAGGTGACATGTGGATTATTATAGGAACTCCCCCAAGACACACAAAGTCATCTTTTCTCAGTGAGCTACCAATAATTACTCTAAATTGGGAAGAGCAATAAAGGAAACAGGGAAGAAAGCAATAATTCTGGCTATTTAGTGCAGAAGACTAATTTCAGATGAAAAAGAAGAAAAAAAATATTGCAAGTTTCAGTTGGGTAAAGCTTACATTCCCTGTCATCTATAACACACCATTTCCCCATACTTGATAAAATGCTTCTAGTTCAATAGAGTAGGGAGATTAATGAGATTTTAGATCAGGGAGGGTCTCAGAAAAAGGAAATCTATGCTCACCTCCAGGCTAATTTCCAGCAAGAGTGAGATAGAATTCCATATTTTGGGGGTCTGAAATCAAAAGGCCGAGTATTATGCTTGCTACCTCTCTACTCATGGTAACTACAGAACCCACTGAAATTTTCATGCATTCTCACCCTGAAAAATAGTAGAGTAGGTGACTATATAGGGTATCATATATATACAGGCATATGGGCCAGAGAAGAACTTCAGAAATATTCGCTGAGCCACCCTTACACAGTGCCTGGATTACTGTTGAACTACTTACATGAAACATTGTAAATCACCCTAAAAATACAGAGTTTCTATTACAATGAATGAATTTAAAATCAAGTTCAAAACATATTCAATTATGTCTAATAAAATTTTATACATTCAATAGGGAGCTATTGCATTTTGGGGGAATAGAGAAGACACAGGTGAAGTTTCTTTTTGCTTTGCTTCAAAGCAAACTTTTATGGCTGAAAGTTTCTTACCAAATTTCACCATTCTCTAATTTGGAAGATTAGCCCAATTTGAACTTTTCTACAATGGTTGCCAACCAAATACAGTTGAATGCACTCACTGGGGGTTAGATCATGATATTTTAAAAGAACACCAATATTTTCATGTGATGTTTTTACAAAGCCATAAAACAAAATGGTCATTTGAGACTGTTATATGCAAATAAATTCTCTAATCTTTTCTATCTCCAGTGCAATTTGACAGGCAGATGTAGGCAAGAGGGAAGAGACTGGAGAATAACAAAAATTTGGCAAAAGTCAGAAGTCTCTCTCTTCACATCCCAGCTTTATAGGTGCCCAGATGAAAGGACGGGACCTGATCTCGTTCTGAATTTAAAGGGGTCCAGATATTAAATCTTTAACAGTCTCAGGCCTTTAGCAGAAGGCTCATGAAAACTGATGAGAATCCCAGGGGAAGAAAGGTGATTTTCTCCACAGAAACACAAATCATTCTGATGGCTCCTAACAACTCCAGTATGAGGGGCAGTATATTGAGATAATATAGAAAATTCTGTACCATTTTTTAAAAAGATGTATTTATTTATTTGATATAGAGAAAGAGGCAGAGGAACAGAGAAACAGAGTCCTGAAGCAAACTCCCCACTGAGCTGGGGAGTCGGACTCAGAGCTTGATTTCAGGACCCTGAGATCATGACACTTTACTGAGCCACTCAAGTGACCCAAAAAATGCTGTAACATATTGAAGAGGATAACAGAATATGGAGTTGAGCATTCACTTTGGAAGCAATTAGAGCGAAAAGTCAAAGGTGAGATTTGTCCGGCTCTTAGAAAGAAGTTATAATTTCACATTCAGAGATTCGATTGACTGGTCTTAAATCATTATTGTCTTTTTAAAAAGTATCAGTACAGAACATCATGTAACTTTATAATTAACATTATTTTTCAGCAGTCAAGAGTCAGGCAAAAAAAGCGAAAATAGTCCCCAGTGGTGGGATCTAACTTGCAAAACTTTCAAGTGCTTCCCTATTAAATAGCCATGACTGAGAAAGTAGTTACACTCAGATCTCTAAGTGTGCACAGAATGTGTCCTGTGAGGTGGGCACTGATCTTTCTCCTTGAAAGGAGAGGGACCCACATATTCATAAAATGCAACCCACCCAAAAGACACTTCCACCACAAGAGATAGCACAAGGATCTCATGGTAATATAACAAATATGACAGGAAGTGAGTAAAATCAGTAACATATTAAATAAAAGTCCTTTGTAAGCAAGGAAAACACAGAGAAATACTCTGCTTGGGAAGAGGCTGCTGCAAAGGCTTCACAGACAATGGGAACCAATCTTAAAGGATGAATAAGACAATAAGGATTGAAGACTGTAGGAAGACAAAGCAAGTGGATTAGGGGCACACCACCTCTGTAACCAAAAGAATGGTCTGAGAAACCGAGGATGCATTTGGGAGACCATTATCCTGACAAAAATAACCAGCGTTAGAATAAACAATTTAAAGCTGCTGAAATACTAAGTACACAGCATAAATGCCATTTTATTATAATTTCCTCCAAAATTCCTAGAACTCTCAGTTTTATTGTTATAAATGAGCTGAATATTCATAATTTCAGATTACACTATGTTCATCTCAAACCGCTCTAAGAATCTCCATGCTTTCAACAAATAGCATTGTTAATTTCTAAGGCACATTAGTTAGTCCATCTTTCAAGAGGCCAATACCAAGACAGGGTTGAACATGCTAGAAATTTATTAGGGCTAATGTCCCTAAGGAGAAAATAGGGAGGGAGTTGGGGGAAGGTAGGAGAGCTATTAGACTGTGGTGCAAGTCTGACCTCAAGAGAAGAACAGAAACAAGGAAAGACAGTCATGTAGAAGTTCACTTGTAAGGGGAGTTCCACACGCTGCTGGGACATCTTGAACCAAAGTCACCCATCAGAACAGTAGCACACATCCAAGGAATGGACCTGCTATAATATTCCTGCCACACTCAGTGTCCAAGAACAAGGCCTGAGAAGCATGAGCTTTGTCCAAACAGAGAAATGGATGTCAAAGGAAGGTGGCTGGGCTTTAGGTCAGTGATGCTTCCTGCCATGGGAGATATGAAACATGAATTCTTATGGTGGTCACACCAATGAGTCTGCTCTCCTGGGAACACCTTCCCAGGCATAGAATCAGTACAACGCATTTACTGGTGCATCATTTAGCCTTACAAATATGTCAGTTCAGGGGCACCTGAGTGGCTCAGTCATTACATGTCTGCCTTTGGCTCAGGCTGTGATCCCAGGGTTCTGAGATGAAGCCTTGCATGGGGCTCCCTGCTCAATGGGAAGCCTGCTTCTCCCTCTCCCACTGCCCCTGCTTATATTCCCTCTCTTCTTGTTTCTCTTTGTCAAAGAAGTAAATACAATCTTTAAAAAATAAACAAATATGTCTGGTTAAATGAGAAGGAAATTAGTTCATATATTTACTTGACAGGGAAATGACTTTCCTACCTCAAAAAAATAAAGGAACTTATTACTCAGAGAATCTTTGCACCTACTGGACTCCTTTGGAAGCCATATGATGGTTTTCAGTTCAAAGAAAGCTGTCAGTTCCTCCTCAGTAAACGGTAAAGAGAGAGACAAAGATTTGCTATTGTACTAATATAGAGAAGAAGCAGCTCCATTCCCTGTCCTCCTCCTCCTTCTTCTTTTTTGTTTTCTTTTTGTGCCTTGTTTTTTCCTGACATGAGCTTTTCTTCTTCATGGCAAATGGCTGTTCTGCTGAAGCTTTTTGTTACTAGGGCGGGGACAGAAGTGTGGAGTAACCATGTCTGTGATATTCCCAGCATCTTTCCATTACAGTCTAGTTCCTCACATCTGTTTCCTACAGAAAAATCTCTCCACAACATGGCATCATCTACTTCATGAGTTATGATGAGTAAGGGGAAAGAAAGAAGTGGCATCCTCTTATGGCATTACAAGTTGCCACAATGATATTCTTGTTGTGTTGATATCAAAATTCCATCCCCTCCTGATATAAGTTGATATCACCATAGCCACTGAACACTTTCTGAGTGTTTATTGAAGTTTATGAAAGGCAGTGCAAAGAGGACTCTTGATCTTGAAGGGCTTACTATTTGGGGGCAAAAGCACATACATAAACGCAATCCAGGTGGTATAGACTGTGGATATGGATTTGGTTTTATTCCACTTAGAGGCTATAAAGTTAGCTTATAACAGTTTCCCAGGTGCTTAGCAGAAGACACAAGATCTTGGGTCAGAAACAAAGGGCTTTATTATTCACAACACGGCAAACATCAGTGGAGCTTGAAGAATCCATTTATTTTTTAGCAAGAAACAAGCTATTCTGCTCTATGCCCAAATATTACTCATCTCGAAGGCTCCCAGATGCATAAACAAACATCAGAAATGGCCTGGGTAATAGGGACTTGCAGTCTTGGCTCACCCAGCAAGACGTGTAGAAACTCAAGTAGCTCAAATAAGACTATCTCCCATGGGCAGGAAGCCAAATGATCGATATAGGTGATAGCACACTGAAGTTTGGAGATCAGAAGTAATAGGTGACCTAAGGTGGGGAATTGATACTGACACTGGCTATTAAAAAAAACAAAAAAGGAAAAAAAATGACTGCTGGCTATAATAACATATTTATTACCAGCTTAAGTCTATAGGCAGCAGTGGGTTTCTCACAAGGAAAAACAAAGCGAGAAGAGGAGGAGGTGGAGAAATGGGTCTTCAGGAGTTTTAATACTTAATAATGATGATGAGATTGGGTTAACTACACTGAGACATACAATGTAAAACTATCAATCTGAACAATTGTCCTCAGTGATTTGAAGGAAGGGATGCAGGAATCTGATTATTATCAAGTCAGTTGAAGTATTATCTCCATCCAGACATTTCTACATATTTTCTATTAAATAGCCATCCTAAGCAACAATAGGGGGGAAAAATGCCGGTTTTTTAAGTTTCAGTTAGTTGCAAAGGAGTTGATGGGAGTATGGGGATTTAAAACCTTTTATGCTCCCATCAGATAAGAATCTATGACATATAATTCATTATTATTCATCAGCATGAGGCCAAGTAAATTAACGACAGGCCAATTCCTGCTCCATACCCATGTCTCGTTGGACCAGTTCCCTCAGAGAGTTCCAGAGCCACACGAGAGGTTGTAGCCAATAGTGACGTTTTGTACAAGAAGCTCAACTGATTCTAGCAGGAAATCGGGTTTCCTCTACTTCATTCCAGAGGACACTGTACATGACCTTGAAGTATTTTGTGATCCTGTTGTGAGGCCAACAGCAATGAAGCAGCAAATTTCCCAGAACAAATGTAGCTGACATCAGGCAGACACAAGGCTCACAGTTATGAAGCAGACCAGGACTCCTTGCCTCTCTAAACTGTATCAATTTATGGAAAACAGTACATTAAAAAGTAGAAATCATTGGCTAGCACTAAAACACAGTTAACTGTGGAAAAGTGGCCCAAATAAACATGTGAACATCAATGCTTTTTTTCCCCCCGCAAAAGTACCGTTTATCAGTTTTCTTGTTCATAGCATACTTGCTGTGTCTTTGATTATGAAAAAAGTTCACCTCTCTTTGTCTCTGTCTCTGTCTTTGTGCATCTATGTGTGTGTGTGCCTCTCTCAGGAATTCCAGAATCCATTTGCACGTTTTATATGAAAATCTCATTTTAGGAGAAAAAAGATAAAGTGTTTGTCTGTGTAGGAAGAATAGAACTTTGAGAAATCTCTGTGTTACTTAATTTGAAGAGGTCTTGCTTACTTCCTGAAATTGCTTTTCCCTCTTCATATTTTTCTCTAATTACCCATTTCCTAGTTTATAGCTTACTCTAGCCTAAACGCCCAGACAACTTTCCTTCCATGATTTGCATGTATGTATTTTAAAGATTTTATTGATTTATTTGACACAGAGAATGGAGGAGAGAGAGCACAAGCAGGGGAAGCAGCAGCTAGAGGGAGAGGGAGAAGCAGGCTCCCTGATGAGCTGAGAGCCCAGTGTGGGGTTTGATCCCAGACCCTGGGATCATGACCTGAGGCCAAATGCAGGGGCTCAAATGATTGGGTCACCCAGGTGCCCCTATTTGCTCATGTATTTGACAAATTGTTGTGACTACCTCTGTCATATTTGCATTTTAAGAGAGAGAAAATTTCTGTTTTAAAAAAAGGAACTAGTCTATTATTGACAGTGGACTTTTAAGAGATATCTTTTATCAGGAGAACAAATCTCCCAACTTCTAGAGCTACAAAGCATTTAACAAAACATCTAATGCTTCTGCTTCTGCTTATGTCTATTTCTTGTTCACTTCACCAAACAGAGGATTTCTATGCCCAAACTTGGACTGCATTATTGACTTTAGTCCTATTTATGGACAATGCTAAATATCCACTGCAAAACATTCCAGTTCAGCAGTCAACCAGATGTTTTGTCTGATATGAAGGATCCAGATACTATTTGAAAACACATAGATGTTTGATTGAGTTTTTCATTTGTCATCTGGCAATTTTTCATTTGGCACTAAATACACATGGTCTTTAGAAATCACAGAAGGAAATAATTCTCCAGGCATTTTCATGTAATCTTCCCTACTACAATGTTGTGTACTGTTCTAAAAGAAAGTTCCACTGTCCACTGAAAATGGCCACATCATGGAAATCTGTCATAATAGAAAACTTGGATATTTAGAAGGCTCTTTTGATCTTTGGACGAGCCAGTGTCAGTAAGGAGCTCAAGTTGCTGTCCCTGTCATTCAGGATAGGCTAACTGTGGAAACACTGAATGCTCCAAATCTCAGTGGCTTAAACAACAAAGGTGTATCTTTCACTTATGTTAACAAGTCCAACATGGGCCTGGGGTGGTATTAGGTGGGGGTGGTAGGAAGGGTTGAAGAGTCTCTGCTCAGTAGTCACTCAGGGACCTGAGTTGAAGGAGTCTTATGTTAACACGTATTTCTACATTTGCCTCACAAGGATGAGCAGAGCAGGTGGGTCTCTTACTGGCATTTTGTACAATCCAAATCAGAAAGGATCCTCAGCATTGGGCAGAACTAGGTCCAGGGACACACCTAACTATAAGCAGTCAGGAAAGAACAGTTCCCCTGAGTGTGCTCCAGAAGAAGAATGGAAACAGAACATTGTAGTATCTGTCATATCCATTCAAGTTTCAAAGGAAAAATTCACCAAAACATAATTTTCTTGAAGCTGGATTTCTTCCAAAGGTAAAATCTGACATTCCTTTGTTTTCTCAGACAAAATTCCAGGTAATAATGTATTAATTCATTATTACACAAATAAGACCACTGAAAGAATGTTTTATTTACAATTCATTTAAAAAATTTTTTTTAATTTTTGTCTGAATGTTGATTTTGTATCCTGTAAGTTTATTAAATTTGTTCATTAATTCTTTTTTTTTTAAGATTTTATTTATTTATTTGACAGACAGAGATCACAGGTAGGCAGAGAGGCAGCCAGAGAGATAGAGGAGGGGAAGCAGGCTCCCTGCTGAGCAGAGAGCCCGATGCAGGGCTTGATCCCAGGACCCTGGGACCATGACCCGGGCCGAAGGCAGATGCTCCAACCCACTGAGCCACTCAGGTGCCCCTGTTCATTAATTCTTTTTATTTATTTATTTTAATATAAATTTTGTTAGTAAACATGCAGTGCAATATTGGTTTCTGGAGGAGAATTCAGTGATTCATCACTCATATAGAACACCCAGTGTTCATCACAACAAGTGCCCTCCTTAATACTCATCACCCATTTATCCCATCTCCTACCCATATCCCTCCAGCAACCCTGTTTGTTTTCTGTCCTTATGAGTCATTTATGGCTTGTTTTCCTCTCTCCATTTTTCTTTCTTTTTTAAAAAAAGATTTTATTTATTTACTTGAGAGAGAGAGACAGACAGAGATAGTGAGAGAGTGCATGAGTGGGGAGAAGAGGGAGAAGCAGACTCCCACCAAGCAGGGAGCCTGATGCGGAGCTCAATCCCAGGACCCTGGGACCATGACCTGAGCCAAAGCAGACGCTTAAATGACTGAGCCACCCAGGTGCCCCTCTCCATTTTTTCTTCTCCCCCTTCCCATGTATTTATCTGTTTTCTTTCTTAAATTCCACAAGTGAGTGAGATCATGTGGTATTTGTCTTTTTCTGACTGACTGATTTCACTTAGTGTAATACACTCTAGCTCCATCCACATCATTGCAAATGGCAAGATTTCATTCTTTTTGATGGCTGAGTCATATTCCATACTGCATCTCCTTTATCCACTTATCAGTAGATTGACATTTGGTTTCTTTCCATAACTTGGCTATTGTTGATAATGCTATAAACATTGGGGTGCATGTACCCCTTTGAATTTGTATTCACAACTTTAATGTTTGTTCTCTCAAGGATCTTCACCTTACTCCTTACCCCATCAAAACCAAAAAGAAGCAATGAAAAGAGAAAGAATATATGTTAAAACTTTAGTTCCTCATTGAAGCATGCAAAGGCTCTAAATGCAAATTCAAACAATGGTAAAACAAGTCTACTTGTCTCCTGGCAAAAACATCCCTCTCTCTTTACTTGTTTTTAAAGATTTAATTTATTCATTTGACACACAGAGAGAGAAAGTACAAGCAGGGGCAGCAGCAAACAGAGGGAAAAGCAGGCTCCTGCTCAGCAGAGAGTCTGATGTGGAGCTCAATCCCAGGACCCTGAGATCATGACCTGAGCCAAAGGTAGCTGCTTAACTGACTGAGCCACCCAAGGACTCCAAAACATTACTCTTCAATGAGAACATCCTCTATGCTTCAAAATCTCAATGTGGTATATAATCAACTTTCCTATGCATGGGCAAACATGCATTTGTTTTATAAAATAGGGATTATATCCTATACTTTTATGTCCCACTTTTAATTTTTAAAGATTTTATTTGAGAGAGAGAGAGCAAGACGCAAGAGCAGGGAGAGTGAAGCAGGCTTCCTGATGAGCAGGGAGCCCAACTTGGGACTTGATCCAAGGACACCAGGATCATGACCTGAGCCAAAGGCAGATGCTTAACTGACTGAGTCACCATGGTGCCCCCTTGTGACCTATTTTTAAATATCCATTGTATTGTAATCATTTTACATCATTTAAAGCATTTTCCGCAGTTTCATAGATGAAGTTGAACATAATTTATTTCACCATTTACATTGACATTTAAGTTGCAGCATTAGTTTGGACATTTAGGTCACTTGCCATAAAAATTTATGTTTATCTATGTGCTGATTTGATGAATGTTTATTTGCCTCCTCAGACTATGACCTTTTGTGTTTGTTTTTGGTTACCATCATATTCTCATTTGCGGCAGTACCTGAAATGTACTAAGTAGGCTCTCACATCTGTCAAATGAATAAGTGAACCTGTTCTTCAGTTCTTGGTTCAAATCAGCCTCATCCACAAAACATTTCTCATCCTCACCTCAGGTAGACATGGACTCTCCCTTTCCTAAAAATTCCCTGTAGTTCTTTTTTTTTTTCTTTTAATAAGTTTCATGCAGGAAAAAGAGCTTTATTACATGCCAGGCACTCTGTTAGAAATATTTGAGAGGGAAGTCCATGTCAAAGCATTGTTCCTTGGTCTAGAGAACATACAGAAAGAAAGCATACCACAAAATTTTCAGCCAAGGACCCTTCCAAGACTGTTCAATGACCTCATCAACAGTCCTACTCTTGAAGAAGCTCAAAAGTCTCAAGCTAAATGAGATCTCTGTGCCCTCCACCTGGGGACACAGGGCACACCTGAGGACAGAAGCCTGGCACACATCAGAGCTCAGGGGTCAACAGCACTGTCTGAACACTATATAGGGAATGTGAGCCAGTATCTCAGGAGTGGGTGCACTCAAGTAACATCTATACTACTCTACCAAAGAGGGGCTCTGATTATCAAAGAGGGGATAATGCAAAGGAGTAAGCCCTAAATGATGTCATTAGCCTATTCTGGAGAAAGGGAAGAGAAAGTAGTGTTCTGGGTCTCTCTTGCCTTGTTAACATATTGTACTTATTCTTAGAAATACATGCCCTAAATAAAAACATTATTCCCATTCCCTCAAATTACAATCCAAAAATACATGTGTGAATTATCACTCTCTTAAGTACAGAGTCTCTATGTTCTTCTCCTGTAAATGACACTTTTAAAACTAATGAATGTCTCAGATCTTTTACTTCACATCTGAGAGACACCAAAAACTGCAATGTTTCAACACTGTTACTTAAAAATAATGCAAGACATTTCTTTACACAATAAACGATGAGTAGTTCTATTTTTTTTGTGTCTTAATACACATGTCTCAGCAACCAAGGAAGTATCTAATTAATCTTTACTACCAATTCCAGGACAATATTACCTCACTTCTCAAGGATAGTTCAATATATATGAGAGATTTTAGGGGACAAGGGAGAAAGGGTTGGTAGTTGAAGGTTTCAACATTCATCCAGATTTTGTTTTCAAGACAATGTAACTTTCCTTTTTTTATTATTATGTTATGTTAATTACCATACAGTACATAATTAGTTTTTTTGTTTTTAAAGATTTTATTTATTTAAGAGACAGAGATCACAAGGCAGGCAGAGAGAGAGGAGGAAGCAGGCTCCCCGCCAAGCAGAGAGCCTGATGTGGGGCTCCAACCCAGGACCCTGGGATCATGACCTGAGCTGAAGGCAGAGGTTGAACCCACTGAGCCACCCAGGCACCCCATCATTAGTTTTTTGTTGTTGTTGTTGTTGTTGTTTTTAAAGATTTTATTTATTTATTTGACAGGAGAGAGATCACAAGTAGGCAGAGAGGCAGGCAGAGAGAGAGGAGGAAGCAGGCTCCCTGCAGAGCAGAGAGACAAATGTGGGGCTCAATCCCAGGACCCTGAGATCATGACCTGAGCCGAAGGCAGTGGCTTAATCCACTGAGCCACCCAGGCGCCCCCCCATCATTAGTTTTTTTTTTCTCCATTTCATTTATTTTTTCAGCGTAACAGTATTCATTCTTTTTGCACAACACCCAGTGCTCCATGCAAAACGTGCCCTCCCCATTACCCACCACCTGTTCCCCTAACCTCCCACCCCTGACCCTTCAAAACCTTCAGGTTGTTTTTCAGAGTCCATAGTCTCTAATGGTTTGCCTCCCCTTCCAATTTTTTTTTTTTTAATAAACATATAATGTATTTTTATCCCCAGGGGTACAGGTCTGTGAATCGCCAGGTTTACACACTTCACAGCACTCACGATAGCACTTACCCTCCCCAATGTCCATAGCCCCCTCCCCCTCTCCCAATCCCACCTCCCCCCAGCAACCCCCAGTTTGTTTTGTGAGATTAAGAGTCATTTATGGTTTGTCTCCCTCCCAATCCCATCTTGTTTCATTTATTCTTCTCCTATCCACCTACCCCCCCATGTTGCTTCTCCATGTCCTCATATCAGGGAGATCATATGATAGTTGTCTTTCTCCGATTGACTTATTTCACTAAGCATGATACGCTCTAGTTCTATCCATGTCGTCGCAAATGGCATGATTTCATTTCTTTTGATGGCTGCATAGTATTCCATTGTGTATATATACCACACCTTCTTTATCCATTCATCTGTTGATGGACATCTAGGTTCTTTCCATAGTTTGGCTATTGTAGACATTGCTGCTATAAACATTTGGGTACACGTGCCCCTTCGGATCACTATGTTTGTATCTTTAGGGTAAATTCCCAGTAGTGCAATTGCTGGTCATAGGGTAGTTCTATTTTCAACATTTTGAGGAACCTCCATGCTGTTTTCCAGAGTGGTTGCACCAGCTTGCATTCCCACCAACAGTGGAGGAGGGTTCCCCTTTCTCCACATCCTCTCCAGCATCTGTCATTTCCTGACTTGTTAATTTTAGCCATTCTGACTGGTGCGAGGTGATATCTCATTGTGGTTTTGATTTGTATTTCCCTGATGCCAAGTGACGTGGAGCACTTTTTCATGTGTCTGTTGGCCATCTGGATGTCTTCTTTGTAGAAATGTCTGTTCATGTCCTCTACCCATTTCTTGATTGGATTGTTTGTTCATTAGTTTTTGATGTAATGTTCAACAATTCATTGTTTGCATATAACACCCAGTGCTCCATGAAATACGTGCCCTCCTTAATACCCATCACCAGACTAACCCATCCCCCCACCTCTTCCCCTCTAAAACCCTCAGTTTGTTTCTTGGAGTCCATAGTTACTCATGGTTCCTCTCCCCCTCTGATTTCCCCTCCCCTTCATTTTTCCTTTCCTTCTCCTAATATCCTCCATGCTATTCCTTAGGTTCCACAAATAAGTGAAACCATATGATAATTTACTTTCTCTGCTTGACTTATTTCACTTAGCATAATCTCCTCCAGTCCCATATATGTTCATGCAGAAGTTGGGTATTCATCCTTTCTGATGGCTGAGTAATATTCCACTGTATATATGGACCATATCTTCTTTATCCATTCTTCTGTTGAAGGGCATCTTAGCTCTTTCCACAGTTCGGTTATTGTGGACATTGCTGCTATGAACATTGAGGTGCATATGGCCCTTCTTCTCACTACATCTGTATCTTTGGGATAAATAACCAGTGGTGCAATTACTGGGCCATAGGGTAATTTTTCGAAGAACCTCCACACTATTTTCCAAGGTGGCTTTAACAACTTGCATTCCCACCAACAGTGTTAGAGGGTTCCCCATTCTCTACATCCTTGCCAACATTTGCTGCTGCTTCTTTTGTTAATTTTTGCCATTCTCTCTGGTGTAAGGTGGTATCTTAATGTGGTTTTGATTTGAATTTCCCTGATCGCTGCCAATAACATTTTTTCATGTGTTTGTTAGCCATCCATATGTCTTCTTTGGAGAAGTGCCTGTTCATGTCTTCTGCCCATTTTTTAACTTGATTATTTGTTTTTTGGGTGTTGAGTCTGAGAAGTTCTTTATAGAACTTGGATATCAGCCCTTCATAGTGTCATTTGTAAATATCTTCTCTCATTCAACAGGTTGTTTTTTTGTTTTGTTGATTGTTTCCTTTGCTGTGAAGAAGCTTTTTTTAACTTGATGAAGACCCAAAAGTTCATTTTCACTTTTGTTTTCCTTGCCTTTGGAGATGTGTCGAATAAAGTTGCTGTGGCCTATGTCAAAGAGATTACTGCCTATGTTCTCCTCTAGGGTTTTAATGGATTCCTATCTCACATTGAGGTCTTTCATCCATTTTGTGTTTATCTTTGTGTATGATATAAGAGAATGGTCAAATTTCATTCTTCCATATTTAGCTGTCCAATTTTCCTAGCACCATTTATTGAAGAGACTGATTTTTTCCAATTGGATATATTTTCCTGCTTTGTCAAAGATTATTTGACCATAGAGTTGATGGTCCATATCTGGACTCTCTATTCTGTTCCATCCGTCTATGAGTCTGTTTTTGTGCCAGTAGCATGTTGTCTTGGTGATCATAGCCTTGTAATATAGTTTGAAATTGGGCAACGTGATGCCCCCAGCTTTGTTTTTCTGTTTCAACGTTTTCTTGGTGATTTGGGTCTTTTCTGGTTCCATACAAATTTTAGAATTGTTTGATCCAGAACTTGGAAAAATGCCATTGGTATTTTGATCAGGATGGTGTTGAAAGTATAGATTCCTCTCCGCAGCATAGATATTTTAATAATATTTATTATTCTGATCCATGAGCACAGAATATTTTTCCATCTTTTTGTGTCTTCTTCGATTTCTTTCATTAGTGTTCTGTAGTTCCTAGTGTATAGATCCTTTACCTCTTTGATTAGGTTTGTTCCAAGGTATCTTATGGGTTTTGGTGCTATTATAAATGGAATCAATTCTTGATTCTCTCTTTCTTTTTTTATGATTTTATTTATTTATTTGACAGAGAGAGAGATCACAAGTAGGCAGAGAGGCAGGCAGAGAGAGAGGACGAAGCAGGCTCCCCGCCCAGCAGAGAGCCCAATGTGGTGCTCCAACGCAGGACCCTGGGATCATGACCTGAGCAGAAGGCAGAGGCCTCAACCCACTGAAACACCCAGGTGCCCCTCAATTCTCTCTTTCCACAGTTACATTGTTATGTATAAGAAAGAAAATTATTTCTGTGCATTGATTTTATATACTGCTACATTACTGAATTGCTATATGAATTCTAGTAATTTGTGGGTGGAGTCTTTTCGGTTTTTCACACAAAGTATCATGTTATCTCTGAAGACAGAGAGTTTGACTTCTTCTTTGCCAGTTTGAACACATTTTATTTCTTTTTGTTGTCTGATTTCTATTGCTAGGACTTCTAGTACTATGTTGAACAATAGTGGCGAGACTGAGCATCCTTGTTGTGTTCCTGATCTCAAGGGAAAGGTTCTCAGCTTTTCCCCATTGAAAATGATATTTGCTGTGGGATTTTAATACACAGATTTTATGAAGTTAAGGAATGTTTCCTCTGTCTCTACATCTGAAGAGTTTTAATCAGGAAAAGATGCTGTATCTTCTCAAATGCTTTTTCTGCATGGAGAGGACCATGTGGTTCTTCTCTCTTCTTTTATTAATGTGTTCTATTACATTGACTGATTTGTGAATGTTGAACCACCCTTGCATCCCCGGGATAAATCCCACCTGATAATGGTGGATGATACTTTTAAAATACTGTTGGAGCCTATTATTTAGGATCTTGTTGAGAATTTTGGTATCCATGTTCATCAGGGATATTGGTCTGAAATCCTCCTTAATGGGATCTTTGTCTGATTTGGAGATCAAGGTAATGCTTGTTTCATAGAAAGTCTGGAAGTTTTCCTTCTGTTTCTATAGTTTTGAAACAGCTTCAGGAGAATAGGTATTATTTCTTCTTTGAATGTTTGGTAGAATTTTCTAGGAAATCCATCAGTCCCTGGACTCTTGTTTATTGGGAGGTTTTTGATCACTACTTCAATCTCCTTACTGGTTATTGCTCTAATCAGTCTCTAATCAATTTCTTCCTGTTTCAGTCTTGGTAGTTTATAGGTTTCCAGGAAAGCATCCATTTCTTCTAGGTCACTTAACTTATTGGCATATAGCTATTGATAATAATTTCTGATAATAGTTTCTATTTCCTTGGTGTTAGTCATGATCTCTCCCCTTTCATTCATAATTTTATTAATTTGGGTCCTTTCTCTTTTCTTTTGGCTATAAGTCTGACCAGTGGTTTATTGAACTTATTAATTCTTTCAAAGAACCAGCTTCTAGATTCATTGGTGTGTTCTGTTGTGTTTCTGGTTTCTAATTCATTGATTTCTGCTCTAATCTTAATTATTTCCTTTTTCATGCATGGGTTAGGCTTAATGTACAGAGTTGAAATTATTGCACAACCCAAACAATATGCACCTCTTTTATAGGGACTTTAAGGTTGTAGGCCTCTTCTTCTGGGACTGGAACTGGTAATGCCATTACTAAGGCAACCCTGTTTAGGCAGAGTTGAACAGGCTCAGCGAAAACTGGTTTTAAGGGGCTTTTGTTCTCTGCCAGTTTTCCCTGGCAACTTTCTGCATCTTTCCAAGAGTCAGAGCAGAAGTGACCATATCCAAACTTCTGTCTCAAAACAGAGAAATCGCATTCTGTTCTCCAGTGAACTCTGTAGGCCACACTGTTTCTGTTTTTGTTTGTGCTGCTAAAAGGGGCAACATCCTAGTTTGTACACCCCACAGTACCACTCCCAGTGCTCACTTCCAAGTCCAGACAAGTCTCTGCCCTTTGTGCTTCTAAAACTGCCAGCCACCCCCTGTTTGCTTGTGTGCCCCCGCGGCTCCAGATTTAGTCTGGGGGCTGCCCTAAAGTCCTTTCCCCACCGCTAGCTAATGGGTCTTTGTGCCTGGTCCCCAGAGGGGAGGCTTTTGTGCTCCAGAGGTGCAGGATCCTGGAGGCTCCTTCTCCCTTCCATTTATCTTCCAATATTTGCCCTCAAAACCATGGCTCCCTGCTTCATACCTCAAAACCAACCACCAGAGATATTCTGTTTATAGAGATCTGGATATATCTTCTTACATCTCAGGCTGATTCTGTGGGTGTTCAGAGTGGGCTGGCAGATATCCAACTCAATTCAGAGGACTGGTTGAATTAGGGTCTCCTACTCTACAATCTTTGTCCCCTCTCCCACAATGTGACTTTGAAAAGTTAAGCATTTATATGATAAATTTCTATATGGACAAAAAATGATGCTAATGGTATAAGCTAGACATAGTTGACACCGAGCACAATCCTGTGAAGTAGACATAACATGCTTAATATAAAATTTTTCTCTATATACATTTTTCCTGTGTGATTGTTCTCACCCTATCACTGCTGCACTGTCCTAACCTCATGTCCCACAAGGCACAGAGTCCACGGTCAATCATGAGAGAAAGGCAAACACAAGAACTACTCCCCTCAACATACCCCAAGTGCCTCCATCTCTACCATTTCCTCCTCTTATATATAGATCCTCTGCATCCTAATAGATGCACAATAAAGGCTACCTCTACGAACAATGGAATAACTCAAACTTACTGCACTATCCTCTGTGATCTGTAAAGATCTTTTTAAAGATAGGATTTTACACATCTATAAGCATAATAAAAAATATGAACAGCCTATTGAAATTAACACTTGGGAGATACATATTGACATCAGGAGAATAAATGGGGCAATTACTTTATGCAAGTGATATAAAACTAAAGGCTCTGTGGAATCAGAACAAATTTATTATTTTTTCCCCTTTGATGTCCAAAAGTAGTTCAGATCCTCTCTAAGAGGCCAGCCCTTGCCAATTACCCTGATGTCTCCAATATAGATGAGAGATAACTCTTACATAGCTTTCATTTAAAATTTTAGCTACCTTCTTTTGACTCTGAAAACTAGACTTTTGTGGGGGGCACAATTTTCTCAAGTGTCTAGGGACCAAAACAGATCAAATTATTTCCCAATCAACCTTTCCTATCCCTATCCAGAATTCCTACTTTCTCTCAACTAATAGGTTAGCTATAAAAGCAAGTGTTGATTCTAATATCCATGTGAGTCACTGTACTGCCTAAAGAGGTCAGAAAAATATAAAGAAGTGAGAGAAGACAAGAGGAGATGCTTCTTGGCCATAGCAGAAAGCTGGCACTTTGGAGAGCTGAAGGACCTAATATATAGCACACTGCAGATGAGCAGTGAGTTAAGTCAAAAGCCAGTTATCTAGACAACTTTCACTCTGCATTTTGGGGTCTTCCCACCATTAATGTATCTATAGCTGCCTCCCTCCACCCTGTTTCTAGCTTGAATGATCTCAGGAGAGTCAGCTTGTATTCGAAGAATGGCGTCTATTAGACTAGCCAGGTAGCATCCATGTCCTGACGTGTCATTTCCCAGTGTGTATTCTGAGAACAAGTTTCTCAAGATGCTCAGGTGAAAAATTATCCAAACCTCCTGGAAAACTGTACACTTTGTCCCTTCTTAAGATTCACAATGAATATTTACATTTTCCCGACTGGTTTGACCTTGGGACCTATTTATTAAGTGCTTTTTGTTACTATAACAAACATCTTATATTCTATAGAACATCTTCTGGAAAGAGTTGAGTTTATGCATTTGAAATCTTCTTATTAATATCTATGTTTTAGGTAACTCCACAAAGTGGTGAAGTGGACTTTCTGAATTTATTAGCCCCAACAGTTTAGAATTTATTTCTTCTGCTCTACCTTTCTGAATGAAAGGAGTGCTGTTTTCACCATAGACACAGTGTTCACTGCTGAAATATACCCCTGAAATGTATACTCTGTTGTCTTTCTCAGTGCCGGCACTCTGAAGATCTACCCTACCCTCTTTCCTTAGCCAGCTAACTTCCACTCATCTTTTAAGACCATTCGGTCATCACTTCTTTTGGGTCCTGTAGGATGTCTCACCTTCTCTACTTCCCACCAGCCCTAAACTCTCTCCTCCCCCAGGATGGATCAAGTGTCCCTCATCCACACTTATCTTCAGCATTCAGCAAATAAAGGTAAATAGATACTTCTTTATTACTTGCTTGGTGCTTAGAACTTGAAGGTAATTCAACAAATGCTTGGGAATAAATCTCCAACTAATATATTTGCTCTTGAAGGACAAGTAATATTTTACTCATATTTCTTATTCTAGCACCATGCAAGAAGTTAGTAGCTATCCAATAAATATAACAGTTTCAAAAATACATTTTGTGTATATTCTATACATATCCAGCTGCTCACATCTGCACAAGAGTCAAAATATTAACTTTCTGGATAAATTAATTTATATATTAATACAAAAGGATTGGGATAGGGAAAGGTGAATCTTCTAGTATAATAAGTGAATTTGAGAAAATATGAAATGTTCATCCTCCTGACATTGTTCCACTTTTGCTAATTAGTTTGAAAGAAATTTTTGATATGAAGTAGGAGAGGGGGAAGGAGAACATTTTTCTAGCCACTGTCCTCTGCTTTAGACCTGGATTAGGCTTCTGCTAAAGCTATAATACCAAGAAGGCCAACCTGTGTGCCAAAGGGCCTCTAAACTTAAACACTGTGAGGTTCTATATGCTGTCTAAGCATTTCCAGCACTCTGGATAGCTGCATTTTTTTGTCCACATTTTCCAAGTAGAATTTGTACTATGTCCTGCCTATGCAGAGGCCAACCTAGGGGACTGCAGGCAAATTAATTCACAAAGAGCACTAAAAATTGCTACACAAGGCAATTTGATTGTTTCATCGCTCATGTGAATTTGAAGTGTCCATTTGAGAGACACAATTATAATTAACCTTAAAACAGGACTCTAGAGGCCTCCAGATCTGAGTCGAGGAAAACCATATAGTACTGAGGTTGAGAGAACAATCACACAGCATAAGCTCAGTCACTCACCAGCTGTGTGATTTGCAAGAAGGTCCTCAGCTTCACTAAGCATGTATTTCCCAGTCTGAAAATTGGTCATTTGTGGCTAAAATTGATTGGAATGGTATAGAAGTCTTCAGACACTTATTTCTACAGAACCATCTCCCCTCTCCCATAATTTGAGCAGTAGAGGATGGAGGTGTGCAGATTGTTGCTTTCTCGCCATGGAGCTCAAATTAAGGTATCCAGCAACCCATGAAATTCAAAAGCATTGTATCTAAAAGAACTGCTAAACTTAAGTTTAAAGAACTGACAGGAGCCTATTGGGCCAGCCAGCACTAGCTGCAAGTCAATCATTTACCACCAGCTGGGTGAAACTTCAGACGGTGGACTATTTTTCCCAGGGTACTTCTCCCTTCACCTGTTCTTCCTTTCTTTTGCATGTTTATGGGAGAGGGGAGATGGTTCTATAGAAATAAATGCAATAAAAGTATTTAATAGGGAAGCACTTACTGTCTTATTTTCTGAGTTGCTTTTAAGTGTTGAATTAGTTCTCATTTGCATTTGTCTTAGAGAACGCTAGCCATCACTTTCTTGAGCTGGTTTTATAACAATAGTATTAATATCAACAAACTACAATTTACTATTGTCTAAAGACTTCTATACCATTCTAATTAATTTTAGCCACAAATGACCAGTTCAAAACTAATATTTGGCTTTTAAAGGGTTCATAGTGTCCACAGTATAAATACTCAATTCCCTTTTCTTTAAATTCTTAATGATTAATCTCAAAATAATGCCACAATTTAACTAGGATTACAATGCTATAACAAAATGTTCTTTTGCATAAGACAAAAATTATTCACATTTATAAAGCAGAAAGTAAAATAACTTTCATCATATTTTCATTTTTCATTGACAGTTTTACCCAGTTCCTGTAGAGTAGATTCTTCTTGGAGTCTGAGAACTCACCATGTTCATTTCAGTATCTTCAGCATGAGTCAGGGGCATAAGTCTTCTATTTTTTCTTTTAGTCAACAATCCATGGTGTTCCATGTCCATATTATTCAGCATATATTAGGAGGGTCCAGGTGCTGGATGTGGTGCCATTACCTCAGGGAGGGAACCGAGAAGGGTCTTCATTTATTCCTTCTCTAATATTCTCCTTTATGTAGAAAGGAGTTTTTAGGGCACCTGGGTAGTACACTTGGTTAAGTGTCCAACTCTTGTGATCAGGCTCAGGTCCTGAGAGTCATGAGACTGAGCCCTGTGTCAGGTCCTGCGTTCTTCATAGAGTCTGCTTAAAACTCTCTCTCCCTCTCCCTCTGCCCTCCTTGCTGCTCTGTCTCTCTCTCTCTCTCTTTCTCTCAAATAAGTAGATAAATCTTTACCACAAAAATGTTTCTGACCTATATCATTTTCCTCCTCTCTGAAGAACTTCTCTTAACATTTCTTGCTTGGCAGAACTACTGGCAACAAATTCCCTTAATTTTTATTTGTTTCAGAAAATTTTTATTTCTTGTTTACTTTTGAAGGATAATTTTGCTGGAAATAGATTTTTAGGTTGGTGGTTTTTTCATGCTTTCTTGCATGGTTTCTGAAGAGAAGTCTGATGTAATTCTTATTCTTGTCCCTCTGTATGTAGGCATTCTTCCTCACCCCCAGCTTCATTCAAGATTTTCTCTTTGTCTTTGATTTTATGAAGTTTGAATAAAATATGCCTAAATGTAGATTTTTTAATATTTGCCTACTTAGTGTTCTCCAGGTTTCCTGGATCTATGGATTGGTGTATGTCATTTATTTTGGAAACTTCTCAGCCATTCCTTTAAGTATTTTTTCTGTTCCTTTCCTTCTTCTCTTTTTGGTATTCTCATTACCCATTGTGTTCTACATTTTTTAATCGTTCCACAATTCATGAATACTCTGTTCTGTTTCTTTCACTATTTTTTTCTCTTTGCTTTTTAATTTGGGAAATTTCTATTGATGTATCTTTGAGTTCACTGATTCTTTTCCTGGCTATGTCTAGTCCAATTATGAGCCCCTCAAATTTATTTTGCATTTCTGTAACAGTGTTTCTGATTTCTGCTGTTTTCTTTGGATTCTCTTTCAGAGAGTTTATCTCTCCACTTACGTTACTTACTTATATTTGCATGTTGTCCACTTTTCCCCATGAAGCTCTTATTTTATTAATTATAGCTAATTTAAATTTCCAGTTTGAAAATTCCAAAATCTCTGCCATATCTGAGTCTGGTTCTGACAGCTCTATCTGTTTAGGCTGTGTTTTTTTGTTTTATGTTTTGTTGTTGTTGTTGTTGTTGTTTCTTTGTTTGTTTTTAGCATGACTTTTAAATTTTTGTTGAAACCTGGACACAATGTTCTCAGGAAAAGGATCTATGTGAATAAGCCGTGAGCAGAAGTTTTTATGTTTCCCTGGCTAGGAGTTGAGCTGTGTTTGCTATTTGCTGTAGCTGTTAAGTATTAAAGGCCAAAATTTCATCAGTGTCACTTTTTTTATTTTTAATCCCTCACAGTCTTTGTCTTTTCCTTGAAATTTCTTAAAATAGGACTAAGGCTTATAGTCTTCTCTTTGTAATCTTTTGTGCAGGAGCATTATTGAGGTGGTGGTAAGGACTGGGGTGAGGAGAAGTGTTTTATAGTCTCATGATTAGGTCTCAATCTTTTAGTGATCCTATGCCACTGGGCTTTGACCTTCCCAAGTGCTTCTGAGCCACTTCCCGTCTCTGCTTAGGTGAGACAGGAGGACTAGAGGAAACTGGAGTTCAATAATTCTCTTCCCCCAGTACTGTCAAGTCTCTGGAAAACCCAAAGTGGTTAGGTTCTGGTGAAATAGTTTCCTTTGAGGGTAGGCTTGTGTTAAGAAGTACAAAATGCTCTTGGCATATTTCAGAATGGTTAATTCTCCTTTCCCCAAAGGAAGCTGCCTGATCTTCAGTTAGAGCTCCTGATGGGATTCATAGAGGTAACTCATGGAAGTGTGGGGCCCCTAAGACTCCCAGTCCTAATTTTTAACTCTCCATCATTGTGCATATTGATCTTCCAGGGATTTGTTGATTATAATTTAATTTTTCCTACCTTGGTTGACTCCAGCAGCCAGCTTCTCCAGGGCTTTTGTTCCCAGTAAGCTGTGATTCTCTATATTCACCTGTCACCAATTTGGGAGGCATTGGTCAACCTTGTGACACAACTCTTGGATGAATCTAAGAAAAAGTCATTGGTGTTCTATTCATTCAGCTTCATTCTTCTTGGAAGTGATGACTTCCAAGTTGGAAAACAGAAGTCTCATTCAGTTTTCAAGGTATTTTTTCTCTAAGACAAAGAAGAACACACACATTCTTGTACATGCGTACTTTTGGGGTACCTATGCCTTGTTTTCCATTACCAAAAGAGTAGAATAACTGAATACTAAGATATAATAATTTTCTTTAAATTTTAATTCCATTGCAGTTAATACACAGTGTTATATTTGTTTTAGGTGTATAATTAGTGATTTGACAATTCCATATATTATTCGGTACTCACCAAAATAGGTGTACTTTTTTCCGCATCACTTATTTCACCCATCCCAACAGCCAACTACCCTATGGTAACCATCTATTTTTTTCTCTATAGTTGAGTCTGTTTTTTGTTTGTTTGTTTGTTCTTAAAGATTTTGTTTATTTGACAGAGAGCACAAGACGGGGGAGCAGCAGGCAGACGCAGAAGGGAGAGGGAGAAGCAGGCTCCCTGCCAAGCAAGGAGCACAATGTGGGGATCATGACCTGAGTCAAAGGCAGATATTTAATCAACTGAGCCACCCAGGTGCCCAAGAGTATTTTTTTTGTCCTTTTTCCCCTTTGTTCATTTATATTGTTTCTTAAATTACCATGTACCAGTGAAATCATATGGTATTTATCTTTTTCTGGCTGACTTATTTTACTTAGCATTATATACTATAGATCCATCTATATTGTTACAAATGGCAATATTTCATTCTTTTTTATCCCTGAATAATATGCAATTATATGTATAAAGCACGCCTTCTTTGTTCATCCATCTACCAATGCACACTTCCATAATTTTGCTATTGTAAATAATGCTCCAATAAACATAGGGGTGCATAGATCCTTTCAAGTTAGGGTTTTCATATTCTTTGGAATATGAAATACCAGAAGTGGAATTATGGATCAAAGGTAGTTCTATTTTTAATTTTTTAAGGAACCTTCATACTGTCTTCCACAGTGGGTATACCAGTTTACATTCCTCCTAACAGTAGATGAGAGTACTTTTCTCTCCATATCCTTGCCAACACTGTTTCTTATTTTTTTTAAAGATTTTATTTATTTATTTATTTGATAGTGAGAGAGAGAGATCACAGGTAGGCAGAGAGAGAGAGAGAGAGGGAAGCAGGCTCCCTGCCGAGTAGAGAGCCCGATGTGGGACTCGATCCCAGGACCCTGAGATCATGACCTGAGCCGAAGGCAGCGGCTTAACCCACTGAGCCACCCAGGCGCCCCTGTTTCTTATTTTTTGATGTTAGACATTCTGACAGGTGTGAGGTGTAATTGTGATGTTGATTTGCATTTCTCTGATGATGAATGATGTTGAGCATCTCGTCATGTATCTGTTAGCCCTTTGGATGTCGTCTTTGGAGAAATGGCTGTTCCTGTCTTCTGCCCATTTTAAGTTGTATTGTTTGGTGTTGAGTTGTATAGTTTTTGGATATTTTTGTATATTTTGGATACTAAGCCTTTATCAGCTATGTCATTTGCAAATATCTTTACCTATTCAGTAGGTTATCTTTTAGTTGTATTGTTTCCTTTGCTGTGTAGCAGGTTTTTGTTTTGTTTTGTTTTATGTAGTCCCAATACTTTATTTTGCTTTTGCTTCCCTTGCCTCGGGAGACATATCTAGAAAAAAAAAGTTGCAATGGCCAATATCAGAGAAACTATTGCCTGTGCTCTCTTCTAGGGTTTTTATGGTTTCAGATCTCACAAATAGGTCTTTACTCCATTTTGAGTTTACTTTTGTGTATGGTGTAAGAAAGTGGTCCAGTTTCATTCTTTTGCATGTAGCTGTCCAGTTTTCCAAAAACCATTGTTGAAGAGGCTATCTTTTTCCATTGCATACTGTTGCCTCTTTTGTCATAAATTAATTTACCATATAATTATAGATGTATTTCTAGGCTTTCCATTCTGTTCTATTGATCCTCTCTGTTTTTGTGCCAGTACCATACTATTTTGATGACTACAGCTTTGTAATATAGCTTGAAACTGGAAATGTGTTACCTCCAGCTTTGTTTTATTTATTTATTTTTTTCATGATTGCTTTGATTATTTGGGGTCTGTGGGAATTCCAAACAAATTTTAGGTTTGTTTGTTCTAGTTCTGTGAAAAATGCTGTTGGCATTGTGATAGGAATTGCATTAAATCTCTAGATTGCTTTGGGTGGTATGGACATGTTAGTAATATTTGTTCTTCCAATCCATAAGCATGGAATGACTTCCATTTGTTTCTGTTTTCTTTAATTTCTTTTAACAGTGTTTTATAGTTCTCAGTACAGGTCTTTGAACTCCTTGGTTAAGTTTATTCCTAGGTATTTTATTAATTTGGGGCAATTGTAAATAGGATCGTTTTCTTAATTTCTCTTTTGATTCATGACCAGTGTATAGAAATGCAGTGGATATCTGTATATTGATTTTTTTTTATCCTGCGACTTTACTGAATTCATTTATCTGTTCTAATGTTTTTTTGTGACATCTTTAGGGTTTTCTGTATATAGTATCATGTCCTCTGTTAAATGGTGGAAGTTCTATTTCTTCTTCACCAATTATACACCTCTTATTTCTTTTTGTTGTCTGATTGCTTGGGTATAACTTCCAGTATTAGGTTGAAGGAGTGGTGAGAATACACATACTTCTGTTGTTCCTGACCTTAGAGGGAAATCTTTCTGTTTTTCACCATTGACTCCGAGGTAAGTGATGTGTTTTTCATTTATAGACTTTTTTGAGATATGTTTTCTCTAAACCTACAAGCTTTCTATCATGATTGGATGTATTTTTTCAAATGTTTTTTTCTGCATCTATTAAATTGATCATATGATTTGTGTTCTTTCTCTTATTGATGTGATGTATCATGTTGTTTGATTTGCAAGTATTGAAATATTTGGTAGAATTCACTTATGAATCTCTCTGGTTCTGAACTTTTGTTTATTGGGAGTTTTTAATTACTTATTCTTTCATTGCTGGAAATTGATCTATTCCAATTTTCTATCTCTTCCAGATTCAGTTTAGGGAGGTTGTATGTTTCTAGAAATTGACCCACTTCTTCTAGGTTGTCCAATGTCTAGGCATGTAATTTTCTCTCATAATATTCTCTTATAATCCTTTGTATTTCTGTGGTGTTGGTTGTTATTTCTTCTCTTTCATTTTGATTTTCTCTCTCTCTCTTTCTCATCTCTCTGTATCTCTATCTGTCTCTCTTTCTTTCTTTCTTTTTTTTTTGTGATGAATCTGACTAAAGTTTTATCAATTTTGTTGAACTTTTCAAAGAACCAGCTCCTGGTTTCATTGATCTGTGCTATTGTTTTGTTTGTTTGTTTGTTTGTTTTCAGTTTCTATTTTGTTTATTTCTGGTCTAATCTTGACAGTTTCCTTTCTTCTACTTGTTTTCAATTTTGTTCTCCTTTTTCTAGATTGTAAGATTAGGTTGTTTATTTGAGATTTTTCTTGCTTCTTGAGGTATGCCTGTATTGCTATAAACTTCCCTCTTAGAACATCTTTTGCTGCATCCTAAAGATTTTGGACCATTGTGTTTTCATTTTCTTTGTCTCCATGAAATTTTTTATTTCCTCTTTGATTTCTTGGTTGATTCATTCATTGTTTCATAGCTTGTTGCTTAACCTTGATACGTCTGTGCTCTTTCTAGATTTTTTTCTTGTGGTTGATTTCTAGTTTCATAGCATTATGGTCAGAAAATATGCATGGTATGACTGATATTTTTGAATTTGTTGAGACTTATTTTGTGGGCTAATATATGATATATTCTGGTGAATATTCTATGTGCACTTGAAAAGAATGTGTATTCTGCTGTTTTAGCATGAAATGTTCTGAGCGTATCTGTTAAATCCACTGGTCCAATGTGTGATTCAGTTCCCTGTTTCCATGTTGAATTTCTGTTTGGATGATCTCTCCAAAGATGTAAGTGGGGTGTTAAATCCCTCTACTATAATCGATTTATTACCGATTACTACCTTTATGTTTGTTATTAACCATATTATGCATTTGTTTATTCTTGTGTTGAGGGCATAAATATTTACATTTGCTATACCTTCTTGTTGGGTTTTCCTCTATATTATCAAGTAGTGCCCTATTTTATTTCTTATTATCATCTTTGTTTTAAAGTCTGCTTCATTCGCTATAAGATTCTCTACTGTGGCTTTCTTTTCACACTTATTTGCATGATGAATATTTGTCCATCCTTTCAGTTTGTGTGTATCTTTAGGTATATGAAATGAGTCTCTTGTAGGCAGCGTGTAGGTGTTTTTTTATTTGTTTTCCATTCCATCACCCTACGTCTTTTGATTGATGCATTTAGTTTATTTACATTAATAATAATTATTTGCAGGTATGTACTTACTGCCATTTTGTTGCTCATTTTATGGTTGTTTTTATAGAACTTCTTTGTTCCTTTCTTCCTTGTTCTCTTCTCTCATAATAATTTGCCTCTCTTTAGTGATTTACTTGGATTATCTCTCCTTACTTTTTGTATATCTATTATAGTTCTTTGATTTTGCCTTACCAAGAGGTTTGTATATAACATCTGCATATAGCAGTCTATATTAAGTTGATGTTTGCTTAAGTCTGAACCCATTTTTGCCTCATCTCCCTGTCGTGTTTTAGGTATTTAATGCCGTACTTTACATCCTTTTCTTTTGTGAGTCCTTTGATTAATTTTTACAAATATGCTTACTTTTCCTGCTTTTGTGCTTCCTGCTTTTCTTAACTTACGACCTTTCCTTCCCACTAGAAGAGTCACCTTCAACATTTCTTGTTGGATTGTTTTAGTGTCATGAACTCATTCAATTTTTATCTGGGAAATTCTTTATTTCTCCTTCTATTCTGAATGATAGCTTTGCTCGATACACTATTTTAAGTTGCAAGGTGTTTTTTTGTTTTTTGGGGGTTTTTTTCCCCCAGCATTTTGAATATATCATGCCACTCATTTCTGGCTTGCAAATTTTCTGCTGAAAAATCAGGCTTACAGGGGCACCTGTCGTCAGTCATTAAGCATCTGCCTTCAGCAGATCTCAGGGTCCTGGGATGGAATCCTGCATTGGGTTCCCTGCTCAGCAGGAGCACACTTCTCTCTCTCCTCCCCACTCCTGCTCCCTCTCACTATCTGTATCTCTCTCAAATAAATAAATAAACTCTTTACAAAAAATCAGGCTGACAACCTAACAGGGTTTCCATTGTATGGGACTGGTTTCTCTTGCTGCTTTAAAAAATTCTCTCTTTACTACTACCTTTTAGCAGTTTTAATTACTGTGTGTCTTGGTGTGGACCTCTTTTGGTTGACTTTATTGAGCCATCTCTGTGCCTTCTCAGTCTGGATTTTTTTTCCTTCCCCATATTCAGGAAGTTTTCAGCTATTATTTCCTCAAATAAATTTTCTGCCCCCTTTTCTCTCTCTTCTCCTTCTGGGATCTCTATAATGTCAATGACATTATGTTTCCTGGTGTCACTGGATTCCCTAAGTCTATTCTCATTTTTGTCCATTTTCTTTTTTTTTTTCACCTGCTCAGCTTGCTTATTTTCCTGTACTCTGTCCTGAGACCATTAATTCATTCTTCTGCTTCCTCTAGTCTGATAGTTATCCTATCTAGTGTACTTTGAACTCCATTTATTGTGCTCTTCATCTCTGATTGGTTCTTCTTTATCTGTTTGGTGAGGGTCTTGCTGATGTCCTCCACTCTTTTCTCAAACCCAGTATCTTCATGATCATTACTTTAAATTCTCTATCAGATATATTACTCATCCCTATTTCATTTAGCTCTCTTGCTGTGATTTTGTCCTCTTTGATATTTTTTCTCTCTCCTCATTTTGTCTAACTCTCTATGTATGTTTCTAGGTATTAAGAAAGTTAGCTATGTCCCCTTCTCTTTAAAATAGTGTCCTTATGAAGAAGAGTTCCTATGGTGCCCTGCAGTGTCCTGTCCCTTGTTCACCAGAACCTGATACTTCAGGCGTGTTTCCTATGTGTGTTGTATGTACCCTGATGTTATGGCTGAGTCAATTTTCCTTTAGTCCAGTTGTCTGTAATGGCTCTCTTTGCTTATTGTGGGCATGTTTCAGTCCCTGTGGTGTTAGTAGGCTAGTCTGGGGCCACCTTGGGCTGAAGTTGAGTCACCCCAGTTGTTTGTCAGAGATATAATAGCACAAAATTGCAGGGTATTTTCCCCTGAGAAGCTTTCATTAGTGGGTGGGGCTACATTCAGACCAGCTGTTTGCTACCAGCCCACTTCTGGGTTGGGTGGTCTTACTGTTGTGTGTAGTTATCTTTCACTCTTCCTTGGAAGGACTCAGTATGGAGGGGTGCTGGCTCTTGTCAAGGCTGCTTGCACATTGCCAGTTTTGTGATACTGCTTTGGTTGGTCTCTGGCCAAGACGTATTGGAGGAGACAGATCTGCAGTGTGCACGGAAGCAGGATGCATGCTTATTTGCAAGGTCTTCACACGTGTCTTCTAGGGGAGGGTATCTGCAGTGCTGGGACAGAGGCCCACCTGGATGAAGGGAGTGGGGCACACTGTTAATCAAGTTAGGTAGTGAGGTGGCTGTGTGTTTATGCTGGGAGACATGGGGATGGAAATGGTGCCTGCCATTTCCTTTGTTCCTGCAGGATTCTGCCAGTGACCTAATCCCTCTCGGACATGCTCTGAGATGAGTAAACAACTCTCTCACCCCATATGCTTCACACGTTTTTCAAGCTGCTACTTCTATGCTGTATCTTGTGGAACTATTTGTTGTGTTGTCTCTTTAAGGGTAGGGATTCTTTGCTATGGACCTCCCATCTTTCCCAGAGCCAAGCCCACTGATTTTTTTAAATCCCAGGTTAAAGTCCCACTGATTATAAGTACTTATAAAATTTGACCCCTCTGGTTTTCTAAGCCAAATATTATGGTGATTCGTCTTGCCCTTTCAGGTTCCCCAGTGTGAGGGCCTGTTTCTCTCTCCTCTCTTTACCTGTGACATCCCTTCCAGCTGTGGATAATCCCAAGGGACTGTTTAGGAACCATGTCTCTGCCCTTCCTATGCTCTTCCATTTGGCCTCTCTTCTACACTTAGTTTAGTGGGGTTTGTTTTGCCAGTCTTGGAGTCATTTTCTGGGCTATTTACATTGATGCAAGTGTTATTTAGTATTATCTATGGGTTTAGGTGTGCTTAGGGCCCTCCTATTCTTGTCATCTTCCCAGCTGTTCCAGGGTATGCTAATTTTTAGATCTAGAATACACCACCAAACTCAGTGTGCTTCCTCCTGCAGCAAATGAGTTGTTGCTCCGCATCCATGTGAACATTGAGGGTTGTCAGTCTTTTCAATTTTAGCTAGTGTTGTATGTGTGGTGGTGCCTCATTATTGTGATTTTCATTTGCTCTGATATATTTATTAATGAAAGTAAATATCACTCACATACTTTCTTTTGCAAATTACCATTTCAGATCTTCTATTCATTTTCCTCTTGGATCATTTGACTTTTTCTTATTAAGTTTTAGGAGGTTTTTACATATTCTGAATGTGAGACCTTTGTCAGTTATATGTGTTGCATATATTTACTCACACTGTTACTTGCCTCTTCACTCTCACCATGGTGTCTTTGATTAAAAAATCCTTGATTTGAATGTAGTCTAGTCTATCAGTCTCCTCATTTATAGCTATTGCTTTTTAAAATCTGTACAAGAAGACATTTCTAGGGTGCCTGGGTGGTTAAATTGTTTAAGTACCCAACTCTTGAATTCAGTTTAGGTCATGGTCTCAGGGTTGTGAGATCAAGCCCTGCATTGGACTCTGCACTCAGCACTCAGACTTTAGATCTGCTTGAGATTCTCACTCTCACTCTGCCCCTCCTCACCTCATGCCTCTCTCTCTCTCTCTCAAAATAATAACATCTTTTTTTTTTTTTTTTTTTAAAGCATCCAGCTCTGGGTTTTGGCTCAGGTCATGATCTCAGGGTCATAGGATTGAGCCCTGTGTGGGTTCCACATGATTAAGAGGGAGTCTGCTTCTCTCCCTCTGCCCTTCCCTTTTTTCAAATAAGTAGATAAATCTTAAAAAAAAGGTAAGAAATCATTTCCTACCTCTCCTACCTCAAGGTTATAAAAATAATTTATCTTATAAAACATTTATTTTTTACAATTCCAAGCTAATTCTTTCAGGAATAGATTTTTGTAGGTGGTATAAGACAGATATCAAGATTTACCTTTTACATATGGTTGTATAATTGACCTAGCACCAACACTAATTTTTATCACTAATCTTTAGTACTTCCTTTGTATAGATGATGTGTCCTTTTATGCGTGGGTCTGTTTTTGGACACTTCTTTTCTATTGGTTTATTTTCTATTCTTGTTTCACTCTTACTGTCTTCTTATAGCTTTATATTAAGTTTTGGTATCTGTATAATACTTTCTCTTATTTAATTCTTCTCTAAGAATGCCATTTCTTGGCCTTTTGCATATCATACAAATTTTTTTTAATTTATTTATTTTTTCCACGTAACAGTATTCATTGTTTTTTCACAACACCCAGTGCTCCATGCAAAACGTGCCCTCCCCATTACCCACCACCTGTTCCCCCAACCTCCCACCCCTGACCCTTCAAAACCCTCAGGTTGTTTTTCAGAGTCCATAGTCTCTTATGGTTCGCCTCCCCTTCCAATTTTTTTTTAATAAATATATAATGTATTTTTATCCCCAGGGGTACAGGTCTGTGAATCGCCAGGTTTACACACTTCACAGCACTCACAATAGCACATACCCTCCCCAATGTCCATAACCCCCTACCCCTCTCCCAACCCCACCTCCCCCCAGCAACCCCCAGTTTGTTTTGTGAGATTAAGAGTCATTTATGGTTTGTCTCCCTCCCAATATCATACAAATTTTATAGCCAGATTATCAACTTCCATTTTGAAAACCTTGCCCGGATTTTGATTTATTTAGTGTTAATTTTTGACTGGATTTTATTATATTTTAACTATAATTATAATGTAACAAAGATTAACATAGATGGTGGGAGTAGGATTGCTAAATATCAGAAAAAGGCAGCAGTATTTTATGTAATGTTTTAAATAGTAGCATATCCTGCCAGAAAAAAGACCTTTCAGTAAAGTTTATAGCTGGTAATTGTAAAAGATTTGTAAGAACATGCATCCAATCAAGATTGTGGATCAGTCTGGCATGTTATGGGAATCTCTCAATCCTGACAAGGATAGATGGAGCTCTTGATTGTGCAGAAATAAACTATGGAAAGGTTCTTAAAATTTGCAAGGATCCATACATATATTCTCAATGAGTCTAGAAGTCTCAAAAAGGGTTTTAAATGTTTTGTTTCGGTCATTATCTCAAAAAATTGAGATCGGCATATTCTGGGGCTTCTAGATAACCAAGTCGTTTGATTTCTATGCACAAAATTACAATAGGGAAACCCAGAGAATGAAATGTAAATTTCTTGATGAATTCATTTCAAGAGTCACAGAAACCTGTAAGCTTCAACTCACCTGGTTGACTTGAAATGACTACTGTATGAGGGCTGTAAGTTGTCTGAGGGCTTACGTTTCTGTGTCAATAAGCTATAGAATCACATAATATTTTAATAATAATTGACATTATTTTTAAATATGAGGATAGATTATTATAATAAAAGCGAATATGACTTTAGAAAAATCTATCCTAGTTTTATAAATTTACTAGTATGACAAGATTTCCATTTTATTTCATAATATTATGTTATCCTGAAACCGAATCCAAAAATCATCCTACCAAAACAGGCATAAAGCTGCCCAGACACTTAAGTATTCCTGTGAGTCAGTCAGTGTGCAAGACTGAAGTGTCTAGCAGGCAGTCGAACTTGTGTGGCTTCTAGGTGAATCTAACTGCTGCTTCATTTTCCAGGAGTACAGGGGATCAGAAGCGTCCTTCTCCCAGTGAAACTACTCGTGGCCCAATATCTCAGGGTGCTCACATTTGCTCTTTGGGATTGCAATACCATCTAAATTGGGAACATTTAAGGTGGAAGTTGAGGGCAAGGGTATATCTACTAATTACATAGAGTAATAGTTGGTGGTCCAAGCATGGGGAGAGACTTTGATTGAGGAAGCAGAGTGTACAAACTATATAAGAATACGAAGTGGAGTTGGGAGACAGCTCAAAGGTGTAAATCTGTGCTCCACTTTAAGTGAAGTGATATTAAATATGAGCACGGTATGAGATTTGACTTTAGGGCTTAATATTCCTTTTGTTTGGGGAATGGTGCAGTCCATATCTGTTGACCCTGACCTGAGTTTCAAAGTTCTGAGTAACAGTGTCTTCCCCCAGGAATCCAGACATTTTCAATTCCAGGGAAGGAGTGGTAAATATGGAGTAATATTAGACTGATTCTCCAGAAATCTCCTGCTTGATATTCCACTGCTGGCAACATGTCTTTTCTGGTACTGAGATTAACAGCAGGAAGGAGCACTCCATGCATGAGCCTATCCTTCTGGGGTTTTAAAGATTTTTTTTTTTTTAATTTGACAGATATAGATCACAAGTAGGCAGAGAGGCAGGCAGAGAGAGAGAGAGAGGAGGAAGCAGGCTCTCCACTGAGCAGAGAGCCCGATGTGGGTCTTGATCCCAGGACCCTGGGATCATGACCTGAGCTGAAGGCAGAGGCTTTAACCCACTGAGCCACCCAGGTGCCCCCTTCTGGGGTTTTAATGGGTTTCAGGAAACTTTGAATCTGCTGGAAATCAGAGGTGGAATTAAAAGACAGATTCTTTACCATTGGCCTGGTGCTGAATGACTTGGATGGACACTTGCTGAGGCAATAAGGAGTCTTTAGTGATGCAAACTGGCAACTGCTCAGGACTATGGGGTCTGAGATTTTTATAATCACACATCACTGAGTTTTTGAAAGCTGAAAATCAAGCCAATAATTAAGATGTTGACTACTAATATTTGTTGAGAGATTTTTGGTTTCGTTTTACTTTCTTTTTAATAAGGGGAAATGATAGTAGGGGGAGAAGGAAAAGGAAGATACCCTAATGAGCATCAGAGCCATTAATTATTGAAAATATCCTATGGGATTATTCTGACTCACAATTTTGGTTAAAATTGGAGTCAAATCATCATTTTTAAAGTTCAGATTCCTATTTTGGTTGCTTAAGGTTATTCATTTATACTTTAATTAGAAAACTGTGGTAGAGTACTCTCTATGACTTAGTTTAAAGCCCTCATTCCATCATTTGCCCTACTCTTCATTCTAAGAAAAGGGAAAATAGGTCTACTGAATATATATTACTTATGATCCATGAGAGCAGGAACTATATCTTCCTTATTTACTGCTGATTTCAAAGCTTAGTACAGTGTCCAACACAAACTTAGTTCTCAATAAATATCAATTAAATGAATTTCTACCTTCCATATTACCTTGCTTCCAACTTCTAAACCAAATACTAAGAGCTTCACATAACGGCAGCTCTGGTAAGATTCACACCAGTTTTCCTTGTGGTGTGACATTTATTTTTAGGCACCAACTCATTTATTTAGATTAAAGTTAATGAAAACAAATGAAATGACAAATGAAAATAACGTGCTGTGGTCCAGCAGTCTGGGAACTGTCGCCGGCTCCGCGCACGGGTTGGTGGTGGGGGGCGGGCCGAGCATCCCCGGGGAGTGGAGGAGCGCTCTTTTTTCTCTCTCCTCTTTCCCCCCACTCCGCACCCCCGGGCACCCTCAAATCAGGCCGCGCTGCTTCCCTTTCCCTCTTGTCTCGTCCCCCGGCAAACTTTCGGTCCCTCCCCCGCCGGTCACCCGTTCTTCGTCGTAGCTCCAGCCGGCCTTGCCGCCCGGAGGGCTCCTCCGGACCTCCGTGCCTGCAACTCCGACCATTACAAGATCCAGAAACATGTCGATGACACTTCTGTCTGCCTTCTACGATATCGACTTCCTGTGCAAGACGGAGAAATCCCTGGCCAATCTCAATCTGAACATGCTGGACAAGAAGCCGGTGGGGACCCCCGTGGCCGCTGCCCCTAGCTCGGGCTTCACGACGGGCTTTCTCCGCCCACCCCGCGCCTAGGCCCAGCAGCTGCTCGCCCAAGTTCCTGGGCGGGGCTAACCGCAGCAACTATGGCAGCTGGGCGGCGGGCGGCCCCGCCTCCTACAGGACCTTCAAGGAGTTGTCAGGGGGCGGAGGCACGGCCCTGCTTAACAAGGAGAACAAATTTCAGTACCGCTCCTTCAGCAAGGGCAAGCACAGCCAGCACCTCTTGCACCAGCACCTCTTGCACTAGCAGCAGCAGCAGCAGCAGCAGCAGCACCAGCACCAGCACCAGCACCAGCAGCAGCACCAGCGCAGCAGCACCAGCAGCAGCAGCAGCACAGGGGTGGCGGCTCCCAGATTAACTCGATGCTCCACAAGACTGAGCTGTGCCGGCCCTTCCAGGAGAGCTGCACGTGCAACTACAGCGAGAAGTGCCAGTTCGCGCACTGCTTCCAGGAGCTACCCAGCCTGACCCGGCACTGCAAGTACAAGACCGAGTTGTGCCACACCTTCTACACCATCAGCTTCTGCCTCTACTGGCCGCGCTGCCACTTCATCCACAACGCAGACGAGCGGCGGCCAGCGCCGTCTGGGGGCGCCTCTGGGGACCTGCGCGCCTTAAGCGTGCGGGACGCGCTGCACCTCGGCTTCCCCCGGAAGCCGCTGCCCAAGCTGCATCACAGCCTCAGCTTCTCAGGCTTTCCGTCGGGCCACTACCAGCCCCCGGGGGGCCTCGAGTCGCCGCTGCTGCTCAACAGCCCACGTCGCGCACCGCCGCCGCCACCCTCTTGCTCCTCAGCCTCCTCCTGCTCCTCTGCTGCTTCGTCCTGCTCCTCTTCCGCTCTGTCCTGCTCATGCGCCTCCGCAGCCTCCACGCCCTCAGGCGCTCGGACTTGCTGTGCCTCGGCGGCGGCTGCGGCCCTCGGCGGCATTGCTGTACCGCACAGGGGGCGCGGAGGACCTGCTGGCACCCGGCGCTCGGTGCGCAGCCTGCCGGTCCGCCTCGTGCGCTAACAACGCCTTTGCGTTTGGCCCGGAACTGAGCAGCTTCATCACGCCGCTTGGCATCCAGACCCACAACTTCGCCTCCGTGGCCGCTGCCTATTATCGCAGCCAGCCAGCAGCAGCAGCAGCAGGGCCTGGTACCCCCGTGCAGCCCCCGGCGCCGCCCAGCGCGCCCCTCCCTGCCAGTGCCACCGCGCCGCCCTCGCCGCCCTTCAACTTCCAGCTGCCGCGCCGCCTGTCCGATTTGCCCGTCTTCGAGGCATCCCCTAGCACCCCGGACTCGCTGTCGGACCCTGACAGATACTTGAGCGGCTCACTCAGCTCGGGCAGTCTCAGCGGCTCCGAGTCCCCCAGCCTCGACCCTGGCCGCCGCCTGCCCATCTCTGACGATTGAGGCAAGAGGGCTCCAGCGAGGAGGAGGAGGAAGGGGGAAGGCTGTTCTGTCGGTTGTTGGAGGGCGCCCCTGCCACCTGGAGTCCTTGTTACGGGCAGGGAGGGACGCTGGAGTGGGGGGTGACAGGCCATGAGCAGAGTCTGCGGGCCCCACCGAGCACTTGGACTCGAACTTGTGTGCCGGGAGGGGCCCCACCCCTCCCCTTTCGGTTTTCTCTCTTTTTTTTTATTTATTATTTTTATTATTATTATGAAGTTTCATTCTTGTTGAGCAAAAAAAAAAAAAGGCAATGAACTTTTGTATTGATGAACAAAATACTCACAACAGGGTAGGTGTGATGCGAACAGAACAAGATACCAAACACTTAAAACTTTTTTAGGTCTCCTAAGAGTTTGGGACTTTTGGGGGAAAAAAAATCAACCCAGCACCAGCAGCTACCAACCACCATTCCGTATCTTCACTTGAAAAGCATTAGTTACAGTCCAGATGTGGGAACTCTTATGTGAGAGAAGTTCTTAATTGTCGTTTGTCTTCAGACCAGTGTAAACAAACAGCCAGCCACCACCTTGCTAAACCTCTAAGCTTCTGGAATCCAATATTCTATCAGGAATATGCCTTGATTGTAGTCCTCCGCTCCACAGGTTTTTGTTTGACACAAAATTCTTTATGTCTGGAAAAAAAAACAAAAACAAACGTGCATTCCAAAGTTTCCTACTGGTTACTGTTTTTTTGCCATCACTTAGTGGATGTTTAATTTTAGAACCATTTTCTCTGCTCTTTCTGGAAGCCTTGGGCAGAGCTTAGTTCCTAATCATTTGGGGGAATAACTGCTGAATTTTTAGCTGTTTTGAGTTGATTCACACCACTGCACCCCAACTCAATATGAAAAAAACTATTTAACCTATTTATTATTTTGTGAAAAGTATACACTGAAATTTTTGTTCATACTGTATTTATCAAGTATGATGAAAAGCAATAGATATATATTCTTTTATTATGTTAAATTATGATTGCCATTATTAATCGCCAAAATGTGGAGTGTATGTTCTTTTCACAGTAATATATGCCTTTTGTAACTTCACTTGGTTATTTTATTGTAAATGAGTAAAAAAATCTTAATTTAAGAGATTGTATGTAATATTTATTTCATTAATTTCTTTCCTTGTTTTGAAAGATTGCATGATTTCTTTACAGAAATCTATCCTGATGCTGTGGAAGTAGTTTGAGGAATATCTTATGAGTTTTCTTAGAATGTATAATGGGTGTAGCCCATCCAACTTTAAAGAAAAAAAAGTTGACCACATACTTTGCAAGCAGGCTTAAATGTGGCATGCTTTTTGTCATTCCAGCTTTTTAAATTAGCAAGAAGCAAAATTTTGTTTTTTGTTTATCCCACCAATTCTACTGTGACATACTCTGCGTTTAAAGACATGTAGCAATAATGAGGTGGGGGGTTAGTCTCACAGTGCCTTTGGAAAGGGCCAGAACTTGCCTTAAATCTTCCTCAACCAAAAAAGTATTTTTCTCTCAGTGCTTGAGAGAATTTGAATGTAGGATGGGTTCAACTGCACAAAAGGAGAAGATATTTACCACTTTCTTATATAGATCTAAAGAGGCCACCTCTTAGTACTAAGAATGGTGTAGTACATGAATATGCCTTGTTTTAATTACATAAAATTCCAAAACTTGTATATTTTTTTTTCCCGTGTGTAGAAAGGCAGGAATGCTTTCCTGGACAGTGGATGAATGAGCAGTAGCTTTAGTTTGTACGTAGGTACGGTTGGAGCAGTATGTATGTATGTACTCAGGACTACTTTGACAGAAGTAGGTTTTTGAATGTAACAAGATACGTCAACTTGAGTTGTAATATATTTTGGGGAATCAGTTCACTACAAATTGTGACTGTAAACATTGTATTGTAAATGTTTTGTAGTTTCCCCCCAATAAAATTTTTGGGAAAAAAACCCAAAACAAAAACAAAAAAAAAACAAACAAAAAAGAAAATAACGTGTTGTGGACCCATTTAGTCAGTGTTTCAATTATATGAGCCATTCTTAATTTTTTTAAAGACTATTTTTAGAGCAGTTTTAGGTTTAAAGCAAATATGAGAGAAAGGTACAGAGATTTCCTTTCTACTCCTTGCCCTCCCCACATTATCAACATCCCCCCACCCAGATTAGTACATTGGTTATAACTGAGGACCCCAGATCATTACCACCCAAAGTCCACAGTTTACAATAGGGTTCACTCTTGGTGTATGTTCTGGGGGTTTGGACAAATGTATAATGATATATATTTACTACTGTAGTATCATACAGCATTGTTTCACTACCCTAAAATCCTGGTAATTCACCTATTCATCTGTCCCCCAACTCCTGGCAACCACTGATCTTTTTTTACTGTCTCCATAATTTTGCTTTATCCAGAATATCTTTACAATCATACAGTGTATAGTTTTTTCATATTGGCTTTTTTCACTTAGTAATACGCGTTTAACTTTCCTCTGTGACTTTTCATAGCTTGATAAGTCATTTCTTTATAGTGCTGAACAATATTCCATGGTTTAGATGTATCATAGTTTCTCCATTCACCCACTAAAGAACATCTTAGTTGCTTCTAAGTTTTGGTAATTATGAATAATGTTGCTCTAAACATTTAAGAACAGGGTTGTGGGGGTATAAGTTTCCGAATGCTTTGAGTAAATATCAAGTAATGTAATGACTAGGTTGTGTGGGAAGAGTATGTTCAGCTTGAAAGAAAAAAAAAAACACACCAAATAGTCATTCAAAGTGAATCCACTGTTTTGTATTCCCACCAGAATAAATGAGAATTCCTGTTGCTCCACAGCCTTGCCAGCCTTTGCTGTTGTCAATGTCCCAGATTTTGGCCTTTCTAATAGGTGTATAGTGGTATCTTATTGTTATAATTCACATTTTCTGATGACATATGATGTGCAGCATTTTTTTTTCATGTTTATTTGTCATTTGTATCTTTTCTTTGGTGAGGTGTCTGTTAAGATCATTGGTTTATTTTCAGTCTCTCTCCTTTTTTTTTTCTTTTTAAAGATTTTATTTATTTATTTGACAGAGAGAGATCACAAGTAGGCAGAAAGGCAGGCAGAGAGAGAGAGAGGAGGAAGCAGTCTCCCTGCTGAGCAGAGAGCCAGATATGGAACTCAATCCCAATCCCAGGACCCGGATATCATGACCTGAGCCGAAGGCAGACTTAATCCACTGAGCCACCCAGGTGCCTTTTTTTTTTTTTTTTTTTTTTTTTGGTTATTATCCTCTTGAGTTTTAAGATTTTTTTAAAAAAAGAGTTCTTTATATATTTTGAATAATAGCTCTTTATCAGGTATATCTTTTATAAATATTTTCTCTAAATCTATAGTTTCTTTCTTCATTCTCTCAAAAATATCTTTCATAGATAGACCAGAAATTAATTTTATTTCATCTTTGATTCATCAGATTTTTTTGTTTCTTCATGTAGAATTTGTACTTTTCATACATTTATATCTAAATATTTCATTTTTGACATTTCTAATGTAAATGATGTTACATTTTCAGTTTCAAATTTCACCTGTTAATTGCTGCTGGTATATAGGAAAGCTATTGACTTATGTACATCAATATTATATCTTAAAACCTTACAATAATCATTTATTAGTTCCAGAATATTTTTATGGATTCATTTGGATTTTTTACATAGATAATAATGCCAAACAAGACATTTTTATTTCTTCCTTCCCTGTCTATATACTTTTAATTTCCTTTCATTATTATACTGCATTAGCTAATACTTCTAGTGCAGTATTGAAAAAGAATGGTGAGAGAGACATCCCTGCTTTATTCCTGATCTTAATGGGAAAGCTTCTATTTTCTCATCATTAAGTATAATGTTAGCTGTAGAGTTTTTTTAATAGATATTCTTTACCAGGTTGAGGAAATTCCCCTCTATTCCTAGTTTACAGGGAGTTTTTATCATGAATGGGTATTGGATTTTGTCAAATACTTTTTTTTGCATCTATTGATATGATTTGATATGATCATGTGATTTTATTTAGCCTGTTGCTGTGAAGTATTACATTAATTGATTTTCAGATGGTAAACCAATCTTGCATACCTGTAATAAATCCCATTTGGTCATGGTTTGTATTTGGTCCAGCATGTGGTCTATCTCGATTAATGTTCCATATGAGCTTGAGAAGAATGTCTGTCTGCTGTTAGATGAAATAGTCTATGGATGTCCATTATAGCCAGGTGATTAATAGCAATGTTGATTTCATTTGTGTCCTTACTGATTTTCTGCCTGCTAGATCTATCCATTTCTGATAAAGGGGTGCTGAAGTCTCCAAATATAAATAATGTATTCATCTATTTCTCTTAGTACTTCTACCAGTTTTTGCCTCATAAATTTTGGCCTCATATATTTTGATGATTGTTTATTAAGTTCACACACACTAACAACTGTTATGTTTCCTTGGAGACTGACTTCCCTTGCTTCCATGTTTGTTCAGTCTAATATTAGTATTATAATCTTCATTTCCTTCTGATCAATATTAGCATTAAATATTTCTTTATTAACTTACTTTTAATTTATGTATGTCTTTATGTTTTAAAGTTGTTTTCTTTTTTTTTAAGATTTTATTTATTTATTTGACAGAGAGAAAGATCACAAGTAGGCAGAGAGGCAGGCAGAGAGAGAGGAGGAAGCAGGCTCCCTGCGGAGCAGAGAGCCCGATGCGGGGCTTGATCCCAGGACCCTGAGATCATGACCCGAGCCGAAGGCAGCGGCTTAATCCACTGAGCCACAGGCCCCTGGGTGGCTCAGTGGTTGGGTATCTGCCTTCTGTTCAGGTCGTGGTCCTGGGGTCTTGGGATCCAGCCCCGCATGGGGCTCTCTGCTCAGCAGGAGGCCTGCTTCTCCCTCTCCCACTCCCCCTGCTTGTGTTCCCTCTCTCGCTGTGTCTCTCTCTGTCAAATAAATACCTAAAAATTTTTTAAGATAAATAAGTAAATAAATAAAGTTGTTTTCTTACAGACTACATAGAGTTGGGTTTTTTTTAATCCATTCTGATGATTTTTTTACTGTCATATTTAGATGATTGACATTCAAGGTGATTACTGACATAATTGGATTAATATTTATCATGTTACTATTTTCTATCTGTCACCCCAATTTTTTCTATTTTTGTCTTCCCCTCTTTTTCTGTCATGTTGTTTTTAATTAAGCATTTTTCTTTTGTTCCAAGTTATCTCTTTTCTTAACATATTAACTATATTTTCTTTTAGCTATTTTTAGTGGTTGCCATGTGTATGAGGTTTTTTTGTTTGGTTTGTTTTGCTTTGGGTTTGTATTTATCCTGCTTGTTTTCTAAGCTTCCTGGATATGCAGTTTGATGTGTGACATTAATTTGGAGAAGTTCTCAGTCATTATTGCTTCAGTTTCATTTCTACTCCTTTCTCTCTTATCCTTTGGTATTCCCATTGCACATATGTTACATCTTTTATAGTTGTCCCACATTCTTGGATATTCTGTTCAGTTTTTCATTCTTTATTCCCATATTTTTTACTCTTAGAGGTTTTTATTTATACATCCTCAAGCTCCAAGATCTTTTGCATGTCCAGTCTGTTAATGAGCCCAAAAAGTCACTCTTTGTTTCTGGCACTGTTACTATCTTTGGCATTGTTTTTTTCCTTAGGATTTCCATCTCTCTGCCTCTCTGTTCTTGTATGCTGTCTAATTTATGTACTGGAGCCCTTAGCATATTAATCATAGTTGGTTTTTAAAATTACATTTTAAAGAATTCCAGTATATTTAACATACAGTGTTATATTAGTTTCAGGTGTATAATAAAATGACTTAACAATTCTATGCATTACTCAGTGCTCATCGTGATAACTGTACTCTTAGTCCTGGTCACCAATTCCACCCATCCTCCACCCACCTTCCTTCTGGTAACCTTCAGTTTGTTCTATATTAAAAGTCATTTTTTTTTTGGTTTGTCTCATTTTCTTTGATCATTTGTTTCATTTCTTAAACTCTACATACAAATGAATTCATGTATTTGTCTTTCTCTGACTTATTTCACTTAACATTTTACTTTTTAGATTCCTTCATGTTGTTGTAAGTGGCAAGATTTCATTCTTTTTATGGCTGAGTATTATATTATATATATAGATATATAATGTAATATATAGATATAGATACATAATGTAATCTATATCTATATCTATATATATATACACACACACATATATATTCTCCCACTTCTTTAGCCGTTCATCTATTGATGAATACTTGGATTGCTTCCATAATTTAGATATAATAAATAATGCTGCCATAAACATAGGGTACACATATCTTAGCCAAGTAGTATTTTCATATTCTTTGGGGAAAATACCCAGGAGTGGGATTACTGGATTATATAATAGTTCTATTTTTAATTTTTTTGAGAAAACTTCATTCTGTTTTCCCCAGTGACTGTACCAGTTTACATTCTCACCAAGGGTGCACGAGGTTTCCTTTTTCTCCCCATCTTCACCAACACTTATTTTTTATGTTTTTGATGTTAGCCATTCTGACAAGTATGAGTTGATATCTCATTGTAGTTTTAATTTGCATTTCCTTGAGAGTAGATGATAATGAACATTTTTTTCATGTGTCTGTTGGCCTTCTGAGTGTCTTCTGTGGAGAAATGCCTGTTCATGTCTTCAGCCCATTTATAAATTGGAATATTTGGTTTTTGAGCATTGAGCCTTATAAGTTCTTTATATATTTTGAATACTAATCCTTTATCAAATAGGTCATTTCCAAATACCTGCTCCCATTCACTAGGTTGCCTTTTAGTTTTATTGATTGTTTACTTCACTGTGCAGAAGCTTTTTATTTTGATATAGTCCCAATAGTTTATTTTTGCTTTTGTGTCCCTTTCCCCAGGAGACATATCTGGAAAAAAGTTGTTATGGCCAATGTTGAAAAGGTTGCTGCCCATGTTTACTATAGGATTTTTATGGTTTCAAGTTTTGCATTTAGGTCTTTAATCTATTTTTAAAAGTATTTTTGTATATGGTGTAAGAAAGGGGTCCACTTTTATTCTTTTGCATGTAGCTGTCCAGTTTTCTCAAAACCATTTGTTGAAACTTTTCCCCATGGCAATGTCTTGCCTCCTTTGTTGAAGATTAATTGAGCATATAACCAAGTATTTATTTGGGGGATTTCTAATCTGTTCCATAGGTCTATTTTTGTGTCAGTACCATACTGTCTTGATGACTATAGCTTTGTAATATAGCTTGACATCTGCAATCATGATACCTCCAGTTTTATTTGACTTTTTCATAATTTCTTTGGCTGTTCCAGGTCTGTTGTGGTTCCCAACAAATTTTAGGATTGTTTTTTCTAGTTCTGTAAACAATGTTGTTGGGGGGCCTGGATGGCTCAGTTGGCTAAATGTCTGCCTTCGGCTCAGTCATGATCCCAGGGTCCTGGGATCTATCCTGTATTGTGCTCCCTGCTCAGCAGGGAGTCTTTTTGTCCCTCTACCCTCCCCTACCATTTGTGCTTTCTCTCTATCTCTCTCTCTCAAATAAATAAAATCTTTTAAAAGAATGTTGTTGGTATTTTGGTAGAAACTGTTTTAAATCTGTAGATTACTTTGGGTAGTGTGGACATTTTAACAATATTGGATTTCTCCCAATCTATGAACACGGAATGATTTTTCCTTGGTGTTTTCAATTTTTTTCATCACTGTTTATAGTTTTCAGAGTACAGGTCTTTTACCTCCTTGCTTAAGTTTATTCCTAGATATTTTATAGTTTAGGGGGCAATTATAAATTGGATTTTTTGTTGATTTCTCTTTATTCAATTTCATTGCTGGAAATCGGTCTGTTCAAATTTTCCACTTCCTTCTGGTTCCAGTTCAGGAGGTTATATGCTTCCAAAGATTTATCCTTTTCTTTAGGTTTCCCAATTTATTGAATATAACTTTTCATAGTAATCCCATATAATCCTTTGTGTTTCCATGACATTAGCTGTTATTTCTCATTGTTCATTTCAAATTTGTTTATCTACTGGTATCATTGATCTCTTCTATTGGTTTTTGAAGTTTCTATATTGTTTATTTCTGCTTTAATCTTTATTATTTCCTCCTTTCTACTGATTTGGATTTTGTTTGTCCTTTTTCTAGATCCTTTAGGTGTAAGGTGAGTTTTTTGTTTGTTTGTTTATTTATTTAATTTTTCTTGCTTCTGGAGGTATGCCTGTACTGCTATCATCTTCCCTCTCAGAACATCTTTTGTAACATCAAAGAATTTGGATCATTGTGCTTTCATTTTCATCTGTCTCCATGTATTTTTTTTAATTTCCTCTTTGATGTCTTGGTTGACCCACTCATTGTTTAGTAGCATGTTATTAAGCCTCTGTATATTTGCATTCTTTCCAGATTTTTACTTGTGCTTGATTTCTAGTGTCATAATGGTGTGGTCAAAAGATGCATGGTAAAATTCTAGTCTTTTATAATTTGTTGAGACTTGTTTTATGGCCTAACATGTCATCTCTTCTAGGGAGTATAATATGCGCACCTGAAAGAATGTGTATTCTGCTGTTTTTAAGATGCAATGTCTTGAATATATATGTTAAATCCTCTAGTTCTATGTGTCATTCAAAGCTATGTTTCCTTGTTGATTTTCTATTTAGATGATCTATCCATTGATGTAAATGGAGTGTTAAACTCCCCTAGTATTGTATTGGTGTGGATTACTTCCTTTAAGTGTGTTATTAGCTGCTTTATGTATTTGGGTTCTCACATGTTGGCTACGTAAATATTTACAATTGTTAGAGCTCCTCGTTGGATTTGTTCCCTTTATGATTATATAGTGTCCTTCTTTGTCTCTTGTTACAATCTTTGTTTTAAAGTCTGTTTTGCCTGATGTAAGTTTTGCTATCCTGGCTTTTATTTCATTTCTATTTGCATAATAAATACTTTCCCTTCTCTCACTGTCAGTCTGCATGTGCTCAGAAATGAGACTCTTGTGGGCAGTATATCAATGGTTTTTTCCTTTCTTATCCATGCCATCACCCTATGTCTTTTGATTGGATCATTTAGTTTATTAAATTCAAAGTAATTATTGATAGGTATGTACTTACTGCCATTTTGTTACTTGTTTTATGATTGTTTGTGTAGTTCTCTCTTCCATTCTTCTCTTGCTCTCTTCTCTCACAGTTTTCTGGCTTTGTTTTGTGATTTATTTAGTTCTTTTCACATTATTTTTTGCATATATATTACTAATTTTGATTCTCAATTACCATTAGGTTTGTACCTAACATCTCATGCATACAGCAGTCTATATTAAGTTGATGGTCTCTTAAGATTGAACCCATTCTTTACTTTTTTCCCCACCCCCCAAATTTTAGGTATATGGTGTCATATTTTACATCCTTTTTTATTTATTTATTTATTTATTTGACAGAGAGAGAGATCACAAGTAGGCAGAGAGGCAGGCAGAGAGAGAGGAGGAAACAGGCTCCCTGTGGAGCAGAGAGCCGGTTGCGGGGATTGATCCCAGGACCCTGAGATCATGACCTGAGCCGAAGGCAGCGGCTTAATCCACTGAGCCACCCAGGTGCCCCATATTTTACATTCTTTTAATTGATAAATCCTTTCACTGATAATTACAGATACACTTAATTTTATTTTATTTTTTTTTCCTTCCTACTTTTCTTATTCTTACTTTTGGTCTTTCCTTTTTACTCTAAGGGTCCCCTTTAACATTCCTTATAGAGTGGCCTTAGTGGTGATGAGTTCCTTTAACTCTTTATTTCTCCTTTTATTCTGAATGATAGCCTTGCTGGATAAAGTATTTTTGATTGCAGGTTCTTTCCCTGTCATTCCCTGAATATATGATGCCACTTTCTTCTGGTTTATAAAATTTCTGCTGAAAAATCAGCTGATAGCCTTATGGGATTTTCTTGTCTGTAACTGGTTTCTCTTGCAGCTTTAAATATTCTCTCTTTATCAGTACTTTTTGTTATTTCAATTACTATGCGTCTTGGTGTGGACCTCCTTTTGTTGATTTTGTTGGTGGCCCTCTGTGCCTCCATGATCTGGATATCTATTTCCTTCCCCATACTCAGGAAGCTTTCAGCTGTTATTTCTTCAGATAAACTTTCTGCTCTCTTTTCTCTCTCTTCTCCTTCTGGGACCTCTGTAATGCTAATGCTATTGCACTTGATGGTGTCACTTATTTCCATTCGTCTATTTTCATTTATTATAATTCTTTTTTCTCTCTGCTGTTCAGCTTCATTCCTTTCTATTATTCTACCCTCCAGATCACTGATCCATTCCTCTACTTCCTCTAGTCTACTATTTATTCCCTAGCATATTTTTAATTTTACTTAAGATGTTCATCTCTGACTTGTTCTTTTTTATGTGTTCTATCTCTTTTCCAGGACCTCCTTTAGATCCTCCATTCTTTTCTCTTTTTATGACCATTACTTTAAATTCTGTATCAGGTATATTACTAATCTCCACTTCGTTTAGCTCTCTTGCTGTGATTTTGTCGTGTTCTTTCATTTGTAACCTTCTTTTTTTCTTGTTTCTTCATTTTGTCTAACTCTCTGTGTCTGTTTCCATGTATTACAAAAGTCACCTACATCTATCTCCTGCTCTTGGAAGTAGTAGCCTTATGAAGGAGAGGTCCTTCATAAGTAGTGCTCTGTCCTTTGTTCAACAAAAACTGGCACTTTAGGGTTTTCTCCTATATGTGTTGTATGTACCCTTTTGATGTGGCTGAGCCATGTTTGCCTTCAGTCCAGTCATCTGTAATGGTTCTCTTTGCCTGTTGTATGCAGGGTTTGGTCTCTGTGTTGTTAGTGCGTTAGTGTGGAACCACCTGAAAATCGTGTTGTCAGACCAGGCATTTGCTAAACATGCAGTAACACGAAACTGCAGGGTGCTTTGCCTGTGTTTTCCCTTGAGAAGTTTTCATTGGTGGATGGGGCCTGCAGTCATACCAGATGTCTGCCCCTAGCTCATTGCTGGGTCCACAGTGGAACCGGTGTGTGTGGTTATCTTCTCCTCTTCTCAGAAAGGAATCACTTTGGAGTAGTGCTGGCTGCTATTGGACTGCTTGCATAGTGCTAGGCTTGAAACAGTGCATTTGATGGGCTCCGCCCCAAGGGTGTATTGGTGGGAGCAGGTCTGCAGAATGTGGGGGGCAGGACACATGGTGCCAGCAAGATTAGAGCTGGCCTGCAGCTGAACAGGACCTGTAGCTGCCTGGAAAACTCCTAGGGAGTCAGGTTGGGATGGAAGGTATGGTTTCAGAGAACTGTGTGGGGACAAGGCATACTGTTTGCAAGCTAGTTCTAGAGTATTGATGCTATGCTAGTTCCCTCAGGTGTCCCTGTATTTAGGCTGGGGTGCAGGGGAGCAAAATGGTACCTGCCAGCTGTTTTGTTCTGGGTGAAGTCTCCCAAAAATCCTTGCCCTCCAGCACATACTCTGAGATTAAGAAATCAATCAATCAATCAATCTTCCTGTGTACTCTAGGCATTTCTCAAACTGCTACTTCTGTGCTGTATCTCAGGAGGGGTGTTTGTTGTGCTATCTCCGGCTCTCCTAGAACCAAGCTCCTGGTTTTTAAAGTTCCAGATGGAACTGATTGTTTGCCCACTCTGGTTTTCAAAGCCAAATAATTGCTGATTTGTTTTCCCAGTTTGGATCTCCCATGCCTGGGATGCCTGGTGTGGGGTCTGTTCCTCTCCCCTCCCTGAGCCCACAGCATCCCTTCCTCCTGCAGACAGTCTCACAGGTCTATTTGACTCCCGACTATATCTCTGGCCTTCCTATTGTCTTGAATGTGGGCTTGTCTCTACATTTAGCTGTGGGGAGTCTCTTGTGCTAGTCTTCAGGTCATTTTCTGGATTATTTACACTGATGTTGGTGTTTTCTAGCTGTATCCAGGGGCTGAAGAGTGAGGTTAGGAACTTCCTACTCTGCTGTCTTCTCCTGATGTCCAATCTTCACTGTTTTAAATTCCCTGTCTGAAAATTCCAACATCCCTGTCATGGTCAGTTCTGGTACTTGCTTTTTCTCTTCAAACTGTGTTTACTGCCTTTTAATATGCTTTGTAATTTTCTCTGGTTACTGGATATGATGTTCCAGGGGAAATGAACAACAGTAAGTAGGCCTTTGGTAATGTAGTCGTAGTTCTAGTGAGACGGAAGCATTCTACAGTGCTATGGTTAGGTCTCAGTCTTTTAGTGTGCCTATGCCTCTAGATTGTGAACTTCCCAACTATTTCTGGTTTTTGTTTTGTTGTTTTTTTTTTTTTTTTTTTTTAACTCCACAAAGGCTGAAGTTGGGTATTTTCCTCCTTAGGTCAAATAGGTTCAGAGAAAATGCCAGCAGGTTTTCTAGCAGGTTAACTAAGTTTTTCTCAAAGATAGACCATGTTAAGAAGAATAGAGTGCTCTGGCATATTTCCAAATGACTCCTTTCCACTATCTCTGCCAGAAACATGAAGGGAATTTACTGTGATATTTCCTGTGAGCACCAGTCAAGCTCCTGATGGTAAGGTCACAGAAGTGTGACAGTCCCCTATGACTGGTTTCCCTTAAAGCCTTTAATTCTCAGATTTGTACAGGCCTAGCCTCCAGAAATTTATCAATACAGCTCAGATTTTCTGACTCTATTACTGGTTCCTGGGGAGGTTTCTACTCCAGTATATTGTAATTCTCTATCTGTCCAATTTTGTTGGAAACAGTTTGCCCCTTGACCTTAATCCTCTTAAAGAGCCAAAAAAAGTGTTGATTTTTCAGTTTGTTCAGCTTTGTGTCTGTTGTTAAGATAAAGTGGTGACCCTCTAATGTCCTTACATACCAATCCAGAAACCATAACCATCCTTAATTTTTAAGCCAAATAATTCTAATAAAACATACATTGGCAATATGTTTACACATTCCATAAACCTGATATATCTGTTAATTCAGCCCTTGCGGGCTTACTCCAAACATTTGGATAGGTCAAAAGGACTGAGACGAAGAGTCAGTTTCTTATTATGGGGAGATGATGTGCTTCAGGGTAGGCTTTGAATGGAACCCTTCTTGCAGTGATCATCTAACTTTTTAGGTTTCACTTTCTGCCTCTGTTCAGTGAAGGAGGAGCTCCCAGTGGTGTAACTTAAGCTCATTCCACACTCTTAGGACCTCTAAGAAGCTGGAACATACCTTACCATTCTAACTCATCAAGGAAGTGCTTGTGCAAAAGGCAACTAATTTACAGGGTGACCAGCATCTTAGTAGGTGGGCATGCACAAGATGTCCATGCAGCAGGAAGGAGAGTAGCTATCTGAAGAAACCTGAACCTGTGAATTTTGGTTTGGTTTGAGTTTTAGGCTTGTAGAGAACATCAGTACTTGCTATCCTAGGCAGGAGAGAGTAGTGATAGAAATAATGGCTCACGACAAGCTGGGAATAGGTAGCCATTAGAGCAGTGGCTCTATAACAGTAGTTCCAGCTCTGGCAGTAGTGTATGCCTGTTCATGAGAAGACAGCTAGGAGTTGTTTAATCACAGAGCTGCTGTCAGAGGCTGGACATGGCACTCTCCTCACATGACCTTCCTTTCCAGCCCCAGATAGCGATTTCAGATCTTTATCCTTCCTATCTTCTTAGCTAACCTGGAAGAGCCTAATAAGCACGTGTGTAAATAAGTTAGTATTTCTTCTGGTTCTAATATTCTATAATTATTCTGAGCACAGTAGAAACACATTAATTCAGATAGCTTGTTCCAAATTTCTAATTATTATTCCATTTGGACGAAGCTGCAGTTTATTTTTGTTCAGCAAAATTTTATTATAGATAGCTCAAATTAAAAAGAAAGGGAGGTAGAGGAATTATTAAAATATTTAAGGAGACAAACTTAATTTAATATGTTAAAACTATTTTATCTGATATATATATATATATATATATATATAGAGAGAGAGAGAGAGAGAGAGAGAGAGAAAGAGAACTTGCATCTAAACAGCTTAAAAATGGATGGGGAAAACAGACAAATCAACAAATATATTGTTGTGATAAATGCTGAGAGAGAGGTGTACACACGGTGTGTTAACAAGAAGAAGAATACCTCAGGTACACTAGGGTTGGGGGTCCAGACAGAGAGAGAGACTCTCTGGCAATTACAGAGTGTGGAGGATAAAACAACACTCCTTTTGTGTGCTGCTTCTCTCTCATTACTCTACTACTGTACTGACAGCACTTCTGATACCAGATGTGTGTGTGTGTGTGTGTGTGTGTGTGTGTGTGTGTGTGTGTGTGTTTCCCAAACCAAGCAATTCTCTGCAATGCCTATTGGGTATCCTAAAGTTTAATTCAATTTTAATATTAGCTGGAATTAATGCAGACTCCACAAGTTAAGGGCTCAGTTCCACAAGACTGCACCCCACTTCAACTTGTCAATTGCAAGTAATAGGTCCCCAGGTTACCCATAACTTAGCTACAAATCAGAGGTTCCCATGATTTCCCCTTCACCCTTGAATTCAATTATTTCCTAGAAAAACTCACTAAACTCAAGAAAACTCTTACTTGCATTTATTGTGTTTATTATAAATACAGTATATGATTAAGGATATAGATTAGCAGTCAGATGAAGAGCTCCGTAAGACAAGGTCCGGAAGTGTTCTAAGCACAGGAGCGCCTATCCCTGTGGAGTTGAGTACTCTCCCAACCTGTGGTTGTGTACATCAACCTGGAAGCTCCCTGAATCCCATACCTTTGGGATTTTTATGGAGACTTCATCACATAGGTATGATCAATTGTTAACTCAATTTCCAGCACCTCTTCTGTTCCTTGGGGTTGTGGCTTAGGCTAAAAGTTCCAAGCATCTTCCTGGCAACCAGTCCTCATCCAGGAGCCAGAAAATTCCAAAGGATTTAGGAGCTCTGTGTAAGGAACCAGTGTCAAAGACCAAATATTAGAACAAATGCTCCTAGTGCTCTTACCACTTGGGAAATTACAACGGTTTCAGGAACTCTCTGCCAGGAACCAGAGCCAGAGGCCAATATATATATTTTCTATTATTTCACATGTTGGCCGAGGTTTAATGGTTGAATCTAGGTGTCTAGATGAAGAGGAGAGGGAAAGAATACTAGGAAAAGCATTTATAGGCAACCACAAATAGTGCAGTGGAAATGGAGACCATATGGCAATAATATTGGAGAACATAATCAATTTTCACTATTGATGGTAGTTATATACTTTAAACTTGTGAGCACTGAATTAGGGAACACTGAACTATTACTTTGTGGTGTGGGTCACAGGTTAAGTTTCTGTGAGTCTCTGGTCAAAACATTTCATCACCTGAAACACAATATGCGTTACACAGATTTGTTTGCCAGGATCCTTGTGAAACAAGCTGGTCTCATCAGTGTTGAAAGTCTGTCCTTAAACATAACACTTTTCTTGCATAACACTTGTCAGGTATTTAAAATTCTTCTGTAGCCTCCAGATTCCTTTGGCCATACTGACACAGGCCTTTATAAAAAAAGAAAAAAAAATAGTATTCTGTTCAACATAGGTGCTTGAAGTCCTAGCCAGAGCATCTAAATAAGAAAATAATAATAATAATAATAAGGGCAACAAAATTGTAAAGGAAGAAGTAAATTTTTTTCTGTCTGCCATTGACATGAACTTATACACATAGAAAACCTTGGAAATTCCACAAAGAATCTGTTAGAATAAGTGAATTCAACAAAGTTGTAAGATACAAAATCAGCACACAAATATCAACAGAGTTTCTATACATTAACAATGAATAATCTAAAAAAGATGTTAAGAAAACTCATTGATGAAGGGTGCCTAGGTGGGTCAGTCAGTTGAGCATCTCACTGTTGTTTTTGGCTCAAGTCATGCTCTCAGGGTCCTGAGATTGAGCCCCATGTTCAGCTCCACACTCAGTGGGAAGTCTGCTTGAAAGATTCTCTCCCTCTGCCCCTTCCCCATTCTCTCAAATAAATAAGTAGATCTTAAAAAGAAAGAAGTCTCATTTACAATAGCATCATAAAGAATAAAATACTCAGAATATAAATATAACCAAGAAGCTGAAAGGCTTATATTTTGAAGTCTATAAAATGTTGCTGAAAGAATTCAAAGACATAAACAACTGGAAAGACACGGCTTGTTCATGGATTGGAAGGCTTAACATTTTTAAGACATCAGTACCACCCAAAGTGATCCACAGGTATGATGTAATCCCTATCAACCCCCCCCAAATTAGAAAAATCCATCCTAAATTCATATAGAATCTCAAAGAATTCTATATCACTAGCTAAAACAATCTTAAAAAATGAACAAAGTTGGAGGTATCATGCTTCCTGATTTCAAACTTATTACAAATCTGCAGTGATCAAATGAGCATCATAATGACCTAAGAACCAATGGTAGTTCAATGGAATAGAAATCCCAGAGAGAAACCCATGCATATATGGTCAAACAATCTTCAGTCAGGATACCAAATCCATTCAGTGGGGAAACATGCTACAATGTGGATGAACCTTGAGGCCATTATGCTGTGTAAAATAAACCAGACACAAAAGGACAAATATTATATGATCCTACTTATGTGCAGTACCTAGAATAGTCAAATTCTTAGAGACAGAAAGTAGAATAGTGCTTACCAGGGCTGGGGATGAATGAGGAGTTACTGTTTAATGGTTAGAGGGTTTCACTTTCGAAGATGGAAAAGTTCTTGAGATAATGGTGGTGATGGTTGCATGTGTGTGTGTGTGTGTGTGTGTGTGTGTGTGTGTGTGTGTGTGTGCATGTTCACGCATGTGTATCTTTTATTTTGTAGATATATGTGTGTGTATATATATTTGTGCATGTTTTAAAGATTTTATTTATTTATCTGACAGAGATCACAAGGAGGCAGAGAGGCAGGCAGAAAGAGAGAGAGGAAGGGAAGCAGACTCCCTGCAGAGCAGAGAGCCCAATGTGGGGCTCGATCCCAGAACCCTGGGACCATGACCTGAGCTGAAAGCAGAGGCCTTAACGCACTGAGCCACCCAGGCACCCCATGTATTTTTTATTTTGTAGATATATGTGTGTGTGTGTATATATATATATATATATATATATATATATGTGTATTTTTTATTTTGTATACACACACACATATATCTACAAAATAAAAAATACACACACAATTATCCATATACACTGAGAACATTGTTGATGAGAATTTACATGCATACATGGTCTGTTGTTAATACCATGTAATGCTGTCTGCTACATGAAGAAAGAAAAGTAAAGTTATGAATCCCAAAATTATATTTTAGAATATTCTGTTACCTTGTTTAAAAAAGATAAACATTTCATATTTTGGCTTTCTTTTTCAAAAATTCCAAATTTTAAAAATAGTAAACATTTACACAGCATTAAATTTCCCATAAATTATAATCAATCTATTCCACATATTATATGAGATAGGCTAACAGATTAAGATATATAAAGAGTTATTTACTTCCCTTCCCATTATCAGCTGCAAAATATTTGAAGAGAATATATCTAAATATCTTTGCAACTCTGTAAAGTCTTTATTTGCTCTATTTGCTGATGTTCAGTCTTCACAAATACACTGAAAAAGGAAAAGTCAATCCCAACTTGCTTCTTCCTGCTAGATTCAGAATTGAATTATTTTCTTTCTAATATAGTAGAAAACTCTCATTAGCACACAAAACTATTATTGAAATATTGAATGATAATCCTCTCTTAAGACATCAGGAAAAAAAAAGACATCTTAAGACATTCAATTCACTTTGAATTGGCTTCACTTCAGTATCAAAATATCCTGAAATTGAACCAAAATCTCATTCTAAACCCATAACTAATGATGTTGAAAACCTGATGATGGTCTGTGGTTTGATCTTTTTGTTCCTTCACCATTGCTATTTTTATTCTGTGATAGATTTTTCTATACTCCCACACAGACCAATTTCCAGTGTCATTTCTAATCAACCAAACTCAAGTTAGGAAACCTTATAATAAGGTTTTTATTCTTGGGATTTCACAATATGACCTAAGACAGAAAACTGAGTAACAGAAAGTTAACTCTTACTCATGCAACCTGACTGGGCATTAAAACATTTGGACTTCCTTGAATATTTGCATTGAACATGAGTTAGATATAGAAATAATTAATTAGTAAAAAAAAAGTCAGCAATACAGAGTTAATTATGCTACTTTATATAGACAAATTAGAGCCAGAGGAGGTGTCAACCAACTTTCTCAACATCTCAATAACACAATAATAGATGCAATCACTTCCATACAATGTTATCCTTAGCTCATAAAAATAAGTTATCTCTCAGCCTTTTTTTTTTCCCCTCCATCCTTTGTGGAGATGGTTGAATGTACAAAAGGTTAAGAATATGTAGCAGAAATCAATAATTATTCATTTAAGACAATTTAGGAAAAAGTGTGCATCCTTCCTCATACCATACAAAATTGATTGTCAATAACTGAAAGACTTAATAACAAAATGAAATTATAAAGACATTGTAAGAAAATAAATATTCTTGCATTGAGAAATGTCTAAGTAGAAAGTAGAAATTATGAAAAACAAAACATGGGGTCAAGAAAAAAAAAGCAAAAACAAAAGAAATGGAAAGCCTGTAAAAAATCTGAATGAGGCAGGACTGGCTGGAATATAAAAGTTGGGAAGCAAAAATCTTAATCCAGTAGTTTATAATTTGTCCAATTCACATAGTGAAGGGATGGAATAACCAAAGGACTAGAAGTCAAGTCAGTGGTTGACTGGTTCCACCAGCCCATAGACCTAATTTTTCTCTCTCGTGTGGCAAGTATTTCACTCTGAAAATTACTAGATTTGGCTGTTGTACCCTAGGGATATTAACACCAATAATGGCATTTTCTTGTCATAATTATGTGCTCCCCATGCAAGCTTCGAATTAGAATATGACTTGCCTATAAATATCTACTTACAGGGAAAGACTGTGTTGTTATGGTGACCCAAGATTTCTGGTATATTCAGTAACCAAATATTATTCATTTATTTATTCATTCATTTAATAAGCCCAGAGCATATCATATGCCCTGGGCCCTAAGATTATTAATTTAAATAAACATAAAAGAATTCTTATATGACACCAAAGGAATAGGGATCTTGCTTTTTGCTTAGTTGGTTTTTTTTTTTAAGATTTATTTATTTATTTTAGAAAGAGAGAGTGTGCTCTAGTGAGGTGGAGGGGAAGGGCAGAAAAAGGCACTTGCTGAGTATGGAGGCTGATGTGGGGATGGATCCCAGGATGATGACATCATGACCTGAGCCAAAAATCAAGACTCAGCCACTTAACTGACTGAGCCAACCAGGTGCCCCATGCCTTGCTTTTTAAATAACTCACTCCATCCTTCAAATTGTTTCAACATGCATAACCATATATAAATTACATATTTGTGACCTTCTATGTGAATGATATACTGTACATGTTGTAAAAATATTTTTAAGAAAGTCAAATTCCAGGGGCGCCTGGGTGGCTCAGTGGATTAAGCCGCTGCCTTCGGCTCAGGTCATGATCTCAGAGTCCTGGGATCGAGCCCCGCGTCGGGCTCTCTGCTCCGCAGGGAGCCTGCTTCCTCCTCTCTCTCTGCCTGCCTCTCTGCCTACTTGTGATCTCTCTCTCTGTCAAATAAATAAATAAAATCTTAAAAAAAAAAAAAAAAAGAAAGTCAAATTCCAGGATGACTTGATGAGCCTTCCATCTTCTTCCTATGAGTAATCCATCTGTATGTCTTCTTTGGAGAAATGTCTGCTCATGGATTCTGCCCATTTTTAATCCATTTAATTAGATTATTAGGTTTTTTTTGTTTTGTTTTATTTTGGGGGGTTTGGCATTGAGTTGTATAAGTTTTTTATGTATTTTGAATACTATTCCTTTATTGGATATATCACTTGTGAATATCTTTTCCCATTCAGTAGATTGTCTCTGTTTTGTTGATTCTTTCTTTTGCTATGCAGAAACGTTTTATTTTGATATAGTGCCAATAGTTTATTTTTGCTTTTGTTTCTCTTGCCTTAGGAGACTTACCTAGGAAAATGTTGCCATGGACAGTGTCAGGGAAATTACTGACTGCTCTCTTCAAGGATTTTTATGGTTTCAGGTCTCAGATTTAGGTCTTCACTCCATTTTGAGATTATTTATTTATATATTGTTAGTGGGTTTTTTTTTGTATGATGTGAGAGAATAATCCAGTTCCATTCTTTTGCAACTAGTTGTCCCATTTTTTAAACACCATTTATAGAAGAGGCTATCTTTTTTCCATTGTGTATCGTTGTCTCCTTTATCAAAGTTTGACCACATAATCATGGGTTTATTTCTGGGGCATCTGTTCTGTTCTATAGATCTATGTGTCTATTTTTGTGCCAGTACTATATTGTTTTGATAACTGCATCTTTGTACTGTATCTTGATATCTGGAATTATGATACCTTCAGTTTTGTACTTCTCTTTCAAGACATCTCTGGCTTTTCAGGGTCTTTTGTGATTCCATACAAATTTTAAGATGATTTGTTCTAGTTCTGTGAAAAATGCTGTTGGTATTTTGATAGTGATTGCATTAAATGTGTAGATTGCTTTGGATAGTATGGACATTTTAACAAAATTTGTCTTGCAATCCATGAGCATGGAATATCTCTCCATTGTGTGTGTCATCTTTAATTTCTTTCAGTGATGTTTCATAGTTCTCAGAGTACAGGTCCTTCACCTCTTGGGGAAGTTTATTTGTTAGTGTTTTATTATTTTTGCTATAATTGTAAATGGAATTGTTTTCTTAATTTCTTTTCCTGCTACTTCATTATAAGTGAATAGAAAGGCAACAGATTTCTGTACATTGATTTTGTATCCTGCAACCTTAATGAATCCATTTATTGGTTGTAGTAGCTTTTTGGCGGTCTCCAGGGTTTTCAGCATATTATCGTATCATCTGCAAATGATGAAAGTTTTATTTCTCTCCTACCAGTTTGGATCACTTTTATTTCTTTTTGTTGTGTGGTTGCTATGGCTAGGATTTCCAGTACCATGTTGAATAAAAGTGCACAGAGTGAATATCTTTGTCTTATTCTTGACCTTAAGGGAAAAGCTCTCATTTTTCTCACCACTGAGTATGACATTAGTTGTGGATTTTTTATATAAAGCTTTTATTATGTTGAGGGATGCTCCCTCTAAACCTACTTTGTTGAGGGTATTTATCATGAATTAGTGTAGTACTGGGTCAAATGCATTTTTATCATTTGTCAAAATGACTATATGGTTCTTACTCTTCTCTAATTGATGTGATGTATCATGTTGATTGATTTGCAAATATTGGACAACCTTTTTTTTAAGATTTTATTTATTTGACAGAGAGAGAGACAGTGAGAGCAGGAACACAAGCAGGAAGAGCACCTTAACGTGCTTAACTACTGAGCCACCCAGGGACCCCTTATATTGGGCAACTCTTGCATCCCAGAAATAAATCTGACATGATCATAGTGGATGAATTTATCCTTAATGAGTGGTTGGATTTGGTTCACTAGTGTTTTGTTGAGGATTTTTGCATCTATGTTCATCAGAGATTTTGGCCTGTAGTTCTTTTCTTTTGTAGTGTCTTCACCTGGTTTTTACCCTGTATCAGGGTAATATTGGCCACATAGAATGAATTTGGACACTTTCCATTCTCTTCTATTTTTTTTGTAATAGTTTGAAAAGAATAGGTATTAACTTTTCTTTAAGTGTTTGGTGAAATTCACCTATGATGTCATCTGGTCTTAGACTTTTGGTTGGGGGAGGTCTTTTTTTTAATTTTTATTTTCCTCATTACTTATTCAATTTCATTGTTCATAATCAGTCTGCTAATTTTTTTTTAATTCTTCTTGATTCAGTTATGGGAGGTAATATTTTTCTAAGAATTTGTCCATTTCTTCTAGGTTGTCCAATTTGTTGGCATATAATTATTCATAATATTGTCATGCCTTTGTTTTTCTGTGGTGGTGATTGTTATTTCTCCTCTTTCATTTCTGATTTTGAGTCCCATTTCTCTCTCTCTCTCTTTCTCTTTCTCTCATTCCAATGGGTTTGACTAGTAGTTTATCAGTTTTTTATTTTTTATGTTCTCCAAGGACCAGCTACTGATTTCATTGATCTCTTCCAATGTTTTGATGGTTTGTTTTGAACTTCCATTTCATTTATCTCTGCTTCAATCTTTTTTTCAATCTCTGCTTTCAATCTTTTTTTATATCCTTCCTTCTGCTGGTTTTGGGTTTTTGTTTTTTTTTTCCTCTCTAGCTCCTTTATGTTTAAGGTTAGGTTAATTATTTGAAAATTTTCTCACTTCTTGAGGAAGGCCTCTAAACTTGCTTTAAAATTCCCTTTTAGGGTCCGTAGCTCAGGGGTTAGAGCACTGGTCTCATAAAATTCCCTTTTAGAATAGCTTTACTGCTTCCAAAAGATTCCAGGCTATTGTGTTTCATTTTCATTCATATTCATGTATTTTTAAACTTTCTCTTTGATTTCTTAGTTGACATTTCCTTGTTTAGTTGCATGTTATTTAACCTAGTTGTATGTGTGTGCTTTCCAGAGTTTTTCTTATAGTTGTTTTCTAGGTTTATAGCACTGTGGCCAGAAAAGATGCATGGAATGATTTCAGTCCTTTTTAATTTGTGGAGACTTTTTTTATGGTCTAACACATGATCTATTCTGGAGAATATTCGATGTGTACTTGAAAAGAATGCATATTCTGCTATATTAGGATGGAATGTTCTGAATATACCAATTAGATACATCTGGTCAAATGTGTGATTCAAAGCCATTGTTTCCTCATTGATTTTCTGTTTGAATGATCTATCCACTGAGGTAAATAGGGTGTTAACGTCCCATATTATTTTGTATTAGTATTGATTACTTCCTTTATGTTTGTTAGTAGTTGCTTTATGTATTTGAAGGCTCCATTGGTTGGTGCATAAATATTTATAACTCTTATATCTTCTTGTTGAATTGTTTCCTTTATGGTTATATAGTGTCCTTCTTTGTAACTTGTTATAGTCTTTGTTTTCAAAGTCTATTTTGTCTGTAAGAATCCTGTAGATGATGGAAAAGTAGTGTTTCATCTGGTCCCTTGAATTTACCTAGATATCTAACAGATCATTCAGAATATCTATAAATTCAACCTGAGATCTAAGGAAAGAATTGATACAATTCTACAAATAGAAAAGAGACCACCTTTTGCAAAGGAAGAAGGAGCAGATACATGAATTTGAGGGGATATATAAACCACAGTGGGGAGGAGCCTCTGTAAGCAGGCCACTGGAAAGTGATATAGCAGCAGTACATAAAACCGGAACTTTTAGAAGTCTGCTTCCATGAGGGACATCGCTGGCTGAAATATGCTCAGGCAGTGAAGCAGAGCAGACTCTTAAACAGTGTGGTCTCAGGATCCCCAGGGTCACAGAAAGAAGGGGGATGCCTGAGTGCAGCAGAGTGCCCAAGTGTTGGAGCAGAGAATCCAGCTATAATTAGAGAGCTCCAGAGTGGCCTCTCAGCTACGTGTTGCAATAAACTGTGAACCCCAGCACAATCAGGAAACCACTCTCCAAGCAGGGACCCAAAAGACAGAGGATATTAGATTGAATAAAAAGCAAGAACCATCCATATGCTGTGTACAAGAGACTCATTTTAGACCTAAAACACCACCAGATTGAAAGTGAGGAGGTGGAGAACCATTTATCATGCTAATGAATGTTAAAAGAAAGCCGAAGTAGGAATCCTTCTATAAGACAGATTAGGTTTTAAACCAAAGATGATAATAGAAGGTGAGGAAGGACAGTATATCATACTTAAAGGGTCTATCCAACAAGAAGATCTAACAATTATAAATATTTATGCTCCTAATTTGGAAACAACCAGTTACATAAACCAATTAATAACCAAATTAAAGCAACAGATTGATAATTATACCATAGTAATAGGGGACTTCAACACCCCACTCACAGCAATGGACAATCATCTAAGCAGAAGATCAACAAGGAAACAAGGGCTTTGAATGACAATGACACACTGGACCAGGTGGACTTCATGGATATATACAGAGCATTCAATCCTAAAACAACAGAAAACACATTCTTCTTGAGTGCACATGGAACATTTTTCAGAACAGACCACATACTGGGTCACAACTAAGGTCTCAATGGGTACCAAAAGGTTGGGATTATTCCCAGTAATTTTCATACTACAATCCTTTAGAACTTGAACTCAATCACAAGAGGAAATTTGGAAGAAACTTAAACACTTGGAGGTTAAAGAGCATCTTACTAAAGAATGAATGGGTCAACCAGGAAATTAAAAAAAAATTTTAAAAATTCATGGAAACAAATGAAAATGAAAACACAACTGTTCAAAACCTTTGGGACACAGGATAGGTGGTCCTAAGTGGGAAATATATAACCATCCAAGCCTTTCTCAAAAAATTAGATAAGTCTCAAATACACAATCTAACCTTATACCTAAAGAAACTGGAGAAAAAACAACAAATAAAGCTTAAACCAAGCAGAAAAGAAATAATAAAGAATAGAGCAGAAATCTATGAAACAGAAACAAAAGAAGAGTAGAACATATCAATAAAACTAGAAGCCAGTTCCTTGAAAGACTTAATAGGATCGATAAACCCCTAACCAGATTTATTTAAAAGAGAAGAGAAAGGACCCAAATTAATGAATTGAAAGTTAATAAATTGAAAAATGAAAGAGGAGAGATCATGATCAACATCAAGGAAATACAAACAATTATAAGAACATATTTTGAGTTACTATATGCCAACAAATTAAGCAACCTGGGAGAAATGGATACATTCCTGGAGACTTATAAACTACCAGAACTCTAAGAGGAAGAAACAGAAAACATGAACAAACCCTCACCAGCAAGGAAATTGAAGCAGTGATAAAAAAAATCTCCCAACACCCGAGTCCAGGTCTGAATGGATTTCCAGGGATATTTTGCCAAACATTTAAAGAAGAACTAATACCCACTCTTCTGAACCTGTTCCAAAAAATAGAAATAGAAAGAAAACTTCCAAACTCTTTCTATGAGGCCAGCATTATCTTGACCTCAAATCCAAAGAACTCACCAAAAAGAAGAATTACAGACCAACATCCCTGATGAGCATGGGTGCCAAAATTCTCACCAAGATATTAGTAAGGTCCAACAGATACATTAAAATGATTATTCACCATGACCAAGTGGAGTTTATTCCTGGGCTGCAAGGGTGTTTCAACATTTGCAAATCAAACATGACATATCACTTTAATAAAACTAAAGACAAGAAACATATGATCCTCTCAATTGATGCAGAAAAAGCACTTGACTAAATACACCATTCTTTCTTAATTAAAACTCTCCAAAGGATTTAGGTCAAGATGGCGGGGAAGTAGGAGGAGGAGGCACCGTTTCAACCTGTACCCTAAAGTGAGCTGATTACCTACCAAAGAACTCCGACCACCCATGAAATCAGCCTGAGATCAGAATTATACACGGCTAGATCTCTACAGGAGCAGAAGACACCAGTGGCAGGTAAAGCAGACTGGAAGCATTGCACTGATATCGGAAGATAAACAAAAGGGGAGGGAGCCGTCAGAGGTGACCGATTGGAAAGTAATACCCCAATACGAGAGTGCCCTGTGTCTGGGGACCAGCATTAACTTGGAGTCTGGTTGAAAGCACTCAAAAAAAAAAGAGCAAAGGATCGCGGGTGGAGGGGGGGGATAGTGGGAATCTGGGTGGTTAGGGTCAGGGACCTAAGTCCTGGGACCCAGGACAGCCTCCCCTGGCGCTGAGCCAGAGACAGTGCGGCGGAGAAATCAGGTCTCCATCCCTGAGCTGCCAGTGCACCTGACCCTCCAGCGTGCCCGAGAACAAGTGGGGACTGGCTCCCGTGAGGGGCTGGGAGCCTGGCCAGACAGCAATCCTGAAACGCGTGCGTCCCACACCCTCCCTTGGAAGAGGAGCTCATAGGTGCTAGCCTGGAGCTCTGGCATCCAGAAAAACCACATTCCCAGCCCTGGACAGCAGGAAAATCTCAGTGTGCGATCTCTGCTTGGAACCTCTCTGGTGGTCTGGAGCTGCCTAGACAGCCGCCACTGCCCTGGTATTGGGTACAACGAGGAGCTCCTGCATCCCCAGGGACAGTGACTCAGCTCTGCAGAACATTCTGAGGCTTCTCTCTGAGAGGGAGGTCGGGGTGCACTTTGGTCTCCTCTAAAACTCCAAAAACCATCAAAAGCTGTCAAGGCGAGAGAAAACAGATAAAAGAACATAAAAACCCCCAGAGAACAAAAGCCTGAAAAAAATAGTTTCCTCAGAGCCCACCCACTTGAGGGGAGCGGGAGGACCTAACTCAGGGAACATCATTGTCTGAAAACCCACGTGGCAGGCCCCTCCCCCAGAAAACCAACCAGGAAGGAAGGAAAAAAAAAAAAAAGACTACAAGAGAACAACCACTACTACTTCATATATACAACTTTTATTTTTAACTCTTTACCAATATTCTGGTTCTTTTATTTTTATACATACAGATATTTTTTAACCTATTTACCATCACACTGGGATGTCCAGTACATCAAATTCTTTAATAACCTTCTAACCTGAACTTTTTGATACATACACCCATGTTTTTCTTTTGCTTTTCTATTTCTTTAATTCTTTTTTTATTTTAACTTAGTTTAGTCTAGTTTATTCTTTTTTAATTTTTATTTTCTACTATACATATAGAGTTAAACTTCAAGGTAATCCCCTTTCCCCAATCAATGCTACCCCAAAGGCAAACCAGTTTTTAATCCCCCTGTAACTTAGGAAAGTTGAGTCCCTTAACAAAAACATCAGGATACATTCAGGAAGAATCAAAATAAGCTTCCTCATCCACACTGAGAATTTATAACCACTCTCCCAATTTTTCCTTCTGTCAGTGTTTCTGTGAATTTGTGTTTGTCCTGATAATATATAAATCTTATACTTGTGGTTCTTTCTGATGAGGTTCTTCCCTTTTTTTGCTTATATATATATTTTTACTCTTGTCATATACTTTTATCAGTCTTTTTGTTTGTCTGTTTTTGTTTGTATACTTCATAAATCTTACCTTGTGGCCCATTTGGGCTGAGCCTTCTCTTTTATCTTCCCTTTTTTTCCTATCTCTCTCTCTCTCTTTTTTTTTTCCTTTTTTCTTCCCCCCCCCTTTTTTTTTCTTTATTCTTCTCTATTTCTTTTTCTTTTCTTTTTTCTCTCATTTGGGTGGGGAATCCTGATTGCACAGAAGTGTTCCAGGGTGCACCTTGACTGCACCACAATCGATAAATTCAGCTGCATCTGTTCAGTCATCTCTTACCAAAATGACTAGGAGGAGGAATACCCAACAGAAGAAAAATACAGAGGATGGACCTTTTGCAACAGAGCTAATGGCTATCGACATAGACAATATGTCAGAAAAGGAATTCAGACTAACAATTATCCAGGCAATAGCTAGGTTGGAGAAAGCCATGGATGACCAAACAGAATTGATTAGGGCAGAACTGAAAGCCACCAGGGATGATGTTCACAATGTTAGGGCAGAACTGAAAGCCACCAGGGATGATGTTCAAAATGCTCTCAATGAGTTCCAATCTAATCTAAATTCTCTAAAAGCTAGGGTAACTGAGACAGAAGATAGAATTAGTGATCTGGAGGACAAACAGATAGAGAGAAAGGATCAGGAGGAAGCCTGGAACAAACAGCTCAGAAGCCACGAAAACAGAATCAGTGAAATAAACGATGCCATGAAACATTCCAACGTCAGAATTATTGGAATCCCTGAAGGGGAGGAAAAAGAAAGAAGTCTAGAAGATATAGTGGAAGAAGTTGTCTATGAAAATTTCCCCAATCTCACGAATGGAAACAACGTTCATGTACTAGAGGCAGAGAGATTTCCTCCCAAGATTTTAGATTCTTGAAAGTCCTCATGACACCTTATAGTTAAAATGAGGAATTATGTTTCACGACAGTCCCTCTTAAAAGCAGCTAGGACAAAGAAGTTCCTTACATACAGAGGAAAGCCCATTAGAATAATGTCAGACCTTTCCACAGAGACCTGGCAAGCCAGGAAGGGCTGGCAAAATACATTCAGAGTACTAAATGAGAAGAACATGCAACCAAGAATACTCTATCCAGCAAGACTGACATTTAAAATGGATGGAGAGATAAAGAGTTTCCAAGACCGGCAAGGCTTAAAAGACTATGCAACCACCAAGCCGACACTGCAGGAAATATTAAGGGGGGTCCTATAAAAGAGAAAAAATCCTAAGAATATCACTGAACAGAAATATAGAAAAAATTTACAGACAGAAAGACTTCAAAGGCAACATGATGTCAATAAAAACGTATCTATCAATAATCACTCTCAATGTGAATGGCCTAAATGCGCCCATAAAATGACACAGGGTTGCAGATTGGATAAAGTGACAGGACCCATCCATATGTTGTCTAAAAGAGACCCATTTTGAACTTAAAGATACACCCAGACTGAAAGTGAAGGGATGGAGAAGCATCTTTCATGCCAATGGGCCTCAAAAGAAGGCCGGGGTAGCGATTCTCATATCAGATAAATTAGATTTTAAACTAAAGACTGTAGTCAGAGATACAGAAGGACACTACATCATTCTTAAAGGGACTATCCGCCAAGATGATCTAACAATTGTGAATATCTATGCCCCCAATATGGGAGCACCCAATTACATAAGAAAACTATTAATCAAGATAAAGAGTCATATTGATATGAATACAATAATACTAGGAGATCTTAATACGCCTCTCTCAGGAATAGACAGATCATCGAAGCAGAAAATTAATAAAGAAATAAGAGCATTCAGCAGGGAGCCTGCTTCCCTCTCTCTCTCTCTCTCTCTCTCTCTGCCTGCCTCTCTGTCTACTTGTGATCTCTCTCTGTCAAATAAAAAAAAAAAAAGAAATAAGAGCATTGAATGAAACATTGGACCAGATGGACCTCATAGACATATACAGAACATTCCACCCTAAAACAACAGAATACTCATTCTTCTCAAGTGCACATGGAACCTTCTCCAGAATAGACCACATACTGGGTCACAAAGCAGGACTCAACTGATACCAAAAGACTGACATTATTCCCTGCAAATTCTCCAATCACAATGCTTTGAAACTGGAGCTCAATCACAAGGAAAAGTTCAGAAGGAACTCAAACACCTGGAAGCTAAAGACCACCTTGCTTAAGAATGCTTGGATCAACCAGGAGATCAAAGATGAACTTAAACAATTCATGGAAACCAATGAGAATGAAGACACCTCGGTCCAAAACCTATGGGATACAGCAAAGGCGGTTCTAAGGGGGAAATACATAGCCATCCAAGCCTCCCTCAAAAACATTGAAAAATCCAGAATACACCAGCTGTCTCGACACCTTAAAGAACTGGAGAATCAACAACAAATCAAACCAACTCCACATGCAAGAAGGGAAATAATCAAGATTAGAGCAGAGATCAATGAGGTAGAACGTATCAATGAAACTAGAAGCTGGTTTTTTGAAAGAATCAATAAGATCGATAAACCATTGGCCACACTAATCCAAAAGAAAAGAGAGAAAGCCCATATTAATAAAATTATGACTGAAAAGGGAGAGATCACAACTAACACCAAGGAAATAGAAACAATCATCAGAAATTATTACCAACAGTTATATGCCAATAAGCTAAGCAACCTAGATGAAATGGATGCATTCCTGGAAAACTACAAACTCCCAAAATCGAACCAGGAAGAAATTGACAACCTGAATAGACCGATATCTAGTAACGAGATTGAAGCAGTGATCAAAAACCTCCCAAAAAACAAGAGCCCAGGACCTGACGGATTCCCTGGGGAATTCTACCAAACTTTCAAAGAAGAAATAACACCAATTCTCCTGAAGCTGTTCCAAAAAATTGAAGCAGAAGGAAAACTTCCAGACTCTTTTTATGGAGCCAGCATTACCCTGATCCCCAAACCAGGCAAAGACCCTACCAAAAAGGAGAATTTCAGACCAATATCACTGATGAATATGGATGCAAAGATTCTCAACAAGATCCTAGCAAACAGGATCCAGCAGCACATTCAAAAGATTATCCACCATGACCAGGTGGGATTCATCCCTGGGTTGCAAGGTTGGTTCAACATTCACAAATCAATCAGTGTGATAGAACACATCAATAAGAGAAGAGAGAAGAACCACATGGTCCTCTCAATTGATGCAGAAAAAGCATTTGACAAAATCCAGCATCCGTTCCTGATGAAAAAGCTTCAAAGTATAGGGATAGAGGGAACATTCCTGAACTTCATAAAATCTATCTATGAAAGACCCACAGCAAATATCATCCTCAATGGGAAAAAGCTCCCAGACTTCCCGTTGAGATCAGGAACACGACAAGGATGCCCACTCTCACCACTCTTGTTCAACATAGTATTAGAAGTTCTAGCAACGGCAATCAGACAACAAAGAGGAATAAAAGGTATCCAAATTGGCAAGGAAGAAGTCAAACTCTCTCTCTTCGCAGATGACATGATTCTTTATATGGAAAACCCCAAAGACTCCACCCCCAAACTACTAGAACTCATACAGCAATTCAGTAACGTGGCAGGATACAAAGTCATTGTACAGAAATCAGTGGCTTTCTTATACACTAACAATGAAAATACAGAAAGGGAAATTAGAGAATCGATTCCATTTACTATAGCACCAAGAACCATAAGATACCTGGGCATAAACCTAACCAAAGAAGTAAAGGACCTGTACTCGAGGAACTACAGAACACTCATGAAAGAAATTGAAGAAGACACCAAAAGATGGAAGACTGCTCCATGCTCTTGGATTGGAAGAATAAACATTGTTAAAATGTCTATACTGCCTAGAGCAATCTATACTTTTAATGCCATTCCGATCAAAATTCCACCGATTTTTTTCAAAGAGCTGGTGCAAATAATGCTAAAATTTGTATGGAGTTAGAAGAGACCCCAAATTGCTAAGGAAATGTTGAAAAACAAAAACAAAACTGGCGGCATCACGTTACCCGATTTCAAGCTTTACTACAAAGCTGTGATCACCAAGACAGCATGGTACTGGCATAAAAACAGACACATAGACCAGTGGAACAGAGTGGAGAGCCCAGATATGGACCCTCAATTCTATGGTCAAATAATCTTCGACAAAACAGGAAAAAATATTCAATGGAAAAAAGACAGTCTCTTCAATAAATGGTGTTGGGAAAACTGGACAGCGATATGTAGAAGAATGAAACTGGACCATTCTCTTACACCGTACACAAAGATAAACTCCAAATGGATAAAAGACCTCAACGTGAGACAGGAATCTATCAGAATCCCAGAGGAGAACATAGGCAGTAACCTCTTCGACATCAGCCACAGGAACTTCTTTCAAGATATGTCTCCAAAGGCCAAGGAAACTAAAGCAAAAATGAACTTTTGGGACTTCATCAAGATCAAAAGCCTCTGCACAGCAAAGGAAACAGTCAACAAAACAAAGAGGCAACCCACGGAATGGGAGAAGATATTTGGAAGTGACAGTACAGACAAAAGGTTGATATCCAGGATCTATAAAGAACTTCTCAAACTCAACACACACAAACAGATAATCATATCAAAAAATGGGCAGAAGATATCAACAGACACTTCTCCAACGAAGACATACAAATGGCTATCAGACACATGAAAAAATGTCCATCATCATTAGCCATCAGGGAGATTCAAATTAAAACAACATTGAGATACCACCTGACACCAGTTAGAATGGCCAAAATTAGCAAGACAGGAAACAACGTGTGTTGGAGAGGATGTGGAGAAAGGGGAACCCTCTTACACTGTTGGTGGGAATGCAAGTTAGTGCAGCCACTTTGGAGAACAGTGTGGAGATTCCTGAAGAAATTAAGAATAGAGCTTCCCTATGACCATGCAATTGCACTGCTGGGTATTTACCCCAAAGACACAGATGTAGTGAAAAGAAGGGCCATCTGTACCCCAATGTTTATTGCAGCAATGGCCACGGTCGCCAAACTGTGGAAAGAACCAAGATGCCCTTCAACGGATGAATGGATAAGGAAGATGTGGTACATATACACAATGGAGTATTATGCCTCCATCAGAAAGGATGAATACCCAACTTTTGTAGCCACATGGATGGGACTGGAAGAGATTATGCTGAGCGAAATAAGTCAAACAGAGAGAGTCAAGTATCATATGGTCTCACTTATTTGTGGAGCATAACAAATAACATGGAGGACATGGGGAGATGGAGAGGAGAGTGAGTTGAGGGAAACTGGAAGGGGAGATGAACCACAGAGACTATGGACTCTGAAAAACAACCAGAGGGTTTTGAAGGGGCGGGGGTGTAAGAGGTTGAGGAACAATGTGGTGGGTAATAGGGAGGGCACGTACTGCATGGAGTACTCTTTGTGATACCAAAAAAATGAACACTGTTATGCTGTAAATAAAAAAATTAAAAAAAAAAAAACTCTCCACATTGTAGGGATAGAGGTAACTTACTTCAATATCATAAAAGATATCTACAAAAAGCCCACACCAAATATTATTCTCAATGGGAAAATACTGAGAGCTTTTCCCTTAAGGTCAGGGACACAACAGTGGATGCCCACTCTCAACCACTGTTGTTCAACATAGTACTAGAAGTCCTAGCTTCAGCCGTCAGACAACAAAAGGAAATAAAAATAATTCAAATTATCAAGGAAGAGGTGAAACTCTCACTCTTCACAGATGACATGATACTTTATGTGGAAAAATCCAAAAAACTCCCTCCCAATTGAAATTCCTTACTCTCTTTTTTGCGTATCTATCAGCAGTTTTTTATTTGTGGTTATTGTTAGATTTGTATATAACATCTGCATATAGCAGTCCATACTTAGTTAATAGTTGCTTATGTTTGAACCCATTTTTTCTCCTCTCCTTCCCAAGTTTTATGCATATGGTGTCGTACTTTACATCTTTTTATTTTGTTAATTCCTTGACTGGTTTTTGTAATTATACTTAATTTTACCACTTTCTGCTTTCTCCTTTTTTGCTCCTTCTTATGGTCTTTACTTTTCATTCAGAGTCCCTGATACCATTTTTTTGTAAGATTTCTTTGGTGGTGATGAATTCCTCTAATTTCTTTTTTGTCTGTGAAACTTTTTATCTCCCCTTTTATTCTGAAGGATAGCCCTGATGTATAGAGTATTCTTGTTTGCAGAGTTTTTTGTTAGCACATTTAATATAGCGTGACACTCCCATTTGGCCTGCAAAGTTTCTGTTGAAAAATTAGCTGATAACCTTATGGGATTTCGTTGTATGTAACTGTTTTCTTTTCTCTTGCTGCTTTTAAAATTCTCCTCTTTCCATTTTAATTAATATATGTCTTGGTGTAGACCTCCTTGGGTTGATTTCACTGGGATTCTCTGTGCTTCCTGGATCTGTGTATTTGTTCCCACCCCAGATTCAGGGAAGTTTTCAGCTATTATTTCTTCAAATAATTTTTCTGCCCACTTTCCTCTCTGTTCTTTTGGGATCCCTATAATGTGAATGTTATTATGCTGAATGTATCACTAAATTCCCTTAGTCTATTTTCTTTTTTGTTTGTTTGTTTGTTTTTTGTTTTGTTTTGTTATTTTTTTCTCTCTGTCACCCCACTTCATTGTTTTCCACTACTCTGTTCTCCAGGTCGCTGATCTGTTCTGCTTTCTCTTGTCTACTATTTATTTCCCCTAGTTTATTTTTAATATCCATTACTGATTTCTTCATCTTTGATTGGTTCCTTTTTATGTTTTCTATCTATTAAAGGTCTCACTGAGGTCCTCCACACTCTTAAGTCAAGTATCTTTTTGACCATCACTTAAAGTGCTCTCTCAAGCATATTATGTATCTTTATTTTATTTAGCTTTCTTACTGTGATTTTGTCCTGTTCTTTCATTTGGGACATATTTTTCTGTCTCATTTTTTCTAACTACCTGTGTCTGTTTTTTTTATACTAGGAACATCAGCTACATCCTTTGCTCTTGCAAGTAGTGGCCTTATGACAAAGAGGTCTTGTAATACCCTGCAGTGCCATGTCTCCTGTTCCTTAGGACCTGGCACTTCAAGGAGTGACTCCTGTGTGTGTTGTGTGTGTCCTGTTTTGTTCTGGACACTTTTTCCTTCAGCCCTTTTGGCTGCAGTGGCTTTCTTGCCTGTAGTGAGCAGTGTTTGGTCCATCGCTGACATAGAGTGCATTTTACAACTTGCTAGAGTGGGTTTTAATCTACTTACTAAGTGAGAATTGGAGCCCCTGCTTCAGGCTTTAATCTACTTGCTAAGTGAGACTTGGAGCCCCTGCTTCAGGACTGGGCTGACCTAGCAGAAGTGCAGAGAGTGCATGGGCTGTCACTTCCAGGAAAGAGGATCTCACAAAAGGCAGGGGTTGTCTTGCTGTGAAAATTTGCACTGGTCTTCTAGGGGCATGAACTGGCAGCACCAGGACTGAGGCAAGTGTAACTAGTAAAGGTGTATCTGCTGAAGTGAGGGGGGCAGGGCTTGGTCCAAACATGTTAATTAGGGAGTGTGGGCACTGATCTGGTTTCTGCAGATGGCAGTGTGTTTATGCTAAGAGCTGGGGGCAGGGAGGAGGGGAAGGAGAGGGGAATGGTTCCCATCAGTGCCTTTGATCCTGGAGGAGTCTCTGTGAGATCCATGTATCTCTAGGATATGCCCTGTGATGAGTAAATCACTCTCCCTCCAGTCTTTCCCTGGTGGTTTTTCAAATTGCTGGTTCTATGTTTTATCTGCTAAGGTTTCTTGGCATGCTATCTCTTAAAGGCTGGGGACTCAACTTTCTAACATTCTCAGGGTTCTCCTAGAGCTGAGCTTACTGACATTTAGAATTCTATCCAGGTAATAGCCAGGCCAACCTTTAAGGCTGCTTGTTGTTAAGAACTAGTGAAATGTGTCCCCTCTCACCTTCAAAGCCAAATGTTATGGGTTTGTCTTACCCTTGCAGTTTCCTCTGTGTGACAGTCTGTTTCTCATCCTTCTCAGCACCCCTGGCTCCTTCCTTTCCACAAGTAGCCATGGTCTATTTAGGCTTCGAAACACCTCTCCACCTTTCCTACCTTCTTCAAGGTGGCCTCTCCTTGCCAGTCTTTGGGTAGTTTTCTGGGTCATTAACCTGATGTGAGTGTTATCTGGTTATGTCTGTGGGACAAGGCAAGCTTAGGTTCCTTCTATTCCACCACCTACCCAGTGTCCTATATATGTATATACTTATTGGCTTAAAATAGGATGACTACTCTGGAGGTTTGCAAAACAAGCACTTGCCAATATTGGTTATAATGTTACTTGGCAGGACAGGGAGGGAGGAAATAGAGGTTGAAACCCATGCCTATGGGTGTGCTTTTTGACTGTGCCCAGGCCATGCATCAGACATTTGAGCTATGAAGCCATCAGGATGTCTCTAGTCCGGCCACTCTCTGCCTATACTACAGGAGACATCCTCAGTGAAAAATACTTGACTGAGTCCCGTCTATCCTCAGATCTATGACAGATCATAACAATAAATGATACTTGCTGCAGGACACTAATTTTGGGGTAGCTCGCTTACAGAAATAGGCAACTGAAACAGGTAGTAACCACTACCATTACTCATACTCAACTTTACTTTTATGTTTTTCCTAATAGATGGGACTTTAATATTTACTTGGGTTATTTAACTAATTTAGATTTTTTTCACTTCATCTATGACAGAAACAGCTTTTGACCCAAAGGCTTTACCTTTGTCTTATGGATTAGTTGAACATATTTTGATCTTTTAAACTCTGCTTCTGGGAACACTCTGACTAACACTGTGATCTTTTATAAGTCACCTATACAAAAGTTTAGAGAAAAAAACACTCCTTGAAAATAACTTTTTATTTCCAAAGTTTGTGGGGCACCTAGGTGGCTCAGTGGGTTAAAGCCTCTGCCTTCTGCTCAGGTCATGATCCCAGGGTCCTGGGATAAAATCCCGAGTTGGGCTCTCTGCTCAGCAGGGAGCCTGCTTCCTCCTCTCTCTCTGCCTACCTCTCTGCCTACTTGTGATCTCTGTCTGTCAAATAAATTAAAAAAAATCTTTAAAATAAAACAAAACAAAAACCAAAGTTTGCATGACATCTTTACAAAAGAATAAAATAAATACACCAGTAGGATAAAATGAAGGTATATTATAACAATCTATAATAGTAAAAAATTTTTGGTTTTTATTGCTTAATTTTATTCACTTAATTGACCATTTCTTCTGTTTAGTAAGCATTAAAAATAGAACTTGCCTTCTACATACTCTGTTGAGCAGATCTCTTGCTTTGTCCCTTCTTCTGTTCAGACATGAAACAATTACCTTCTTCAAATTGAAAATAGCTTTCAAATGTCATTTATCCTTTTCTAATTTTCATGGGGGCTTAAAAGAATGCTAATTAAGTTCAACTTAAAATTTTCATGTTTCTTCATTAATTGATGGAGCTGCATTATTTTGAAAAGAGAACCTCTTTAACAATATTGTCATAAATATTTTTTGAGAACTCTACATTATAAAATGATGAACACTATTTCAGTGAAGTACAGAGGTTTTATAACAATAATGTCTGAATATACATCCATCGAATTTTGATTCATTGCCAGTTTGGGGGTTTCTAGTGATCTGTGCTAGAGGTCATTGCACATCCTCTAAGCATTCATCTCCCAACTATATATAAAGAATTTTTTAAATTAATTAATTAATTAATTAATTTTTCAGCATAACAGTATTCATTGTTTTTGCACAACACCCAGTGCTCCATGCAATACGTGCCCTCCCTATTACCCACCACCTGGTTTCCCCAACCTCCCACCGCCGCCCCTTCAAAACCCTCAGGTTGTTTTTCAGAGTCCATAGTCTCTTATGGTTCGCCTCCCCTTCCAATATCCCTCAACTTCCTTCTCCTCTCCATCTCCCAGTGTCCTCCATATCATTTGTTATGCTCCACAAATAAGTGAAACCTTATGATACTTGACTCTCTCTGCTTGACTTATTTCACTCAACATAATCACTTCCAGTCCCGTCCATGTTGCAACAAAAGTTGGGTATTCATCCTTTCTTTTCTTTTCTTTCTTTCTTTTTTTTTTTTTTTATAAACATATAACGTATTTTTATCCCCAGGGGTACAGGTCTGTGAATCACCAGGTTTACACACTTCATGGCACTCACCATAGCACATACCCTCCCCAATGTCCATAGCCCCCTCCCCCTCTCCCAACCCCACCTCCCTCCAGCAACATGCAGTTTGTTTTGTGAGATTAAGAGTCATTTAGGTTTGCCTCCCTCCCAATCCCATCTTGTTTCATTTATTCTTCTCCTATCCCCCTAAACCCCCATGTTGCATCTCCATGTCCTCATATGAGGGAGATCATATGATAGTTGTCTTTCTCCGATTGACTTATTTCACTAAGCATGATACCCTCTAGTTCCATCCACGTCGTCGCAAATGGCAAGATTTCCTATCTTTTGATGGCTGCATAGTATTCCATTGTGTATATATACCACATCTTCTTTATCCATTCACCTGTTGATGGACATCTAGGTTCTTTCCATAGTTTGGCTATTGTAGACATTGCTGCTATAAACACTCGGGTACATGTGCCCCTTCGGATCACTATATTTGTATCTTTAGGGTAAATATCCAGTAACTATATATAAAGAATTTTTAAAATAACCTATCTATCAGCTGTTGCCACAATAATTCTGCTCACTAGCTACCCTAAAATTCTGTGACACTTTACAATAAACATTTGTTTCTCAGTAATGTATCTGAGATTCAGCATGGGTGGCTCTGTTCCATGTGTCTCTTTTGGGGCCATGTGTTTCATTCTATTCTCATGAGAATGGCAGAAGAATAAGAAGCCTTAAAGTACAAGCATATTTCAAGCCTCCTCTCTTTAACATTGAACATTACATTGGCCAGAGCAAGTCACATGACCTGAAGTCAAGGGGCAGAAAGATGAGGCCATGGCAACTGCATAGATGTCTAACTCTATTACAACAGAGTTACACATCAGAACCAAAAGGTCATTTGTCATAAATGGTAGATGAGGACAGGTATGCTTCCTTAAACCCTGAATCTTATACCTGGACCACCAGGATACACATCTAGGCCCAAACCCTAAAGACCAGCCAGGTTAGTTCTTCAGCATTTGCTCTACTTCTTGTTCAGGTCTCATTCCGGGTCAAAAGTCAATTTTCCTCCTTGTCCAGACTGATTCCAAAATGTACTAGTAGCGTGATTGTCATGACACTATCCTCATGTCATGCCACTATAGTCTAAAGGAGTGGCCTAATATGAACTTTTTCCAGGACAACATACTGAAATATTTTAAGGAAATATAAAAGCCATAATTTTGGAATGACAAAAGCTTTAGTAACTGCTGCCATTTATTGATGGCTTAATATATGACCAGTATTGTGCTTTATAGAATTATTTCACAAGATAGGATATATCCGTAAGGAGTTACCCTAAAACATGAACTATCCATCTCATGAATGAGGGTTTTGGGTAGCCAAGTTTTATATCCACTGCCAAAGCCTAACTAAAGGTGGTAAATGTTATGGTTTTTTCTGCCTAGCATCTATTATCACCATTATTCTGGTAAAAGAAAAATTGATGAATTTATCAAGACAAAATGATTTGTCCTTCTAGGCTGACTCTTTATTTCCTAGGACTTTACATTTTTAGGAGAGAGACAAAGAAAGGGAAAAATTATGGAGCTGATTTATCAAAATTATAGATTAGTCCCTGCTATGGGATTCCCAGAGCATCCCATCTTCCTATCCTTTCCAGCCTAGTTCTTCAGCAGCTGTTTTATTTGGTGAACCATGCCAGATCCTTCCAAAAGTTATCATTTTCCATTCAGAGCCAGTTTTTCTTGCTTTTCACCAAAAGTCTTAACTATTCTCCCACATGAGTGAGCTAAGTAGAATCATGCAAATTGTCAACACTTATTAAATAGCTCAAGTCATTGAGTGTGGAAAGACATTTTTCATCTATATATATTTTGTGCCTAAAACAAATCCCTGAAACATAACGTACTATATATTGAATGTGTGTGTTCTCCCCCAAATTCATATGTTGAAATCTAATCCCCAGTGTGCTGGCATTTGGAGGCAGGGTGTTGGGAGGTGCCTAGATCATGAGTGTGGAGTCCACATAAATGGAATCAGTACTCATATAAAAGAGACTCCAGAGAGATCTCTGGCCCCTTCCATCATGTGAGAACACAGAGGCAAGACAGCTGTCTACAACCAGGAAGCAGATCCTCACTAGATCTGCTAGCACCTTGATCTTGGGTTTCCCAGCTTCCAGAAGGATGAGAAGTAAATTCTGTTTATAAAGCTGCCCAGTCTATGGCAGTTTATTATAGCAACCTGAAAGTACTAAGACAATACATAATTTATTTTTTCCAGATTTCCATGCAGGGTTCGGACTCCTCTTATTTAAAGATGACACTTGGCTCTCTCCTCCATCCTACCCCCGTGTTTCAACTTCTCTAATTCCAGCAAATTTTAACCAGAGAAGATCAAGGATCTCAAACTGTTTATCAGCAAATGTTCAATAATCAAAACTATTCTGTGAGAGTTTATGTTAAATATAGTGTCTCATATTAAAAATATGCATGCAACTACTTATGAAGAGTTATTTCAAAAGAAAAATATGTGTCATAGTTCTCTTAGTCTGGGATGGAAATCTGCATGGAATGATAAATGTAGCCCACAATACATTGACATAGTTAAGGAAAACAAGGTTTTCTTAAATATGTTAGCTTCAGAGAAAATAAGATTATTCTGAAACCATTTTGGGTATTGTCAGTTACCAAAATAGCTTGATCAAAATTTAGGAATAAGTATTTCTTTAAGTAAATATATCTCTTATCTGCAAAATAAGATTCAGATATAACATGAAAAGACTAACTAAAATTTCAACACCAAAAATAAGGGAAAGAATTTGGTAATACTATTTTGGAGAATTAAAAACAATTTTGTAACCCTTATGGGTCATGGTGGGGGGATTCTTTTTATAACTATTATGTATATCATCGAAAAATGGAAAATACAGAAAGATACTAAGAAAAAAAAATCCATAATTTATAACTGTTAGGAATCTTTATACTCTATGTAACATGAACACCCAGCTAAATTTGCTTAAACAAAAAGGGGATTTATTGGTTCCTAGTACTGAAAACAGCAGGGATTGAACTAGCTTCAGTTACCAGTTGACTTGATGTCAAAGGATGTTATGAAGACTAGATTTCTGTCTCACCATCTCTGGCTTGGCCATGCATGAGGCTGACTTCATTCTCAGGTGGGCTACCTCTTGAAGGCTGCAGCATGGTTACACTCGAACTATTCTAAAGTTCCAAATCTATGGGAAAAGAAAGAATTGCAGTCCTGAAGGCTGAAACCAAAGCTTCAGATTTGAGTTGGCTCCAAATGGGCCTGGCTTTGAATCCCTCACAGGCTCAGAGTGACTAACTCAGGGAACCATGGGTGAAGCCCTCTCCCAGAGCACAGACCTGCAGTAGTGGAGAGCTTGAGAACTGGGGCTCATGACTGAAGGTGAAGGAATGTGAATGGGAAATGTCTGCTATTATGCTACCATCACTTAAAGATAATAACCATTAAAATGTGTTATATGTGTATGCACACTCATGCACACACATATAAGAAATTAAAGCATTTAAAAATTAATTTCTAGGGGTGCCTGAGTGGCTCAGCTGGTTAAACATCTGCTTTCTGCTCAGATCATGCTCTCAGGGTCCTAGAATGGAGCCCCACATCAGGGTGGCTCCCTGCTTAGCAAGGAGTCTGCTTCTTCTTCTCTCACTCTCCCTCCGTGCTCTCTCTCAAATGAATAAAGAAAATCTTTTTAAAAATGATTTCTAGAAATCAGAGAACAAAATTAAAATTCTATATTTTTCCATTTATATGACATTCTTAAAAAATAAATCTAAAACAAGGTTAGTGGGTGCCTGGAGCTGGAGGTGGAGAGATGATGGATATGTTTTATGTCTTGATTATCGTGGTATTTATGACCATACATTTGTCGCGGCCAGCGTGACAAATCGACCAGGAAACATGAGGGTAAGAGGATGGTGAAAAGAAGTTAAAGAGACAAAGAGATGGGGGCAGGAGGGACACTGAGGAGGATGTCCAACAGTGCTGAGTTTATTAGGGGCATTATGGCCATATATATAGTAGTTATACAATAAGAGAAGCAATACACCCATGTCTAGTTAAACACTCACAAATTCCTATAATCAGTTCCCCTAATCAATCTTGTAAATGATCACACACAGACTTCAAGACTCCAAAAGGCTGGAGCTAAGACATTGTTTCAATATTGATTCAAGAAGTAAAAACAATCCTGGAGTAATCTACAAGTTTGTGCTGGGACAGCAAGGACCAGTTAAGGATTTACAACCCCGTCCAAATTGTATTCAAAGCTAACTGCATGTGGGAAGTCACATGGGCGAGCGCACAATACATAGCACAGACCCTTTCTCAGTGCAACTCAACTTCATTATCTTCTGTCTTTAATCAGCTAGTTAGACAATAGAGGAGACACAAGTCAGGGCCTGGTTTGGTTCTCATCTTGAGGCTTATCGCGGCCTCCCACACCTCCCCCTTCCTTTTTAAATAGGTCAAGCATATGAATTTGTGCTTGAGTGTTTAGTCGTTGCTGTCCCGCACGAAATGAGGAAACAGCCCAGCCAACAAGCAGAGCAGCAAGTATCACAAAGATTATTACAAAGATCCAAAAGGAATATTTCATTATATTGCCTGGATTGAATCCCTGAAGACCTCCTAAAATCTTTGCCACTACATCAGCAGGATTTCTAATTCTAGTTGTGCATGTCCTATATTAGTTATTTCCTTTTGCAATTCAGCAAGATCCAGGCTTACATTATTGTGAAACCATACCCCCGTAAGTGATGCTTAACTGCATCCCAAGAATAATTGGAGGCTTTAAGGGGAGTAACACATATATGCTGAAATCCTCCATGGCAAGTCAAAGACAATTGTGTCCTTAAGGCAGATAGCTGCCCCCCCAAATATTCGACAGCTTCCTCTAGGCCTTCTAATTGACTTAAAATTTTTCGTCTATGTGCTCTTGGGTGGCCAATGCAAGTGAAATGTTTTTAGCTAGAGAATTAACATGTGTAGCAGTTTGTACAGATTGTGAGAGAGCTACAGCAGAGATGGTAGCAGTAGCAGTCAAAGAGACTAATACAGTTATTCCAGCTATCAACAACCCTAAGAAGGGTTTAACCCTGTTGATTTGTTTTTGTAACTCTATAGCTAATTGGTACCTATAATTAGCCCACCAGGGATCCTCAACCTCCACTGGCAACAGCACATAGGGAGGTTGCATGACCAGAAAAATCATAACAGGGGAGTCCCCAAAAATCAGAGAAGTAAGAGGTAGACAATTACTTAGTACACATCCATCACATTCAATTTGATAGGTAGGAAAATGTCCCTTGAATCCCTCATAAACCTGTGGATAAACAGTACCAGGTCCCACAATTAGGAGAAAAGGACGAGGGACACAAGCCTTAATGGAAATATCCACCCGAGCAGCTTGCTCAAGATTATGATCCCCTATCCTAACAGAAATCGGGCCCAAAGCTGTCACTAACTTCCATAGTTCAGAATGGACCATGCTTTTTGTAGCAAAAAGTCCTACTGGAATAGTCACATTGTGAAACTGTAGACGAGGTGTATGAGGTCCTCCTGGACGAAGGCTGCGTCTTTGGAGTGAATACTTAGGCTTCTTTGACCAGTCAGTGATAGTGCACCCAGGGATTCGGGGGCATTATAAGCCGTGGCACCTCTTGTATATATTCACTCCATATAGGACCTGGAATAGAAAAATTAAGTTCTCTAGGACAAGAGGAATGACCTTGGGGAATCATTCCTATGCCAGAAAATGTGGATGCCTCATCACCAATAATCTCAAAGAGATCCCATTCCTCCATTCTCTTGGCAATAGCTCCAGTCTGAGGTATATCTCTAGGGTAAGAGACTATATGAGGGACTTGTTTGACCATCATACAGCCATTCATCAAGATCTGCTCATGAGAAGGGGCCTGAAAACAGATGGGGACCTGTGCCGAGGTCCCAGACCAATTCATATAATGCTCAGCATGTTCTATTCCCTCAGAGCCAATGCCTCCAAATCAATCTGGAATATTAGTATGGACCCGGGGAGTAGGATCATCCCAGGTAACAGGATGTACCATTGGGGGGTCAGGCAAATAAGCCCAATAATGAGAAGCCTGTGCCCCTGGTATGGAAATTAAAGCAAGTAAAGCATAAAGAATAAATATCAAGGCACTATTAGATGGGGTTTGCACAGGAATCTCAAGGGCCTGTCGAATGAGATTTCTCATCTGTTCTTGACGAAAAGGAGCAGACGTCACCTTCGCCTCCGCTGATTTCTCTGATTCAAGGCATGCGTTGTCGTAGGGGGGAGGAGTCGGCACCACCTTTCTGGGAGCCAGTGCGGGGTATCCTCATCCTGTGGAAAAATACAAACAAAACCTCGCCCTTTATGGAGTACTGGATCTGGGCCTTTCCATACTCCAATCAGGGGATCCTTCCACCAGGCGTATGGAAGTGGAGAAAATCAGGATGCCAAAATCGCTCGGCAGCTGTCCAGCCTATATCATCAACATTCAAAAATTTAAAACATATAAAGTTAAATTTAAATGCATATGTGGGGAGTATTTCACTTTTCCCCATAGTATCTCCCCCTCTTTTAATTTTTTAAGATAGGATTTAAGGGTGCTGTTTGCACGCTCCACGATGGCTTGACCTTGAGAATTATCTTTGCTACATCTTTGGCTCAGTCAAAACAGGTACCTTCACAAGGATGTCATCTCAAGAGCATCCTTTGAAAGTCTCCCTACTCAAAAGAAAGAAAGAAAAGAGAAAGTCTCCCTACTCATTTTTCTCTCTTATCTCTGCTTATGAGAGGCTATCCTCACCTGAATAATTTAAGGTATTAAATTAGACAGTGACATTTATTCTGCCACTGTTGTGTGTGTGTATGTGTGTTTCTGTTTTACTCAGAAGAGTCCCTCAGACAGAGGGAGTGAACTAAAAACCCGAAGATTGAGATTTTAAATATGCCTTCTTTTTGAGTGTTTTGAGTGTCTGATTAAGAGATAGAGTACTTACTTGACATTAACATGTTCTGTTTCCTTCCTAAAGCTCGTTCTGGCAGTTCACCCCTCATTCCCGTGTTGTAGTTCCTACAATAATTAATTCAGCATCTATTTCATTTTACCTCATTCCAAGAGTACACTAAATGCATTCTCATAATTTGGTGTTGATTTCTCCCTTCTTTACCTGGTTAGTGCCAGTGAAACCCAGGTGTGATCTCCTAACAAGGAAGAACCCCAAGGGGGTGCTTTATTTTTAAGAACCTAGTAACTAAAAGTCAGAGAGGGAAATAATCGTAAGCTAATTAAGGCTTCCTTGGTTGCCTTTTCCCACTGTTGTGGCATTTGCTAACAGGTCCCATTATCACATTTGTGTATGCCATCATCTTAGATGTCCTGGTCACACTTTAAGGTACTTTGTTTGCTCAGGGATAGGAAGAGCAACATTTAATACTTTAGTGATAGCCTTAGTGAGAGTTGACACATTTACCCCAGGAGCTAACATCAGACTGATACAACGGAGTACTGAAGCCTGCTTTTATTAAGTGAATGCCATACAGTGTTTTCAGTTAGGTTCACAGAAAGAATTTATCTATAGGGATTTGCTTCCCTTCTGATGGCATTCTGTCTAGAAAGCAATCTCCAGTTAAGTCCCATGTCAGGTTGCAAGGAATGACATAATATACACTCTGCCCTCAATGAAGTACACACTGCTTCTTCACCCTGGGAATCATTTTCCATTTCAATCTAGGAACAGAACATATGGCTCTGCGTGCTTTCCTCTCCAGACTACTAAAACCTAGAAGCACAGGGCTGCTTTCTGGCTTTTGCATCAAGAACTAAAATATTGGGCTTAAACAACTCTCCACAGAAATACATGCTTTATAGATTGCCCATAATTATGATTAGGAGGCTGAATAGCCTGACTCAATTTCACAAATGTCTAAGGCAACGGAGCAGCTTCCAGGCCCGCCAACAGGATGGTGATTCAGCGAATTTCACTGCTACCTGGCATCATTTATCGGTTAAACTAATGTGCCCCGTGGATTAGAATTTAGGGCTTTTGCTCTCTATCTCCAGAGTCATCTACTTCCCCTCACCCCAGTTTTCTGCTCACATCTCCCTAAGCCTCATAGTAGAATTTCACAGATCAGAAGATCAATGGAGAGGGAGCATAGACACCAGAAGCTTGTTCTCTGCCCCGTTTAAGGACAGCTGGCAATTTTCAATGAGCTCTATCATGCAGTCTTTCCATCCTACCTTTGCCAACCACATAGTCACATAGCAAACACATGGATTTGACTCCAGGACTTCAAATTCACAAAAAATAGATGGTAAGAATATCCATGCTGGTGTATGACCTAAGTTTAGCATTTTCTTATACTTGAAGTAAGTGTACTTCAGAGGTGACAGTTTTATGTAGTATCATTTTATCTCTGCTTTCAATGTATATTAAAGTACCCTCCATGACTTTTTTCATACCTTTTTCACACCAGGAGAAATAAGAGGTGAAGGAGGGCAACCCAGCCCACCTCCTCAAAGCCATCCAAGGGCCGGCCATCTCTCCTACCATCTTGCCTGCCACCTTAGTCACTTCATTTGAATATATACAAGCACAGACACCAGCTGTCGTCATCTTCTATGCCTTTCTGACCAACTATACCCTAAAACAAAACTTGGCAAAAACAAAACCAAGAGAAGATAAAACTGTGAAGCTGATAAAGGCTTCCTTGGTTGCCTTTTCCCACTTTGCATTTCAGTGGGAAATTCTGCATTTCCTCCTTTCATCCAGGTCACCCACACCCTGCCAACCCACTCTGCCCTCACGTTATTTCCAATAGCTGAAGGTGGCCACTGGGGGATCCCATCTGGACTGTCCTTCCTGAAGGACAGGTAATATGAATAACCTTCCGAGTTAAATGGATAAGAAAGGTTATCTCTTCTCACATGTGCAATCAAATAGTATACATTCTATTTCATTTGTATCTCTTAGAACCCTGATATCTTCTTGTTTCTCTGACAAAAAAAAGGTAATCCAATTAATTGGACAAATGCATTATATTACCTTTCTTGGAAAATAGCATCTTTTATTTTTCTCACTTAACTTACACATTAAGTAGTTACTGTGACACAGCTCCATGCTACAAAAAAAAAAAAAAAAAAGGAATAAAATGTGTTTTCCACATTTCAGAAGCTTGCATTCTAGCTAGGAGAAAGGGTACATACCTAAACACTATTTACACACAAAAAACCAAAACACAGTGTCATTTAAGTACAATGATAGAAATGTGCAAAAACTCTTATGGAGACATTGGACAGAAAAAGGAATTGAGCACAAGAATGGACAAGAACATCTGGAAGTGAAACTAAAAATAATGGCTGAAAGCCAGTGATGAAAAACTCTATGTTGTCCTATCAAGTTAGGGCCTTCTTTCTGACTGTAAGGGAAAATCTGAAAATTACTTTCTGAATATAACCTTACCCAGTGAAGCAACTGTAAATGGAGAGCTTCAGGTACTCCCCCCATGGATGATATGCTTTATGTCCTGTAAGTCTTTCAGAGTTACCACTGTCTAGCATAGCCTTGACCCTCCACTGTCCTGACACTGTATTTGGGAAGTAGTTTTTTTTAAAAAAAAAGATTTTATTTATTTATTTGACAGAGAGAGAGATCACAAGTAGGCAGAGAGGCAGGCAGAGTGAGAGGAGGAAGCAGGCTCCCTGTGGAGCAGAGAGCCCGATGTGGGGCTCAATCCCAGGACCCAGAGATCATGACCTGAGCCAAAGGCAGTGGCTTAATCCACTGAGCCACCCAGGCGCCCCTGGGAAGTAGTTTTTAAGGTATCATTTTAACACATCTTCCTGTCTATATAACCCTGTCTTCTCAGAAGATTTGGAAAAAAAAAAAGACATTTATACTTCCGATAGAATGAAGTACAATGTTATCTAAATGAAAAGGTTTAGGAGAACAATATTCTTCTTGTTTGGAAACAGCAAAATCCATCAAAGATAGCACTAAAAGAAAGTATATGATTTAAATTTAATTGACAACCGATTATCAACAGAAGTCAGATGAAATAGAGTAGAACTGCATGGAATAAAAAGTATATGATAAAAACTATGGTATAGAAATCAGCAACGAGTCTTTTGTTTCTTTAATATAATGCTTGGAAAACCAGCATGTAAATGTGACAAAACATAGTATTTAACATTATCCATCTCCTTGTGAATTTTTAAAACCACAACACATGATTTTGACAACCACAGCTATGTACTATGGGAAAGTCGAAGCCAAAAAACACAGGAATTGGAGCCAGTGAGTGAAAGGAGGGAGCATGAGATTGATGTATGGTAAGCTTACAAAGAAAAAAATTCAGGACTTTCCAAAAGCACAGAACTAAAGTCAGTCCCATAGCTACATAAAGAAACTCTTAACTAAAATAGACATGCTATTCAGTGTTCTGAAATTATAATTGGCCTTCTAGCATTATTTTACATGGAATTAGTCTCCTCTATTAATCCAGAAATACCAGCCCCAACCAGTGCATCTCCCCGTACCCCTAAAATTTGATAAAGATCATTACTTTCTTTAGTATACATGAATTTCTCATTTCTGCTGAATGATTTCTTAAACTACATCCTAAACAGGATTACAGGCATTGGCACAGAGGAATGCTAATGCGGAGCTACAGGCATTTCCCAATTTAAAACTTGATTGCATTCCAAAAATGTATTGGAAAGTTTGACTAATTGGAACTCAGAATGTATCTTCTTGTGGAAATAAATGGTGGATAATTTCCTGAACTGACCCAAGCCAGGCCATGAGATACCTAAGCCATCATTTCCAATGGCACAACCTAAATTCTGGGTCCAGACAACAGGATCTTTTGGGAAGAGTAGGAGGAAAGGCAATACAGTGAGGTTTACCCCCCTTTTACTTACCACTACTATTATTATACCTTAAATAGGTTAAAAGTGTCTTGGCTATTCTCTCTCCTCCCCCTTTAAATACCACTTCAGCCCTCCTATCCCTGCTAGTGAAATGCTCCAAGCTCCAAAGGTATCTTCCCTACCTCTGCCCCAACCCTACCCCACAGTCTTCATGTCAAGAGTTCAAAAGAATGGGAGGCAGTGATAGAAAGAAAGACACATTTGTCACTCTTGAGATTTGCCACTTACAAGCTTCCTCACTGGCCAGAATTACATTGGTAGCGGCAGTTCCTCTAATTGCTTGTTCTGGCTTTTGGGAGCTCAAATTGTCGTTAAGAAAAAAAATCAATTACTTTTCAGATGTTCTATTCTTCGCAGAAAAAGAGCCCTGGGAAATGTCCATATAGCAGAAGTCCCTGCTGGCATCAATTCTTGCTCTTGTGCCAGTTTTGAATCGATTTAAGAAAAGCTGTCTATGGCTTATGTCTCTCATTTTCTCTTTCCTTGAATCTTTAGCACAGTTTCTCTAAACATTCAGTGCTCCCTTCAAGGGAGATCTTTGTCTTTTGGAACAGGTACATTTTCCACTGCCCTATTCTGGTCATGAATATCCTTACTCAGGACCACATGTTTTTGCATCCAGGGTGAACTTGGATCATTAGGCAGCAGGTGAGGAAAGGCATGGCAGGGAAGGTTTGGCTCAATGCAAATGGCATTGGCAGGGAAGGTTTGGCTCAATGCAAACTCTAATGATCAACGAGGGCTGCCTGAAAAATGGCAAATGGGGGCTGGCAGAAAGAGAAGGATTCCAGGGAGATCCCAGCTCCAGAGCAAGAGTCTCATAGTTGATTGTTGACTCTGGCAAGAGTACTGGCCAGAGGACAGTGAGGGAACCCACACACTTACACCCTCAATCCTTGGCAGTATGGAGTCAGGATGATTTGGATTCATATCTGGTTTTTCCATTTGGTAGTTATGTGGCATTGGGAAATTTACTTTTAGTTTCTTCTTTTGAAAACTTGAGATAAAAATCTACATCAAAGATCCTTGTGGTAAAGTTAACATTTACAAAGATACAAAAATCCCAAAATATTAATTCTTATCCCCTTCACTAACACTGTCTGCCATTCTTTTAATCGGCTGAATTAATAAATATTGGTCTTGCCCTCTTTAGACATTTTCTCTTAAATTATTGAATTTTTTTAATTGAAAATTTTTTAAAGATTTATTTATTTATTTGACAGAGAGAGAGAGATCACTAGTAGGCAGAGAGGCAAGCAGAGAGAGTGTGGGAGGGGACCAGGATCCCTGCTGAGCAGAGAGCCCGATGCGGGGCTCAATCCCAGGACCCTGAGATCATGACCTGAGCTGAAGACAGAAGCTTAACCCACTGAACCAGACAACCCTTGTTATTGAAAAAAAATTTTTTTATCCACAATGATTACTTGGAGCAGATCATATGTCTTTCTTCCACATAATCCCTCACTTCTAGCATGGCATTAATTGTACGATGTCTTGCATCAGGTTTATAAAATAGCTTTTTGATGGGGGTGGGGTGTTACACATTCAGATTAAATGCACATTTCATCTGTTAAGTCAAAAATTCCTGATTTTTTAAAGGTCAAAAGTAAGATTTCTAAACATTGAGTAAATAAGGTTGATTTCTCTCTATTTTTTATCTATCAAAAAATAAGTCATTTAAAGTAGTGCAATGTTGGCCAAGGTCTATTTTCTTCAAGATGGTTAGGTATAGCTGGCACAAATTCCCTTGAATTTATGCAAATACCCAAGTGGTCACTTTCTCATAGTGCTGTCTACAGCCTGGGCACCAACGTCCTTGAGCTGTGTCTGCTCCATCCCTCTTTGACTCCAATGTGAACATAAAAGGACAGGAAGACCCAAAGCGCTCCATACTCCAAAGCATGCAGAAGCAACCTGGACACACCACAGCTTTCCTAGGGGAGTCATAAATGGAGTCAATAGGCACCCCAGATCTTACTGCTCTTCAAAGAGGTTGGTCATCCACTACGGCGGAGTTTCATTGTCCCTTCTGCTCATCCTAGACTTTGTCTAAACAGCTCCACACCCTTACTCTTATTCTTCCTGTCTCTTTATCCTTTCCAAGAGCAACACAGAAGAATTCCTGCCCAGTCTCAGAAGAGCTACATCCACTCTTCTGTGAACTATTGGTCCTGCCATTACTGGGAAATCCTCTACCCCCTGCATTTACCAAGACCTCCAACAAAAACAAATTTTTCTTATGAAGAATCTTCCTCTTCCCATCACCTTCTAAAAAGAAGGAGTGGTTAACAAGGACTACATTCTAGAAGAAGCCCCAAATAACTGGAGAGGTGAACACAACAGCTACTTCTACAAGTCTTTCAACCAGAAGGCATGTCCTACTAAGATATTTCCCCATCTTTGAAATACAGTTATGGAAATTGTTCAGAGAGAGAGGAAAGTCAGGTCGAAAATTTCTAAAAAAAAAAAAAAAGACAAACTTATAATTTTTAGATTTTTAAAAAATTATTAAAAATTGTTTCATTTCTTCATATATCCTAGAAATTAGGAAGCTACGCCTACATTGCTATTTAAGATAAAATACATGTAGTGTAGTAAAAATGATGTAGATACGGCCAAACCTATGTTGGGCCCTGGTTTTGCCATTTAACAAGTGATTCTGAGCCCATACTTTTTACGATCTCCTTTTTTTTTTTTAAGATTTTTATTTATTTATTTGACAGAGGTCACAAGTAGGCAGAGAGAGAGGGGAAAGCAGGCTCCCAATGAGCAGAGAGCCCGATGCGGGGCTCAATCCCGGGACCCTGGAATCATGACCTGAGCCGAAGGCAGAGGCTTAACCCACTGAGCCACCCAGGCACCCCTTACGATCTCCCTTTTAAAAATTATTCTGAGCCTCGGTTTCTTTATCTCTTAAATGGATATAATAAATCTTGCTTCAAATGGGTTTTTTTCCTAGTGTTTTTTAAAATACTTTTTTCTAGTATTTTTTTAGTTGGAGAATGTTAATTCTCTTCTTTGTCTTTCTTAAGTCGTGCATTGTGTTTTCCTCCATGCACTGCATATAATACCATTGGCAATTTCTGTCTCTAAGGCCTAAAATGAAGCAATTACTATTTTCTGTTTTTAAAAAAGTAATAAAATCAGTATTAAGTGAAAGATGACAGATTTAGAAGCTCAATAGACATGAGATCCAAAAGTAACCCCCAAAAGTTAGTCTTTCCATCAGTTAGCTCCTCTGCACGTGGGGGGCTAACACCCATCTGACAAGGCTGTTGTAAGGAAGAGAGAGGCTGATGCAGTGTCGGTCATATAGGTAACATACAGTGAGTGAGAGCTTGGCATAGGGTGTACTGGTCCCAAACTCATATCTTAACATCTCACATAGGATGCCATCCCACTCAATCCTGTTCTCCACACAGGGACAGTCACATGTGGTGTAGAGCTCATACCCTTTCGAGGGACGTTCTGGCTTTGCCTGATAAAGCACCACTGTAATGGCCTTAGAGGGTGGCCTCAGAAATAGCTGGCCCTACAGTACTCACTTCCACCTAAGACCTCCATCCCCCCGAAAATTAGTTCCTGTCTGCAGCCCTAAACATAAGTCCTATGAAGTAGGGTAATGGGTTTTAAGAACCTCTACAGATGCAAAGCATTGACCCAGTTTGTATGACATCAGAACATAGTGTCACCCTTTCTGGATGCAAGAACCCAGAGCTCCAACAAGACCTGAGAGTATGGTGTGATGACCAAGCTCTTTCACTTTGAATTTAGTCACCAGACACCAAAGATGGGATTAACACAGACACTCAGTAAATTTGTTGGTGATAAATTCATGGCACAAATGCCACATACATTCCTGGCCCCAGGAATGCCAAAATGTTCAGGCAGTGAAGCAATGATGCAGTCAGTAATTAGAATACCAAAAAATGTTAACATAGTACTTAATCAAGTCCAGAAGTTCTATCTTATTTAGTCCTATTATAGCAATCAACTATTTGATTATTTCTATCTCAGGCTTAAACTCCCAGGCAAGTTATCCAGCTTACTACTGCCGAGACTTAAGACTCAAATGAATATAGTATTGGCAGTCACTTTTAGGGTTAGTAAGTTTTCTTCACTTCTGATACTTAAGATTAAAGATATTAAATTACCAATTTCCTGGTTGTTACTAGGTCCTATAGTACATACTCTGTAATTATAGATACAGGTCAAAGATAGCCAAGTGAGAGCTAGCAGCAGCATATCAACATTTACTTAATAATTTTAATGTCATGCACCAAATTCTGAATAAAATAAAATGCCAAAATGGTATTTGTTACACTAAAGTTTAACACATTAATGACAGCCAGAATTTCTCATATTGTCTGCCCCCAAATTCTCTAATATAATTTTATTTCCTGATACTAAAGCATGCACTTTGTTCAATGTAAAGGCATGAGTGTGTCATTTTTGTCACTAGAGGGCAGGAAATTAAAGTACATTATTTCCAAAACCCTTTAAAGATACATGTCATATTTAGGGAATCTTAATGATTTTCTGAAAGGAGAAAATAATCTGCTAAATACATATTTCCCTAGCAAATAATTCATTAAACACTAATAAATATAACAAATAATAAGCTCGATTATTTTTGTTTTAATCATTTTTATAAGAAAGAAATAAGTATTTCTATTGGATATAATCTCAAGAATGAACATTTACCCTAACATAATATGTCTTCTGTTTAATAGTTTCCATTTGATGTAAAAAAAAAAAATCCTTCCTTTCTGCTGTGACTATTCATATATTCAATGTGTTTCTTTTCTCAGAAGTTTATTTAATCTTCTTAAATGTTCACAGTTTGTCTCTCCCTCCGATTTCCCCCAACTCACTTCTGAGAGACTGTAGACTCTGAGAAACAAACTGAGGGTTTTGGAGGGGAGGGGAGTGGGGGGTTGGGTGAGCCTGGTGATGGGTATTATGGAGGGCACGTATTGCATGGAGCACTGAGTGTGGTGCATAAACAATGAATTTTGGAACACACACACACAATTTAATTTAATTTAATTTTAAAAAAGAATATATACACATAGATGTAGCATCAGCTAATTCAGATTCTTTTGAAAATTTGGCCTGAAGCCAATAAGAGTTTAATTTGTTTGAAAGAACAGACCCATTAAGAATATTTATGTTATAATCAAACATAATTGTAAATAAATATTTAACCTAATTAAAATAAAACTCAATTGTTTTAGCTTAATTTTAGTTGCAACTAGAATGTTAATTATGAAAAAAATTATTTTTCATAATGGCCCTTTCCATGAATTTACTTGATTGTTTATTACTTTAAATGACTGGGGTTTTTTTTGTAATGGATAATCCTAGGTTTATTTTATAATAATTTAAAATTTTAATTTCCAGCTAGTTCAACTTAATAAAATGCAGAAAATTTGGAAAAGAAATCTTGTTAAATGTTCAGTTTATGACAAATTTCAAATGATGAAACTCTGTTCATTGATTTCCAGTCATCTTCTGAACAGCCTTCTGGGTGCTCTTCCATTACTAGCACACCTGTTAATGCCTTTTTGCACGAGACCTCTACCCAAGTGCCCAGAGAGATGTTTGTACACCTAACATTTCCGGAAGTACCCACTAAATGAGCCAGACAGAGCTCAGTCCCTCCCTATATCTCTTGGATTCAAAACACAAAGCTAAAGTTAGAAATTCAAATAGCAAAATAAAACAAAGGAAAATGATCAGATCATGAGTCCTGTGGACAGAGAACTCAAATCAGGTGATCTAAGGCTTTCACTGATCATTTGTCTCAAACCTAGTATGGTAGGCCGAAAAATTATCTCTCAGAACCTATGAGTATATTACCTTCCATTGTGAAGAGACTAGCAGAGATTATTAAGATTAAAAGTCTTAAAATGGAGAGCTGTTTTGGATTATCCAGGTGGACCAGTCTAGTCCCAAGAACTCAAATTCAGAAGAGGGAGGCAGAGGGAGGGGGCCCCAAAACATGAGATGGAAGACAGAGGGCAGATAAGAAGTGTGAGAGGGGACTGACCATTGCTGGCTTTGTAGAAGAGACAGGACCACAGGCCAGCAGAACCTCAGTGCTCCTCAACTGAGAGCTATAAGAAAATAAAGACCATGGAACAGAATTCTGCCAACCACCTGAAATGAACAGGGAAATAGATTCTCCCTTAGAGCCTCCAGAAAGGCACACAGCCTTAAGAAACTTTTCATTTAGCTCTGTGAAACCTGTTTTGGGCTTCTGATCTACAGAACTGTGAGGTAATTTATTTGTGTCATTTAGCTGCTACATTTGTAGGAATTTGTTAGGACAGCCCTAGGATGCATCGGGCCACTGCAGATGGGATGGGAGAGTTGTCTCTTCCAGGTCCCATTCAATGCCTTCCTTAGGTTGCATGGTGCTCTCAAATTCTAGAACATACCCCAAGTTTTTCCGCTCACCCACAATTCCACTAAGTCTTTCTGCAGGAGATGGTGCCTGAGTCTTGTAGGAAAAGTTAGCCAAAAGAAAAGGGAGTTGATCCAGGTGGAAGCCATTCATAAACTGTTAGGTAGAGTTTAGGCAAAGTTTAAGTTTGTGCTTCATTGGGGACTATTCTTATAGCTATTAGGAAAAAAGATGCATGGGAAATGAAATATTAGAATATTCATACAGAAGCCCAGGTAAGAAACGATCATGACATAAGACATTGGTAGGAAGGATGGCTGTTTGAAAATGAATCCAACAGATACTTAGCTCATGAAATCAGCAAAACTTAGTGACTGATTATATATGGGCTTTGAGTGAGAGGTAGGGCCATGTCTAACTCCCAGAGTCTGAGTTAATGGTAGTGTCTCCAACAGAGATGAAAATATACAAAAGGAGGGGGTGTTTAGTGGAAAAGAAGGTAATATGCTCTTTTTGGCAAATGTTATGGAATTGGAGATGTCTTTCGTATATCAAGTATAAGCTATCTAGCACTCAGCTGGACTTTTGAGTCTAAAATTCAAGGGAGATGTTTATTTTAAAAGTATGAATATGGAAGTTATCAATATATGGCAGCTAGGGAGTTGTAAAAATCATGAGTGGCAGTGATTCCCAGAAAGACTATGTAGAATAAAAAGAAATAAGAATCTCAGGTTAAACCTTTGAGCACACAGTATTAGAGCCATGGAGAGAAAAAAGAACCCACAAAAAGACCAGAAAAGGAAAGTCAGGGGTAGAGTGTGGAGTAACCAAAGCAAAGAGAGAAGAGAGATTCCAGAAAAAGGAAATGGCTAGCAGTAAGGTGAGACCTACAACATGTCCTCAAGTCCAGCATTTAGGAAGCCATTGGTGATGGCACTCCCCGTAGCACAGGCGAAGTTGAAGCAAGTTACAGAGAAATGAGGAGTATATAGCACATGATGAAATAAAGAGAGAGATATTTCTTCCTTCAGACGAAGATAACATTTTCATGTCTTACCAGGAAATGGTGTCTTGCCTGTTTCATTAAAACTAAAGTTTACTGAGCATCTGCTTAATGCAATACTATGGTAAAGGGAACTATGGAGAAGACAAAGATAACATGAAGATGTAGGGTTTCTCTTAAAGAACTTATAATTAAAATACAAAATAATGCATAATAAAAACAATAATTGGTCTTTATTGAACATTTTCAATGTGCTAGGCATTAATTTTACAAACTCTTTTAATCTTTATAACCATTAATGGGTCACGATTATGACACTTGGCTTTTGTTTTGGGTTTTTTTTTTTGTTTGTTTGTTTTTCAGGTGAAGAAACTGAAGCACAGAAAAATTATGTAACTTGCCCAAGGTCACTCACTTAGTGAATATTCACATAAGAATTCAACTCTGGGAGATACGGCTTCAGAATGTGTTTACTTAACTATTATGGACCGCAACTATGAGGAAATGTTGAACAAAATAAGAGTCAGGAAGAGAGGAAGCAGGAAGCACTTCAGGGGTTCAGAAGAGAGTAACTTCTGTTTAGATCCAGGAAGAAGTCCATGAGGATGTGGGCATTTGGGTAAGCCTTAATGGACACATGAGGCATGGTGTGATGACAACAAGGGCAACTAAGCTAAAGAAGGTAGGTGATCAAAGGTCCAGAGGTGGAGATGGGTTGCCTGTGGGATGCACAGTACAGAGGTGTGCCTGGTTTGGTGTAAAAAGACAAAAAGGAGCAGTATAGCTAAAAAGGAAGTGTGGCCAGAATGTAGATGAAGCTAATTAGGCTTTTTAAAAATCATCCCTCCACCAAAAATCATCATCATCTTCATCATCATCTACAGATGATTTTGAAAATGGTTAGAAATATGATTGGTATTATATTTTTAGAGGGATTAATTCAGTAGCAGTGCTTAGGGAGAGCTAAAATATCATCTCTTTTTAATCCCATGAACCTCCCCGAATTGTCTTAGAAGCTATCCAAGAATTTGTATTATTCTTTTATGGCTATGATAACAAAGTACAAAACTTGGCTTAAACAACATACATCTATTCTTGTATAGTTCTGGAGGCCATAAATCCAAAATGGGTTCCACTGGCCTGAAAGTGTTAACAAGGCCATGCCCCCTCTAGAAACCCTAGGGGAGAATCTGTTTCCTTGCTTTTTCCAGTTTCTAGTGCTGCATTTCTCACATTCTTTGACTTGTGGCCGCTACCATCTTCAAAGCCAATAGTGTAGCATCTTGCTTCAGTGGTCACATTGCCCTCCTTCTTGGTGTTAAATCTCCCTAAGATGTTATGCCTCCTTCTTTTAAGAATACTTGCGATTGCATTTAGGACCCACCTGGATAATCCAGGATCATCTTCTCCTAGAACATTTAGTTTAATCACATCTGTGATATCCTTTTTTGCCTTAAGAGGTAACACTCACAGGTTCTAGAGATTAAGACTTGGATATCTTTGGAGGCCACTATCCAGCCTAGAACAACATTGTTTAGAAAAACAATTCCAAATCCTTTGGCCTCTTTTTCATTCTTGTCCTCGAGTGACTGAATGGTGACAAAAACATAATCATTCAATTGGAAGATTGGTCTGGAATTGGCAGTGGGATATGGAGAATATGCCAATCCCTCTATCCACCCCTGTGGTGTTGAAGGAAGGAAGGATAGAAGGAAGGAAGGAGAGAGATACTAAAACACCGTTTGACCAAGAGATTAGTGAGATGCCCACTACAGTTCATGTGGGCAAAGTGTGTGATTTACTTACAAAAGATGTATTCTTTTCATGGAATGGTGGATGAGACCAGCATGCAGGTATACTGGAGTAGACACTGCCATCACTTAGGATCAACCTGGCTGAAGACATGGAGTATGAGAGGAAAAATCAGTGAGGACGAGCTAATACTAGGGCATGAGTCAGTTATAAGGACCAAGTGCAGAGCCCCTCGTTGCAGCTGAGTTACATGGAAAGGAGAGGAGCCCTAAGCTGAAGGAAGTCCTGAAAACTTGGATGCAATGATGAATGGATTTACAAAGGAGAGGTTGGTTCAGCCTCTGTCATAATGATCAGAAATTCTGAATGTAAAATAACTAGTTCCTGAAATTTTACAACATCAGTGGCTCATCTTTTGCTCTATTACAGTTTTCTGCAAAATTTGGATTTTTATCTTCTTTTTATATTGTTCTATGCAACATAAGTATACAATGTGTAATAATCAAATAGGCAATTAAGTTGTATTAAGGAATGTTTATTAGTGAAAAAGTATTGCTAAAGGAGATCAAACCTTTGGGGATTGAATTACAATGATCTTTCATAAGGCATTCATGTCATCTGGGCCAGAATGAAAACTGGAAATAAAATAGTGGCTTTTTATATATACACAATTAAAAATCTAAAGAAATTATTTTAAGCTGATAAGCATAAGATGTTACCATATTGGGGGCGCCTGGGTGGCTCAGTGTCATGATCCCAGCTCAGGTCATGATCCCAGGATCCTGGGATCGAGTCCCATGTTGGGCTCTCTGCTCAGCAAGGAGCCTGCTTCCACCTCTCTCTCTGCCTGCCTCTCTGCCTACTTGTGATCTCTGTCTGTCAAATAAATAAATAAAACCTTAAAAAAAAAGATGTTATCATATTGATAAATCTCCAGAATGGAAGTGGGAGTTATCTACTTTGGAAACCCATGGTAAGATATTACTATGAAGATGTTTGCATACTACATGTTTCCATCAAGGTCCTGGAATTGGACAGACAACACCATTAGTTGGTATGTTTGTGGAAGCCTCTTTGGTGAGGAATTGTTTGCAGTGGTGTAGACAGGGTTAAGGAAACCAATAGGAGGTGTTGAAGCATGCTTGAGGACTAGCAGCAGCTGAAAACCATTACCACCCACAGGCCTGAAGGGGAAGAAGAGGAAGGCTTTCCTAGACCCAGACCTGGCCAAGGCCTTGGGAGACAAAGAATAATCATCACACTAGACAACAGCATATACTTTGGTAAGACTGGGAAACTTCAAGAACTAAAGTGTAAGCAACTCTACCCCTTCTCCCACTAGTCACAGCATGTAAGATCGTGCCCTGAGGTGTAAGAGTTGGCCACAATCCAGAATAAAGATAATTATTTTTGGAGATCGCTTTTGAAAGATTGAGTGTGTCCTCAATTTCAGGCAAACACAGGAACTAAGGTGCCTCTAAGCAGCCTTCCATTTCTCAGAGCTCTGATGGGCTTGACACAGACTGAAGATTAGAATAGCCTGAAGCATGGACTGTTCCATCTTGCCATCAACGCTGTACGAAATACAGAGCCTTACTCAGGCCCTAAGCCACTGTTTTAACTTCACCTAAGAGAGGAAGAGAATGGACCTTATTTCTCATTTGCATAGCCCCGTGTAGGGGAAACTCAATATTGAGCGGGGCTTAAAGTGAGCCTTAAATACAGTAGCTGGGAGGAACATGCTCTTCCCTCAGGGCAGGAAACGATTCCTGTAGGACTTGACCCCCAAAGGGATATCCCTAGAAGGTGACATAAAAGCTTTGAACAGGAAACACTCTTGCTAAAGGATTCCATACTTTCTAAATGAGAAATGTCAAGACTGGAGTATTATTTTGAGTGTCATTATTATCATTTTTGCTGGAATAAACAAATCATCGCATATGGACTTTACAGCTGAACAGTATTTTCCAGGTTTTTAGTTCCTCTGTCAGTCCCTAAATAGGTAATTACAGAAGCAAATGAAACCCTTCATACAATCCAAAGGTTTGGAGGGAGCCATCACCACCTACGCACTGAGCAGCAGGTCCTATGGGAAACATTTATTGTGCGCCACATGTGAATCAAAGTGGAAACCAACAGCTTCAGTTCTGGCTTTGGAACATATGGTGCGGTAAATTATCAGCAGGCAGTCTATAATTAGGGACACAGTTTCTCAATAATAACGCCTAAATGTGCATGTACTCAGCTGCACATTACCTTCTGAAATGGAGTCAGATATGGTCAAGCTTTGGTCTGAGGAAACACCGATGCTTTTGGAGTGTAATGAACAGTCCCTGAATTATAAATGCCTTCCTCACCTCCCGCCCCCCCCAGCCTCCAAGCAACCAGCAGAACATTCTCACTCACATGTTTCATATCTTGTATTGTGTGATCCATCATCTTGGCCACAAGCAAATGGGATCAGGGCCTGGGGTCTGAGCCAACACCCGTGATCAGCAGCCAATGGTCCAGTTTAGCCTGAGAACCCCACAGAGGCACGCTGTACTGAAGAGTGTCAACGGAGTCCAATAACATATTCTCTCCAGAAGTCTCAATGGAAGCAGAAGCCAGGCAGCAGAAGCATCCAGGAGCAGACAAAAATGTGCTATAGAATACAAGAAAACAGTGAAGAAGGCAGTAGGAGGTGACAGAGAAGCTGTAGCTTGGCATAAAGCAAAGCAATAGAAACTGAGGGTCCAGAATATTGGTGTAATTAAAATAGAGAGTGGGGAGGGGAGGGGGATGGAGGCCTGGTGTTGGTACAGCTCCTGCAGTGGCCCGAACAGCCAGGAGTGACACTTCACTTCCTTAGGTGCCTGGCTGTGAAATTGCAGGTGTCATTTCCTTATGTATCCCTACAAAAATTCCTATCCCTGATGATGTTTTTGTGAGATCACTGAGCAGGTGCTGTCTCTGAGTGTGTCTCTGTGCCTTGCAACTTGAAAACAAAACAAGACAAAACAAAACACGGGTTCTGTGTTGAGACCGCATTGGTACAAAGGAAGGTCATCCCCATCAGGGACGTTCTTTTTGCATGAATAGGATAATGAGAGAGGGATATAGGGCCTGGCAGTAACTCAGACACCAAAGCAGCATTCCATTTCAGCTCTGCCAAACCAACTGAATAGGGACTATGTGTCAGAATTGTGCTAAGACAAAATTGGTCACAATTTGGGAAAATCATTGCAAGTAACTTTTAAGAAACAGGAATGCTTATAGATTTTAATTCCTGCTGAGCATAGCACTACAATATTTGCATCAACACAACCTTGAGCACCAGAAATGCATTAGTGAGCTTTGTACTTATGTAGGGCCTTACAAGCTTATTGGACTCTGTGACGCTGATCACCACTTCTTAAGTCTAGGTTGTCAAGGGGCCTGGTCTGGCCTTTATGTAGATGCACACTTGGAACTGCATTCTCTTAGATTTATGGTTTTGTGTGATTTCCCCACCTGTAAATCAGTGAACTAACCAAAAGTAATCTCTTTTGACTATAATTGTTAACAAATACCTCATTATGAAGAACAAGCAAAAGATAACTCTACCAATTCCTAGGTAGAAACACCCTGTAGTTTGCAATGGAAGCAATTCTCACTTCCCAGGAGAAGGCCAGCTAGTAGACCAGTCACTCACAAAATGGCAGCGAGTGGTGAATTCCCTAAAAGGGCAAGGTTGGGCCTCAGATTTGCAGACTCACATAGATGAACTTCTGAGGTAGAATGCTGGCTTCTAATAATTTACATTAACAATGTCACCACCAGGTGGCACTCAATTCACATCTGCTGGAGTGAAGTCTCCCAAGAGGAAGGGTGCATGAAAGGCCATATTCCAAAGGGTTCTTCATTTGAACAGATCAAAGGAAAAGGGGTAAAGTGCCCATTTTTTAAAAAAAGATTTTATTTTTTTATTTGACAGAATCACAAGCAGGCAGAGGCAGGCAGAGAGAGAGAGGAGGAAACAGGCTCCCTGCCGAGCAGAGAGCCCGATGCGCAGCTCTATCCCAGGACCCTGAGATCATGACCTGAGCTGAAGGCAGAGGCTTTTACCCGCTGAGCCACCCAGGCACCCCCAAAATATCCATTTTTAAATTCGTGGCATCAGGCTGTGTTACCTCACGACATCCATCTCTAGCATGGGCAGGTTTCTGCCTGGATATGGTCCCTTTCACTGGCCTGACAGGACACACTGTCTTCCAAACAGGGTTAGGGTGAGCACCTTCACCTAGTTCTCGCCTTCCGCGTCCCTTTTTTATGTTACTGGTCTGAAATTATTAACTTTGTTGGCCACCAACTCCTTTGGCTGTCCGACAAAGCCCATGAATCCCTTCTTAGAATAGTAATTTTAAATGCCTACAACAACACATAGGATTATAAATGAAACCATTATAATGAAACATAGTTCAGTCCACTCAGGTTAAGATCCCCTGCAACCTGACTAATTCATATAGTCTGTCTCCAAATCTGGCATAATAAATTTGACTAGATTTCCCCTTGCTAAAGTAAATTCCTATTTCTGCCTGGCCTCTTAATTGTTGCTTCGATTGCCTTAGTTAGAGTTTGGTAAATTTCCAACTCTTTTGTTCTCGTGCTGCACAATCGCACACCATTTCCTGGTCATGTCAGCACACGGCTCAACACATGGCTGACAAAATCCACCATTTCATCCATCTCCAAGTCCTTGAGATTTAGAGGGATAATGAGGAAGCCTCAGTATCCTCCTGAGTAATAATACAAAGGTGAGAACTAGTAAGAAGCAATGCAGTATAGTGAGACAGCTTAGAGATGGAATCCCCTAATTGTAGCTTGCCTTATACACACCAAGCACTTACTATGTTTCAAATTCTACACAAAGACCCACTCCCTGCTCTACTGTAAGTCTGGAGTCAGAAAACTTGTTTTGCAATTCAGTTTCATCTCCCAAGCAACCCCGGACAAATCACCTAACCCTCTGGGGTTCAATTTCCTCATGTGTAAAATATGTAAATAACAGCGATAGTTTTTTGTTTTTTTTTAACAGGTTTCTAGATGTTTTTTGTTTTGTTATGTTTTGTTTTTTACAGATTTCTTTTTTGGTTTTACAGATTTCCTTATCAGAACTTCTGGAACAATCTATCTGCACTTGCTCTATAGGACTGGTGTTAGGGTTTTCCTTCCGAGTCCTCCTTTCAAATTGCCTCCCTACTTCATCTTCATGTCATGGATGGGTTACAAGCTACACTCACATGTAAAAGGAAAGTCACAATGACCCAGGACTTCTTCTTCCTCTAAACCTGCCAAACACATACCAACTTTGTCACTGAATTCTAAACCCTGCTAATATTAGAAAGGACCTCCGGCTCTTTTTCCTGTGTTCACCATATCAAAATTCTTTTGAGGAGTGAAGAGGGAGCACAAGAAATTTTTTTTCTTTCTCTCTCTGAAATACAAGAGAAGCCCTGTTATTAGCCCTCATAGACATATGACAGCCTTTCTACAGTCGTCACCACTGTCTTATTCAGAGTGAGGAAAATTCTCTATTTGACATCAGTTCACAGGAATGAAATTCTGCTAGCTACATCCAACTCCCAGAAACTACACATTTCCTAGAAATGTTGTTTAAAGTCAGAAATATTATTGTCTCAAAACCTGGAATACACCAGAGCAACTTTTATGTCATGGAGCAGAAACACCTGTTCCCACATCAGCATTTCCACTATAGTTTATCACTGGACTCCTATCCCCAGTGCCACGGCGTTTACCTCTACAGCAGGTGTGTTTGAAGTTAGAGCAGGCCATACGAGGATGAGTGAGACAAAGTCCTTGCCCTCTAAGAATTTACGATCTTGGTACGGGTTTTAATACTGGCATCATCACACATCAGTTATAAAGTAATTTCTTACCATCAATGGTACCATTACTGACCTACTAAAGAGAGTGGATAATTTCCTTTCTTTTTATAAATTAGACCACATTTAAAGTCATCCCTATAGTTATATGTGGATTATCCCAATTTGCTTTCTTGAGTGAGATAGAAATGGGTAGAGTTACAGTGACACTCAGATTTTACACGAGGGATATGCAAACATCACATTTCACAGAGAGAAAGAGGACACTGAGAACAGCTTCCCTGGTACATGCAATGATGTGTTGACTTTGATAGTTACAAGAAAGTTAAGACATGGCTCCTGGCCTTAAGGAGCTTGTAATTAGCAGTATCTATCAAATAACCATATGGATAAGATATAATTAAGAGCTAAATTATGAAGTTTAGACAATGGACCTGGGGGAGAGCAGGACCCAGGGAGGAATGACTTCATATCAGTCTTGGAACATTTTGTAGAAGTGGGGCAGTTCAATGTTGAGGAGGTTTTGACAGGTGAAAGTCATAGAGACAAGCATATCAGAGAGAGGAGGCTTCTCCAAAGTGAGACTGACTGATTGCTGCTCCTGGTGTCTTCAAGAGTCTTCCTACATCCCTGCGAATGTACTCAGAGCTACAGCTCTCATCAGGAGGAACTTCAAATCCACCTACTTCTCTGCATCCCTACCCACCTCCGCCTTAACCCAGAACCTCATCAGCGCTCACCCCTACTTCTGCTACAGCAAGCAAATCGCTCTCCCAGCCTCCATTATTGCCTTTCTTGAATCCATCCTCCACAGAATGACCCTCTCCATATTAAACTGACCAGATACTAACTCCTCTGCTTAAAATCATTCAGTGCCTCACCTGCTACCTCCAGGAAGAAGCCCAACCATGGGATACAAGACCTTTTATAGTATAGTTATCACTTAGTCTTCAGCCTTATCTCTTGCCTTTTCCCCGCTTCCATCCTTCTCCCCAGCTATTAAATTACTTGTCTCAGTGGAGTCAGGTTGCCACAACAAAATACCGTAGGCTGGGTGGCTGAAACAACAGAAATACACTTCTAGAGACTAGAAATCCGAGATCAAGGTGCTAACAGGATCAGTGTCTGGTGAGAACTCTCCTTGGGTTGTAGATGGTGGACTTCTTACTATGACTTCACATGGCCTTACCTTGGCACACATGCATAGAGAGTGAGAAAGAGATGAGTAAGCTTTCTTATGTATCTTCTTGTAAGGACAGTAATCCTATTGCATCTGGGCTCTACCCTTATGGCTTAATCTATCCTAATTACCTCCCAAAGGTCCTATCTCCAGATACTACAACATTGGAGTATCTGGAGATAGGGCCTTATTCAATATGTGAATAAGGGAAGGAACACAATTTTGAATCCATATGGTTGCTATTCCCTGAGCACACCATATTTTCCCACATAACCCAATGCCTTTGGACCCAAAGCTGTTCCCTCTACCTGGTATGCCCTTCTCTGAGCCACTCCCTAACACCCTCATCTTCCACCCCTGCTACCTCTTATCTTTGTTTTGATAATTCCTTTTTCCTCTTGAGGCTCAGGCTGGGCCATGTTTTCTAGGGTAGGCTCCAATGGGGGTCTCTGTGCCTCCACTGGAAATGAAATATAGTTAAATAATGCAGGACTGTGAATTCCTTCAGGGAGAAACTATGCCTTATCCTTATCCATCATCATGTCCCTAATGCTTAGTATAGTGGCTAGCACATGCTTGTTGCACGCAGGCATGTGTGAATAAATGAATTAATGAATGAATGATGAATGTTAAGTAAGGTAAGTCCATGTTATGCGAAAAAATGAGGCAAAAAATTTAGCTAGATTAAATAAGTAGTGTGAAGGCCTTAAAAGCCTTTCATCATAAAAATATGATTCAAGAGGTGCCTGGGTGGCTCAGTGGGTTAAAGCCTCTGCCTTTGGCTCAGGTCATGATCCCAGGGTCCTGGGATCCAGCCCTGCATCAGGCTCTCTGCTCAGCAGGGAGCCTGCTTCCTCCTCTCTCTCTTTCTGCCTGCCTCTCTGCCTACTTGTAATCTCTGTCTGTTAAATTAAAAAAATAATCTTTAAAAAATATGATTCAAGTGGTTTTAGAAGGATGATTGGGAAGGTTTATTCAAGAAGGCTTGAGGATGGGTAAGGAAACCACCTAGGAGAGTATCATAATAATCCTAGAGTAATGTAATGATATTAGAAATAGTAATGGTAACAATTATATCTAACATTTATTCAATCCTATATGCCAGGCCATGGTTTTTTTTGTTTTGTTTCATTTTCAGTTTTTTGGTTTTTTTTAATTGAAGGATAGTTGACACACAGTGTTACCTTAAGCTTAAAGTGTACAACATAGTGATTCCACAAGTTTATACATTATGCTATGCTCACCACAAGGACAGCTACCATCTGACACCATACACCACTTTGACTATATTCCCTAAGATAAAAGATATCTTTTATCTCCATGACTTATTCATTCCATAACCAAAAGTGCCAGGCACTGTTTTAAGTGTTTCAAATATATTAACTTATTCTCACAAGAACCCCAGACTAAGGGATTAAAAAGGATATATGTAAAACACACATTATTTTTATCCCATTTCACACATAAGGAAGCTGAAATAGAGAGAGATTGGGTAACTTATCCAAGGTCATAAAGCTAGGAAGTGACAGAGATTAAAGGAAAACTATGAGATATTTCAAAGGGGAAAAGAAACACAGCTTGATAAAAGTCAAGATATAATGGGATGGGAAGAATAAATGAAACAAGATGGGATTGGGAGGGAGACAAACCATAAATGACTCTTAATCTCACAAAACAAACTGGGGGTTGCTGGGGGGAGGTGGGGTTGGGAGAGGGGGAGGGGGTTATGGACATTGGGGAGGGTATTTGCTATCATGAGTGCTGTGAAGTATGTAAACCTGGTGATTCACAGACCTATACCTCTGGGGATAAGAATACATTATATGTTTATTAAAAAAAAAATTGGAAGGGGAAGTGACCATAAGAGACTATGGACTCTGAAAAACAACCTGAGGGTTTTGAAGGGGCGGGGGTGGGAGGTTGGGGGAACCAGGTGGTGGGTAATAGGGAGGGCACGTACTGCATGGAGCACTGGGTGTGGTACAAAAACAATGAATACTGTTACACTGAAAAAAAAATAAATAATTAAAAAAAAAAAGATATAATGGGATGGGAGAGGCAAAGGCCTTTAGGTCTCTCACCCAGGAAAAGAGAAAACTAAAGAAGTCAGGGTAAGAAGTTAGTTTGTTAAGAGATGTTATGGTTGTTGGGGACAAATAAACCTTGATGTCGTGACTGGACATCTCCATAAATATTCATAGCAATCCTGCATAGACCTACTGAAAGTCTACTGTAACCGACTTGTCTAGGTTTAAGGAGTTGCAAACACGGATTTTATAGGACATTTTTAAAGGTATTGACTTTATATTCTGTTGGGAAAGGGGAGTCAGTGAAGCATCATAAACAACAGGTAAATGTGGTTTTAGTTCATTTGAGCAACCAACTGAAAGCTGGAATTGAGAAGGACTCAGTGAAGTCAGGGACATGGGTTAAGAGTTAAAGGGTTTCTACACTTAAAAATGATTGAAGTGGTAAATTTAATATTACATATATTTTTCCACAATAAAAAAGTTAAGAAGCTGTTTTAGGAGTCCAGGTAACAGATGATAAAGGCATCATCTGGGGAAGGGTCAGGGGAAATGTAATAAGGAAGATTTACTGAGTCATCTATCCCCCCAGTTATTCTAGCTAGACTCATAGGAGTTATTTATTATTTAACATTTATTGACCTGGTACTAAATGCCAGGCACTGTGCTGGGGCACAAAGATGAATAATAATCGCTGCATAATGCACTCAATTGTCTAGTGAGATAAACAGATACATATGCAATATTCATAATACAACATATCAGGGCAGCACTGGAGACAAGTCAAAGGCATTATGGAAGCACAGGGGAGGGCAACCTATTGGTCGTGGCAAACAGGGAGGAGTTCTGAGACATTGTGGCTCCTGGGTCTTAAGACAGTAAAGAAGATTTTGCCAGGTGAAGGAGAATTGGAGGGAGGAAGGGCATTCTGAGTAGAAAAGAACATATGAGGTGTTATTGAAATATTTGCTGGGATGCATAGAGGCACAAAGGAAGGGACTGAGAGGCCCTGGCACTCAAGGGACCCATGTTACTCCAGCACACCCACTCCTACCTTGACAGGAGCCATTCCCTTTGCCCATAAATGGTGGTGGAGCCCAGAATCCCAACCACCCCAGATGGGAAGAGCAGCCCTCTCAGGCAAAGCAGACAGCCTAATGCCTTTGGAGGCAGTGGGAGACAGCCCCTGTGAAGTTCCTGGGTCCCACTCCAGAAGGCAAAGCAGTGGAGAGGGTCTTTCAGAAGATTTGGAGGACAGCGTAAACCTCACGAATGGTGTAGTTATCACCAAGAGAAGATTATGGGTGGGGAAATGGAAGAGTCCTCGGGTTAACTTTAGAATTTTATTAATGAGTGCTCATGGGACACAGCTTAGAGATTCCCAGAATAACTATAGTAGTCACCTGAGGGGAAACGAATTTCCAGGGGTGTCTCTAACAGTGGCTAAAGGCAGAAAAATGCATTGCGTACTGGATAAAAGCAGCCCTCTAAGTCAAGCATACTTGCTTTAAAATTTGCTCTACCAGCTAATAACTATCTGAACTTTTGTTAAGCTTTCTGAGCCTCTACTACTTTTTCTATAAAATGAAGATTATAATAATATCTGCTACATGATGCTTCCATGGCAACTAATAATAAGAACACCCCTGTTCTTTGCATAGTCCCTAACACAAGGTAAGTAAGGTTAGTCACTACAACCATTAGTACAGTCAGAAGAACGAGACATACAGAAATGGGGAGATCAGTGGTAACATTTTCATATTTATAAGGTAAATCAGTTATCTTTTTAAAAGAGTTAGTTTTCTAGATGTTTCCCTCCCATGGAGTGAAGGATACCTATGTAATTAGTCTTTTTAATGACTAAATATCTATTTATGAAGCAAAAAATGGGGGAAGTTATAGGTTATTGAGAAATTGCTTTCAGTTTACTGGAAATACAAAATAAAATGCCAACTATGTCTCAACATTAACTTTGGAGTGAACTAACTGACGATAATTTTCTATTTCTGTTCTTATTTTCATAGTTTCTTTGTTTAGTAAAAACCAAGTGGTCCAGTTAATGAAGTTAGTTCCATAAATGAAGTTGGCATCCTCAGAGATTCTTGCAGGTGAAGGGCTGATGTTTCCCAAACAGGGTAAAGGAGCACACAGCAGCTATTTCTGGAGCTGAAAAAGGGAACATCAACACATTTCAGTTTTTCCCCTTGGGAAATTGTGCCAGGTACACATTTTACATTTTCTCATATTAGGAAGCTAAATATCTTAAAATATAGGAACTAATTCAGTTCCAGTGCTATATATTAACAATCCTAAATTACTCTTATCCTGTAAACCCAAAAGTTAAGTGAAATGAAGCTTTCTGTTTTTTTAATAAAGAGAAAAATAAAGCCAAGGAGGGAAATGATGCCTGCCTTCTTCAGAAGTAGAATTCTAAAGAATAAAAATATAATTTATAGGGAAAAACATAAAATTCATCTATGTGAAACTCAATCTTATATTCATTTTGGAAAACAATACTCCCAGTACTGTAATGAAACTGATGCCTTAAAAAAAATTGAGAGTACATGGGGTGGCTCAGTTGGTTGATCGTCCAACTCTTAATCTCATCTCAGGTTTTGATCTCAGGGTTGTGACTTCAAGCTCTGCATTGGAATCCATTCCCAGCCTGGAACCTACTTGAAAATTAAAAACGTACATACATACATACATACATACATACTGGGGGTACAAGATTATCTGACAATGTTAACAATTTCTGTCTTGTCCATTGAGACAAAAGATCTTCAAAGCATGCAAACAAGTCAAATATAGTTAAGAGGGAACTGAATTCCAAGATATGGAGAAGAGTGAAAGACCATGGTTTATCGGTCACAATAAAGACTACCATACTTTCAGACCAAGATATATCACAGGATACAAAAGGAATGTGCAGGTGTAGTCAAGGACCCAGATAGATTATTAGTGAGAAATCATAGAGAGATAAAGCATCTTAAGACTTGAGAAAAAAAGACACCTCTCTCTTCCAAAAAGGTTAGCCCAAGAAACTACCGACAAATAAACTTTGTACCTATATCTAACAAAATCCTAAAATTATCTACGACTTGCCAATACTTCGGACACAAAAAAGTGGTCACAATGACTGACAGAGACCAGATGAGTTAACTAAAAGAAAGAATTGCTCAACTAAGCAGCAGTTAAGGAATTTCACGGATACCAAATACCAGGATTTTAGCAATGCAGTTTAAAAGCTTCTCAAAAACCCTCATGAACCAAGGACATATTCACATGCTTAATGTAGGTAAATTCATAGGTGGATGAATAATGTTAAAGATGAATGAGAATCTACTTAGAGGCTTAAGGAGTTTTGATCTGGTCTAGTTCTTTTCTGTAATGATGGTGAAAGGACACCAAGAAGGCACATAAATCTCAATTGCATGATTATTTCATTGAATTAGAGAATAAAAAGACCTTTTTAAATTATAGAATAAATACTTCTGTAGAGGCAAATAGATCTTTACCTTTTTTCCAAGACTGGTGAAAAATTGGGTCCAAAATAAGTAAGGTGAAATTTATGAAATATAAACAGAGAATTTTACCTACCAATTCAGAAGACAAATATGTAAGCATTTCTAACCTTATCTTTAGAATGACCCTGTGAGGTAGATATTATATTGGTCATGTTGTAGATGATACAACCAAGGTTTGCTGAATTAGTAATTTTCCCAAGTTATATTACAGTTTCTTCCATTGTCACATCTCCATTTATTCAGTCTGACTTCCTCTTCCAGGAATCTTGTGATTACATTGGGCCTACCCAGGTAATCCAGGATGATCTCCTCATCTCAAAATCTCTAATTTAATCCTATCTGCAGGGTCTCTTTACATATGTATAAAGGAACATTCACAGCTTCCAGAGATCCAGACATGGACACATTTGAGGACTATTGTTCAGCCTAACCAAACTGTGCATAGTGAGCAAGGTGAGGAGTGGTTGGAGGTGACTAAGAACTAAATTACATGGGCCTTGAAAGCCGTCATAAGAATCTTGGGTTTTACCATATATTAAATGGAGAGCTATGCAGAGCAGTGACACAGCTGAACTTGTGTCTTTAGAGGATCACTGCAGTGGCTGTATCGAGAAGAGATACAGGGACACATGATACAAGAACTGTGAGAAGGTGCTTGCGGTGGTCTAGGAGACAGAGGTGGCAACTCATACCAGGCTGGTAACACTGAAAGTGGTCAGAAGTGGTTGGATTCTGGAGATAACTTTGAAGAATAGATCCAACATGACAGATTCTATGTGCTCAGAGAAAGAGTCAACCAAGGATTATTTCGTTTAAGTCTGAGCAGCTTGAATTGCCATCAACTCAAATGGAAACTTCTGTAAAAGGACTAGTTTTGGAGGGGTGGTTGGAATAGAGCCACACATTCTGCTTTTTAGTCAGTATTATCATGACTATTAGACATCTAAGTCAAGATATTGAATGGAGAATTGTATTTAGGAATCTGCAAGTTAGAAGAAAATTCAGAGTTACAAATATCAATATGGGCCTATAGGAATTGTCAGCTCATAGGTAATGTTTTCAGCCATAAGACTAGATGAGATCATCAAGGGGGTAAGTGTAAGATAAATAGGAAATGATCAAGGATACATTCTGGAGCACATCCTCATAAGGAGGATGAGAAGAAGGGAAGCCATAAACAGGGGCTAAGAGAAAATGACAGTGCAAATGCAGTTTCCTGGAAGACAAGTAAAAGAATACGTCTTTTAAGGATGATGAATTATTAAATGTGACCTGTGAGCTGAACCGTGAGTACTGGATTGACCAGCCCACGTGATCTGGGATAATCTGATAACTCAGAGTGGTAATGGCCAAGACTCTGAACAGATATATCGATAAATCACTTAGAACAATCGCTGCATTTTTGGAATCAATCACTTGAGAATCTACTTAAAATGGTGATACCTAGGCACACCCCCCCCCCAAAAAAAAACCCCACACCACTCTGATTAGCATTTTGTAAGCTCTCCAGCTGAATCTAATGGGCAGGAAAGCTTGATACACACTAGTTTAGAACAATGCCAGCATCTAGAAAACTTTTTTGGTGTGATTAAGTTGAGGAAGCTTGGTGAGAAGGGACAGGGTTTGTGGGGGAAAGAGAGTGGAAATTATTGTGCAATTGACAAATTGTAAATTTATTGCTCATTATCTAAGGGTTTCCTTGGCAAGTATATTTACATCATGTTTTCCTCATTCAGCGCACCAAAACTTTTGGTTCTTATACAAAAATTGAGTAGATACTTAGCTCTGCTCAGCAAACGTTGGACAAAGGCAAAGAAAATGTATCTAAGAGTGAGACTATACCTCCAAATAGTGGGCAAAGCCAGAATGCAAAGACTAAATAAGAGGCAATGAGAGTCACCTTCATCCCCAGTGACAATTTGTAGTGAAACTTTCTAAGCAGCTCTGAAAACAGTTTATACCACCACTTCAGACTGCCTGAAGAATTAAGATCACAGATAGGTTTTCTTTCTTCTGTATCTGATGTAACCCTATTCAAACTATTTTTCTCCCTCCTAGAAATCTTGCAGCTGTGAGTTTTAGGCCAAGTCGCATGTTTCAAATAAAGTTCAATAAAGAAGGCCTAATTCAGATAACAAGAGACTCTCTGAGATTCTTTATATACCAGCTGTTAACTTTTGTGTTGAAATGCTCGTTGGATATTTGATGCTTTCCTTTAATTCAGAAAAGCACTTAAAGCACTTAGGGAAGCACTGGATTGATTTTCAATTTGAGAATCCCATGTCTGCAGAGCAACTCAGAAATAGTTCAATAAAATTTTGTGAGTAAGTTTTCTGCTCTAGCAAGCAGGTAAAATGGAGTTAAAATGCATTCTGGAAAGACAAAAGTTTGCTTATGATACAGTAAGATGTTCACACAGAAAGAAACATGCATGCAATCAGGAAGGAAATCGATGCAAGCCCCCCAGAAGGAGGATTCCAAAGTTACTCGAGGGAGTCAAAGATTAAAAGTTGGGGTGGCAATTTAAAAGAAAAAGGAAAAAGGAATGAGAGAGATCCCTGATCAGAGAGAACAGGTAGATAAAAGAATAAAGAACTAATGATTAGGAATAGGAGAGACAAGAAATGAAAGAAACAGTCAAAAAAGAGAGTCCCCAAACAAGAGAGAAGAGGCATAAGAAGGTCCATTAATATGGCAAACTTTGGGGCAGGGAAAGGAAAAGGAGTGTGCCTGGAACCAAAAGGGACAGTGGTTATGCCAGCAGCTGGGAGAAAGCCACTCATATCCTGTTTTGAAGGAGGAAAAAGGTCAAACTCCCTATTTTCTGTCATTGCTGATGACTTTTCAAACTGTTATCCCTACAGCAAAAAAAGCATCAGAGTAAAACAAAACTATCTGTAGATGACAGAAATTAAAACAGTTGTGGCTGACTTATTACTGATCATTTTCAAATGTGAAAGGTCTGGTGAAAGTTCATAACAAGAGTGGTGTAATTGACAAGCAAATTTGACTTATATGTGGCATGAAAAACAAGATAACAACGTCCTTTCAAGACGCTTCAGTAAATGTCTATAAGGACCACGCGTAAGCCTATTTGCAAAGAAGTCGGTGGATGTTGTATCTGATTTGTAAAATTAAATGAAGATACGGAAGAAATACTTTTGAGATAGAATAATCCTGAGACATAACACACATGCCAACAGTATGCAAATAGTATGTTAAGAATATCCTAAGATTATCGAGTAAAGAGATCTAGTAAGTCTGGAGTACATCATAAAATTTAAAGCATGAATCTGATGTACATCCTCACTGAGAGTCACTGGCCTAGAAGATATTAGATCCAAACGAAGCATGCTTATAGCCAATAAGAATTTTAAATGATAACTGAAATCTATGAGTAATAACACTTTAGCATTTAGTTTCATGTCTAAATATCATCAGACAAAATAGCACCAAGCAGAAACATGTCATGGATAGAAAAAGCATTGACAATTCCCTAGGAACTTCATATACAGGATGCAATTTCTGAATTATTTATATTAATAATATTTTGTTTATAAAAAGTTTTACCTCAGGGAGAATAAACATCTCTTTTGATTCAACAACTCTTCTCATGTAACACATTGATAGGAATACAGATTTCTTTCTTTTTTCTTTTAAAGATTTTATTTATCTGGCAGGGAGAGATCAGGTATTTTATTTATTTGACAGTGAGAGATCAGATTATTTGACAGCAGAGAGGCAGGCTGAGAGAGAGGGGGAAACAGGCTCCCTACTGAGCAGAGAGCCCAATGCAGAGCTCCATCCCAGGACCCTGGGATCATGACCTGAGCCAAAGGCAGAGGCTTTAACCCACTGAGCCACCCAGGTGCCCCTTATTGTGCTTTTCAGTATTCTACAACATACTGGGACTTTAGGACTAATCTTGCAAGACCATGAGAACTAATTTTATAAGAAACAGAATACAAGGCTTTCACCATTACTACCCTCAAATGAACCAATAAACAGGCATTTTTTTTAAAGATTTTATTTATTTATTTGACAGAGAGAGAGATCACAAGTAGGCAGAGAGGCAGGCAGAGAGAGAGGAGGAAGCAGGCTCCCCGTGGAGCAGAGAGCCTGATGCAGGGCTCGATCCCAGGACCCCGAGATCATGACCTGAGCCGAAGGCAGCAGCTTAATCCACTGAGCCACCCAGGCGCCCCTAAACAGGCATTTTTTAAAGTTCTCCATTTTAGTTGCCAATACAGTTAAATACCAGTAGACATAACACACATGAGCAAACTCTTTGGTGTCCTTGATAAATCTTCAGGGTGTAAATGGGTCTGAAGAACCCCCCCCCCAAAAAAGAGGAAAAGGAACAAAGAAGTACTGTATTAGGGAAAAAATTATTTCCCTTGAAAATAGAAGTACATATATTGTTCTATTTTCTCTGTTACTATTGCTCCTAGTAGTCTCAATCAACAATACTAATGATAATTTTTTTCAGTGTTCCAAGATTCATTGTTTATGCACCACACCCTGTCTTCCATGCAATATGTGCCCTCCTTAATACCCACCACCAGACTCACCCGTCCCCCCATCCCTCTCCCCTCAAAAACCCTCAGTTTGTTTCTCAGAGTCCACAGTCTCTCATGGTTTGTCTCCCCCTCTGGTTTCCCCCAACTCATTTCTTCTCTCCATCTCCCAATGTCCTCCGTGTTATTCCTTATGCTCCACAAGTAAGTGAAACCATATGATAATTGACTCTCTCTCTCTGCTTGTCTTATTTCACTCAGCATAAAATCTTCCAGTCCCGTACATGTTGATACAAAACTTGGGTACTCAACCTTTCTGATGGCTGCATAATATTTCATTGTATATATGTACCGTATCTTCTTTATCCATTTGTCTGTTGAAGGGCATCTTTGGAGAAAGGGGAACCATCTTCACTGTGGGTAGGAATGCAAGTTGGTGCAGCCACTTTGGAAAACAGTGTGGAGAGTCCTCAAAAAATTAAAAATAGAGCTATCCTATGACCCTGCAATTACACTACTGGGTATTTACCCCAAAGATACAGATGTAGTGAGAAGAAGGGCCATATGCACCCCAATAATCATAGCAGCAATGGCCTCAATTGCCAAACTGTGGAAAGAACTAATGACATTTTTTTTCAAAAGAAGCCTTTAATTTAATTTTTTTCAGTGTTCGAAAATTCATTGTTTATGCACCACACCCAGTGCTCTATGCAATACATGCCCTCCGTAATACCCACCACCAGGTTCACCCAACCTCCCACCCCCTCCCCTCCAAAACCCCCAGTTTTTTTTTTCTCAGAGTCCACAGTCTCTCATGGTTTGTATCCCCCTACAATTTCCCCCAGCTCATCTCTCCTCTCTGTGTCCCAACATCCTCCGTGTTATTCCTTTTTCTCCGCAAGTAAGTGAAGCCATATGGTACTTGACTCTCTCTGCTTGACTTATTTCACTCAGCATAATCTCTTCCAGTCCGTCCAAAAGTTGGGTACAAAAGTTGGGTATTCATCCTTTCTGATGGAGGCATAATGCCCCATTGTATATATGGACCATAACTTCTTCAACCATTTGTCTGTTGAAGGGCATCTTAGTTCTTTCCAGTTTGGCAACTGTGGCCATTGCTGCTATGAACATTGGGATACAGATGGCCCTTCTTTTCACCACATCAGTATCTTTGGGATAAATACCCAGTAGTGCAATTGCAGGGTCATAGGGAAGCTCCATGTTTAATTTCTTAAGGAATCTCCACACTGTTTTTCAAAGGGGCTGCACCCACTTGCATTCCCACCAACAGTGTAAGAGGGTTCCCGTTTTTCCACATCCTCTCCAACACTTGTTGTTTATTGTCTTGTTGATTTTGGCCATTCTAACTGGTGTAAGGTGGTGTATCTCAGTGCGGTTTTGCTTTGAATCTCCCTGATAGCCAATGATGATGAACATTTTTTCATGTGTCTGTTAGCCATTTGTATGTCTTCTTTGGATTATTGTCTGTTCATGTCTTCTGCTGAGTTTCAGGAGTTCTTTACGGACCTTGGATATCAGCCCTTTGTCTGTAGTGTCATTTGCGGTTCTCTTCTCCCATTCCGTGGGTTGCCTCTTTGTTTTGTTGACTGTTTCCTTTGCTGCGTAGAAGCTTTTGATTTTGATGAAGTCCCAAAGTTCACTTTCGCTTCTGTTTCCTTTGCCTTTGGGGACATGTCTTGAAAGAAGTTGCTGTGGCTGATAATGATAACTTTTTTTTTTTTAAAGATTTATTTATTTGACAGATAGAGATTACAACTAGGCAGAGTGGCAGGCAGAGAGAAAGAGAGAGGAGGAAGCAGGCTCCCAGCTAAGCAGAGAGCCTGATGCGGGGCTTGATCCCAGGACCCTGGGATCATGACCTGAGCTGAAGGCAGAGGCTTTAACCCACTGAGCCACCCAGGTGCCCCTGATAATGATAACTTTTAACCTAACTAACTGACTTCTATTTCACAGAGAAAATTTGGTTGTGGATAATGGAGAACAGTCTGCCACAAATCAGCATTTTAGCCACAAGCAGAACTCATAAGTATACATAACACAACTTTCTATAGACACATGCTTGCTACAGCCTAATACACATTCTAAATGTGGCAGAACTTAACCAAAGATAAAGCCTATCTGTAGCATATTAAAAGCAAAAGCATATAAACATGAAAGTGTGCTCAGTCATCAGTGTTTCTATGTTCTTACTTAGAAATGATTTAGGTATCCAGGATTATTCACTGATTAGCTCCTTTTAATTAATCTAAGGTTTCAAGTTCCCTTGAACTTTTTCAAGTTCCCAAGATCTTTTTTTTTTAATAATTGAGACAAAATTTATATACCATAGAATTCCCCATTTAACATGTACAATTCAGTTGGTTTTGGTATATTTGCAAGATTGTACAACCATCACCATTAACCAATTCCAGAATATTTTCATCATTCCCAAAGAAAACCCCATCCCCTTTCCCCTACTCTCAGCGATCACTAATATGCTTATTGTATGTCTATATGTTTTACCTATTCTGTACATTTCATATGACCTTTTGTTTCTGGCTCCTTTCAATCAGCATGATGTTTTCAAGGTTCATCCATGGTACCATATATATCAGTATTTCCTTCCTTTTTATGGCCAAATAATATTCCATTGTATGAATATACCACATTATGTATACCTCCATCAGTTGACGGATATATGGGGTTTTTTTCTACATTAGGCTATTAATAACACTGCTATGAATGTATGTGTACAAGTCTTGATATGAACATATGATTGGATTTTCTAGAATGGAACGTGGGAGTTGGAGTTTCTAGATCATATGATAGCTCTGCATTTAATTGTTGAAGAAAAACAAAACTATTTTCCACAGCAGCTGCATTATTTTGCATTCATATTAGCAATGTCTGAGAGTTCTTATTTTTCTACATTCTCACAAATGGTCATTATTATGTGCTTTTGATTATAGCCATCTCAATGTTTGTGAAGTGGTATTTCATTGTAGTTTTTAATTGCAATCCCCTAGTGACTAATGATGTTAAGCATCTTTTTCATGTACTTACTGGTCATTTGTATATATTTATTAAATGTCTATTCACATCCCTTGCCCATTTCTCAATTCATTATTTGTCTTTTTATTGTTAAGTTCCCTAAAGATTTTAGAAATTCAAGGTGGCATACTAGAAAACACGATTCCTATGGAAATAAGGTGTTTCAAGATAGTGTGTTGAATGTTAATGAATTTTAAATACACAGAATCACATTTTTATAACCAATCTGTATAGGTTTACAGAAAGCATACCCAATAGAATTGAGAAAGCACTTTTATATTATATTTAACATTGGTAAATTAAATATCGCTGTTATCATACCAAAATTACTCAACTAGTCATATTTGCCAAAATTTTACCTTAATTATATGAACTTGGATTCTTAAAATGTTTCTTAGTTTCTGTATGAGCATCTTAAAAAATTATAGCACATTGGAAGTATTATTCAAGTTCTGTATATTCTTGGAATTTGGGGAATATCCAAAGTACACATTTCTCTCTCTAAGTTCATTGGAATAGAGCTCCTTTATTTTTCTGTTTACTCTTTCTCTCTGTCTTTAGCATCAGGAGCACATTCTCCTCCTTCTGCCTTTATGAGTAGTCTGACCATGAAACATTGCTGCCTGCCTGACATTCCTCATTCCTCACAGCTTTTCTTCCTTAGGACAGGTTCCATCCCCTATTTTCCTGATCTTTGTTGTATCAGAAACTTCCCCTCTACCTAGTCTTCTTTTTTTGTTAAGTGTTGTTTATATCTGAGCCTTTTCTGTCATTACTTTGTTTCCATGCTTACTTGTTTTTGTCTTTTTTCACCTCCCACTGCCATAAGGCAAATGGATGGAAGGGTAGTACTTCAATCATTTGCTTAAATATTGCTTTAGACTTTATTCTAATCAAACTTTCTTAATCTCACTTTCATGCCTCATCTGTCTCAAATTTCTCTTAATTTTCATTAAAACACTTAATGTTACAAATGGTATAACACAAACATCCATTCTCTGTCATTTGAAATAATATTTAAAGTATTTTTTATTTACTATTTTTCCCTACCTTCTTTCTTCATGAGAGTCTTGGAGACAGGTATCAGGAAGGAAGGGGAGCCAGGAGGGAGAAGAGAAGGGAAGGAGGGAGAGAAAAGAACAAAAAGACAAAGAGAAGGAAAAAGAAGGGAAGTCTCTTCTGCTGTTTGGAATCAGCAGACCAAACTCCTTGTTCCCACCTTCCTGCATTAAAATACTTTGACTTTGCTCCATACATTTTGTAAAACATCTTTGTGACATAATTACAAGAGCTTAAAAATGTAATAATAGGTTTGTCCATCAATAAAGCTTGCTCCTCAAATTGTTCTTTCATCTGAGTGAGCAAGATTCTCTTTGTGAGAGATCTAGCCAAGGACAAAGGTGAAGTCTGGAGTTCTAGAAAAGGGCTCCCCTGACAGCTGAAAGGTCCCATGAGTACTGGGCTGAAAAGCAAGCCAACAGGGGCGCCTGGGTGGCACAGTGGTTTAAGCCTCTGCCTTCGGCTCAGGTCATGATCTCAGGGTCCTGGGATCGAGCCCTGCATCAGGCTCTCTGCTCAGTGGGGAGCCTGCTTCCTCCTCTCTCTCTGCCTGCCTCTCTGTCTGCTTGTGATCTCTGTCTGTCAAATAAATAAATAAAGTCTTTAAAAAAAAAGATTTAAAGATTTAAAAGCAAGCCAACAGCTTTGTTGTTAATGGATGTTAATTGTAGACCCAACAGAACTCTAAGCACTATGGACCATGAAGATGTACACAATAGAGTGCCTGCCCTTGAGCAGTTTATAGTAAATGGTGCTACTGAATTAAGTGTCAATACGCACTAGAACATAAGGGTACACAAGAATGAATGTATTAGTGCCGGGAAGGTGAGGACTGTGGACAGAAGTGGGATTGGAACAGTTTCATAAATGAGACTGACTTGAACTGTGTCTGGAAGGGATGGAAGGATTGGCTGGATTGAGGACAAGAAGGAGAGAGGTGGTCATTATTATCAAAGAAATATAAACCAACGCAGAGGAAGGAAAAGATAATACAGAGTATTAAGGAAATATTGAAGAAGACAAAAGTGGAAACATTCTCAAGGGCCTTGAATGCCAGACTGAGGATGCTGAATGTCCCTCTCTTTATCCTGTCTCAACATAAAGAAGGACAGTAATTTCTGAACAGGACTTCTTTGTCTAAGATTCAGCCTGGGCTTCAATGGTCTTGTTCCTACCCATACTCCCCCCACCACCCTTTTCTTGCTACAGATGTTTCCTTCTCGTATTTGCTTTAAATGTCCACTTCCTCATAACACCTTGTACATGTAATCTACTCCCCTTTAATATTCTATCCTAGCATCTCTGACTTGTTTGCATATAATTAATTCAACCACCAAGAGCAACTCTATGTTTATTTATCTGCCCAGCCCCTCTGGCAGTAGTACCAAGTGTCACAAACTCAAGGTCCACATCCTCTGTATTTGCTTACAATGTTTTCTTTTCTTTTTTTTTATTTTTTTAAAAGGTTTTATTTATTTCTTTGACAGAGATCACAAGTAAGCAGAGAGGCAGGCAGAGAGAGAGAGAGGAGGAAGCAGGCTGTCCACAGAGCAGAGAGCCCGATGCGGGGCTCAATCCCAGAACCCTGGGATCATGACCTGAGCCGAAGGCAGAGGCTTTAACCCACTGAGCCACCCAGGCGCCCGCTTACAATGTTTTCTTGATAATAAGGGCCACCTTTCTCCAGCCCTTCTTATCTCAGTCCAGCCAAATCTTTCCTTCCCTTCCAGACCCAGCTCAAGCCATTCTCATCCACAAAATTGTTCCAGCCCATTTCTGTCCACAGTACATCAAGAAGAGAAGGCCAACACTGCCATGAAACATCAACTTTGTAAGCAGTCAAAAAATAGGAAGTAACCCTAGGAAAGAAAGGAATAGGAGAAACAATGTCCCAGTCACAGAAAGAAGAGTTTCAAACAGGAGGTGATAAATAGCCTTAGAAAACTTACAAATATAGAGTGACAACAGAGGGCCTCTCACTTAGAAATAACCATGGATCTTTAAGAGACAGTTTCATTGGGGTGGTAGGGATGGAAAACATTTTGTCAGGGTTAAGAGTGTGCTTTTGAGAAGGCTGAAAAAAGAAAGGGGTAAGCTTGCATTTAAGGAAGGCAGAAATATGGAGAGTTAACAAGAGAGAGATTAAAAACATAGGGTCAAGAAGAGATGGCTGATGGTGCTGAAAAAGACAGTTGCGGGAATCATTAGCAATGCATTGTTAAAGGAAGCTTCAGAACATTCCTCACAGAATTGCCAAGACTGCATAAGGCAGCAACCTGAAATCACATTTGCTAATTCCTCACATGTTGGAACAATAGCAAAAGGCCATAAAAGAGACCTGACAAGCAATAGGTCTATGTTAATAAGACATTGAAGAATGAGCATGAAACAATGGGAGGGTTTTCTGTATCACAAAGCCCAGCCGTACCCATTTATCTTCTCCTCCAGGTATCTTTACAAAAATAAATCTACATGGCTCTCATTCAAATACATAAGAAAAGGTTTTGCACAATCTTTCCCTATAACATCATATAATTTCAGATATGGAAGGTACATTAAAAATATCTAGTCTACAATTCAATAACAAAAACCCAGAAAAATCCAATTTAAAAATGGGCAGAAGATCTGAATAGACATTTCTTCAAAGAAGACATATAGATGACCAACAGACACATGAAAAGATACTCACCATCATTAACCACGAGGAAAATGCACATCCAAACCACAATGAGATGTCACCTTACACCAGTCAGAATGGCTATTATCAAAAACACAAGAAATGACAAGGGTTGGCAAGCCTGTGGCAAAAAGGGAATGCTCATAGTGTTGGTGGGAATGTAAGTTGATACAGCCACTGTGGAAAAGAGTATGGAGGTTCTTCAAAAAATTAAAAATAGAACTACTCTATGACCCAGTTATTGCACTGCTAGGTATATAGCCCCCAAATACAAAAACACAAATTCAGAGGGATACATGCACCACTATGTTTATTGCAGCATTATTTACAACAACCAAACGATGGAAGCTGTCCAAGGGCCCATCAATAGATGAAAGGATAAAGAAGATGTGAACCATAAAAGGAATGAAATCTTGCCATTTGCAACAACGTGGATGGAGCTAGAGAGCATTATGCTAAGTGAAATAAGTCAGTCAGAGAAAGACAGATACCATATGATCTCATTGATATGTGGAATCTAAGAAACAAAACAAACAAGCAAAGGAAAAAGAGAGACAGACCAAGAAACAGAGGGGAGGTGGACCGGGGGACAAGGGAAGTAGGGGATGGGGATTAAAGTGTGTACTTTGATGAGCACTAAATAATTGTATAGAATTATTGAATCACTATATTGTACACCTGAAACTAACATAACACTGTATGTTAGCTATACTGGAACTAAAATCAAAAACATAATATAAGAAAAGAAAATGAAAACACTAAGTCGAAAAGGTATGTATACCCCTATGTTCATTGTAGCATTATTTACAATAGCTGTGATATAGAAGCAACCAAGGTGTCCATTGATAGATGAATGAATAAAGAATTTGTGGATATATATCCAACAGTAATAACTTGAGCATAAAAATTAATGAAATCTGGGCACCTGGGTGGCTCAGTTGGTTAAACAACTGCCTTCAGCTCAGGTCATGATCCCGGAATCCCAGGATCCAGTCCCACATCAGGCTCCCAGCTCCCTGGGGAGTCTGCTTCTCCCTCTGACCTTCTCCCCTCTCATGCTTTCTCTCACTCTCTCCTCAAATGGATAAATACAATCTTTTTAAAAAATGAAATCTTGCCATTTGTGACATTAATGAACATAGATGGTATTATGCTCAGTGAAATAAGTCAGACAGAGAAAGACAAATGCTGTATGACTTCACTTATATGTTGATTCTAAAAAACAAAACAAAACAAACAAACAAAACCAGACTCAGATAAACAGAACAGACTGATGGTTTCCAGAGGAGAGGAGGATTTGGTGGCGGAGGGAGGGGGAGTGAAATAGGTGAAGGGGATCAAGAGGTACAATCTTGTAGTTTTAAATAAATAAGCCATGGTTATATAAGGTACAACAGATGGAATATTGTCAATAATATCATATTAGCTTTGTATGGTGACAGATGGTAACTAGACTAATTGTGGTGATCATTTCATAACATATATGAATGTTGAATCACTATATTATACATAGGAAACTAATACAATATTGTAGTCAACTATACTTTAATAAAAATTTATCTATTCATGGACAACAATGGACCCAAATCAAGATGACATTTTCCTTTCCCAATTGTAGTTTCCTTTTGTTTCTCTGCAGGGTAATAATAATTTCTTTTTAAAAAGTTCACTCTTCAACTAATATATGACAAAGGCATAGTTGATAAATAGAAATTCTCATCTTTCCATCTCTAAATCTTCCACTGGTTTAATAATTCACTCCTTCTCAGTGCCTTAAAAATGGGACTTTAATCTTTGAATCCCTCTGTAAAGCCATTCTCTTCTCCTCCAACTTACTAAATGGACTCCATTTATCACTCATTTTATGGGAGCTTATCTACTCCAGGAGAAGTTTGATCAGATAACCTCGTCCTTAGAAAACCAGAGGAAGATTGTTAGGAATGACTTCTATTGTTTGAGAACTTCTCTTTGATCTGAAATATTGAGGGAGGCTATAGAATGTCCCCTGGGTCTCTTGTGTTTTTGAGAGTCCAGGAAATGATTACCCTGGTTTCAGAGTCTGGAGAGCCTTTGCTGAACATGCTCACTGGATCCCATTCTTCAGAATCATTTGAGGATGAGCTTAATCCCCAGCCAGAGACTGAACATTCCTAGTTTAATGTTGTGGTAGAATATGACAGATTTATACATTATTCTGACATAATAAAATGCAAAGAGATGAAGTGTTTTATTTACACAGTAACCTCTTATTTCAACAGTTCAGTCATGGTTACATAGACTTTCTTGGCCTTGTCAGAAATGGCCTCAGGAGGCATGGCCATGCCTTGCAGAGCAGCCTCAACCCTTCAAAGACAGGAGATCCAGGCCATAAAGTCATGAAGGGAAAAAAACGACAACACAAACAAACAAGAAACAAAACCAGGAGACCTGGGACCATCCACTGCTCTAGGGCTTCCATCTTCCTCTGTTTGGATGCAGAAGTCACAGAGTAAATGTTGAATGAACCCCTTTTCAGGTTCGTCATTCACTCAACAAACATGGCTGATAATTGCTTCAGGAAACATTGTGTTCCCTCTAGGAGATATAAGGAAGTGACATAAAGGTGAAAGGGGGTGCTGTTCTGCACTCAAGGGGAAGGCAGCCTTGGGAGAGAACCACACAAATACTTAAATTCAATGTGCTATGCCCTTCAGTAGACAACACACTGGTTATTAGAGAGGAGGACACAGAGAAGAGATTAAACTAACCTTGGGGTAGTCAAGAAAGCTTTAGAGAATCATTCTAACTGAAAATCATTACGGCTCTCTTACACCAAACTTATGACTTCAGAAGAGAAGATAAGGAAAGATATGGTACTTTCTCTTCTAACCAGTGTTCTGGACGTAATATTGGAGGGCACAGAATCCTTGGCTATGAATCCTTGGGAAATTTGAAAAGTGTGTGAGCACATAGAGAGATGCTGGCTCCCACACTCTTCCAGAATAGGACCAGGCCTTGGCATGGGGTGAAATGGGAGTCACCCTAGATAACGCCATTCTTATTTACTAGAGCAAAGTGTATCCTTCCATATGGGTTTTCTTGTATATCTGGATAGGAGAATGTAGATGAAAAAAAACACCTTCTTCATCACCAACATGGAGAAAATGAGGAGATGGTTTGCTCCAAGGTTTTTTAACCACTCCCCATCCCGTTTTGAGAGAAAGGAGAAAAAGCAGACCTCATTCTAAAGTAAGGCCTCATTACTCAAACTGTGACTGATGCACCAGCAGCATGAGCATCACCTGGAAGCTCTTTAAAGATGCAGAATCTTGGGACATCTGGGTGGCTCAGTTGTTAAACATCTGCCTTCATCTCGGGTCATGATCCTAGCGTCCTGGGATCCAGCACCACATCAGGCTCCTGCTTCTTCCCTCTGCCCCTGCTTGTGTTCCCTCTCTCATGGTGCCTCTCTCTGTCAAATAAATGAAATCTTTAAAAGAGAAAGGAAGGAAAGAAGGAAGGAAGGAAGGGAGGGAGGGAGAAAAAGAAAAGAAAGAAAAAGAAATGCAGAATCTTGGGTCCCAGCCCCAAATGACTTCATCAGAAGGGGCAGCTTAACAGGATGCACAGGTGATTAGATTTGTACGCATGTTAAAGTTTGAGAAGCCCCACTCTAGACCAGCATGGTGGCTGAATATTGGAATCACCTCAATATCCTTTTAAAGCACTGATCCCACCCCCAGGAATTCTGATTTAAATGGCCTGGCTTCCTAAGTGATTCCAAATGTGAGTGAAGGTAGTAAAGCACATGGGAGCCTCTTGTTCCCTATAAGAACCTCTGAAATTGCAGAGGGTCTGGGTGTTGCTGACATGGAATGGATACGGAGAGCTCCTGGAAATCCGGCGAACCAGCTGCCCCTTCTCCATACAGGTAGGAGCTGGGACCAAGCCTGGCTCTTCATATTCAGGGGCCTGACCTTATCCTTACTCCTATACTCATGAAGGCTACTCACTATGCATCTCAGTATGTGGAATCCATGTAGAAATTCATTATGGTAGCTCAGAACCTTAAGCCCAGAATGTTCCTAAGTGTTTCCTAAATGTATGCCTAAGTGTTTTGCTCATCCTCAAGCAAATCATTTGTGTTCAGGATAGGGTCCTGTGCCGTAGAATGTAATAAAAGGAGAAAGGTTGTCCAGGAAATTTAGGGGCCTAAAATCATAAAGCATGAAACAAACAAAATAAACCCAAAAGAAGTTATCCAAAGGAAGCAGCACCCAGTGAACCCCAGCCTTGAGTCAGCACAGGGGAGGCCCAGCCCCTTCTAGGGGAGCCTGATTAAGGATCAGGCTCAGGTGCTGGGCTGGGCTGTGTGTGCTGCTGCTTCTCGTCCCAAGACCAAGTTTTGTTTGTTTGTTTGTTTTTGTTTTTTTTTGTTTATTTTTTAAATTTGTTTATTTTCAGCGTGACCGTGTTCATTGTTTTTGTACCACACCCAGTGCTCCATGCAGTACGTGCCCTCCCTATTACCCACCACCTGGTTCCTCAACCTCCCACCCCCCCCCGCCCCTTCAACAACCTCTGGTTGTTTTTCAGAGTCCATAGTCTCTCATGGTTCATCTCCCCTTCCAGTTTCCCTCAACTCCCTCTCCTCTCCTTCTCCCCATGTCCTCCATTATTTGTTATGCTCCACAAATAAGTGAGACCATATGATACTTGATTCTCTCTGCTTGACTTATTTCCCTCAGCATAATCTCTTCCATGTTGCTACATGTCCCGTCCATGTTGCTACATGTCCCGTCCATGTTGCTACAAAAGTTGGGTATTCATCCTTTCTGATGGAGGCATAATACTCCATTGTGTATATGTACCACATCTTCCTTATCCATTCATCCATTGAAGGGCATCTTGGTTCTTTCCACAGTTTGGCGACCGTGGTCATTGCTGCAATAAACATTGGGGTACAGATGGCTCTTCTTTTCACTACATCTGTATCTTTGGGGTAAATACCCAGCAGTGCAATTGCATGGTCATAGGGAAGCTCTATTCTTAATTTCTTGAGGAATATCCACCCTGTTCTCCAAAGTGGCTGCACTAACTTGCATTCCCACCAACAGTGTAAGAGGGTTCCCCTTTCTCCACATCCTCTCCAACACACGTTTCCTGTCTTGCTAATTTTGGCCATTCTAACTGGTGTCAGGTGGTATCTCAATGTAGTTTTAATTTGAATCTCCCTGATGGCTAGTGATGATGAACATTTTTTCATGTGTCTGATAGCCATTTGTATGTCTTCATTGGAGAAGTGTCTGTTCATATCTTCTGCCCATTTTTTGATATGATTATCTGTTTTGTGTGTGTTGAGTTTGAGGAATTCTTTATAGATCCTGGATATCAACCTTTTGTCTGTACTGTCATTTGAGTTTTAATAGCAACTTCCCTTCACTGGCTGCTTAAACTCCCCCCCCCCCACCACCACCATGGCTGGAAAGAAGTGTCACATTTTACTTGCTCCCCAGCCTTTGTCCCCCCCCGCTCCCAGAGAAGGTTTGCACATGTGGAGGGGACCCTGTGAGCCACCTCCAGCCTAGGGTGACTATTGTAAGGGAACTTTCAGCTCCTCTCCTTGCAACACTATGAAGTGCCTCGGGAAACCCAGGACTCAGACAACTGCTTTTCTTTGCCTCTTTGCCTGCTTTTTTTGAAGATTCTGCAAGCAGGGCATGGCCAACTTTATAACAACAGCTATGCTGGGTGAGTAGAGTGACTTTCGTTTCCTGTGTGACTTTTAGTTGGATAAGGGGGCTGGTTTGCTCTTGAGTCTGCCTCAGATATTTTTTCTTATCTGTGATTTTTTTTTAAAGATTTTATTTATTTATTTGACACAGAAAGAGAGATCACAAGTAGGCAGAGAGACAGGCAGAGAGAGAGGGGGAAACAGGCTCCCCACTGAGCATAGAGCCCGATGTGGGGCTCGATCCCAGGACCCTGAGACCATGACCTGAGCCAAAGGCAGAGGCTTAACCCTCTGAGCCACTCAGGCGCCCCCTTATCTGTGATTTTTATGTGAATCTGTACACTTCACCCTCACCTAAGTAAGCATGTGTGCGGTTCCCAGCTCTTGGGTCGAGCTCACTGAGAGAATGCGGCGGTCGTAAGTCTAGCTTTTCACACTTTTTATAGTGTGCCACCCTCCACTGTGGACCAGTGTTAAATGGGATTCTGTCCTTGACGTGGCCAGTATTTATAGTATCTGCGTAAGAAGGATGCTGTTGTACCATGTGAATTATGACCTGAAAACTAGAGCTTCTCCTTCAGGATTGTAGAGAGAAAGGGTTGAAATTCACCAGTGATTAAGACCAGAGTGTGTCTTTGTTTGTGTGTTTGTTAGCCTGCATAGTGGTTATTAGAAAGATTTTAAAATCTGAGCCATGCAAATGAGCCAGCTCAAAATAAGCCGAATAAAAATAGTCAACAGTAAAATTGGGTGTTTTTTTCAGAAGGGAAGAATGTAGAAGGGGAAAAAACAATTAGTCCCCTCTCCCCCCTCCCTGTGTCTGTAGTTTAGGGTACCTAGTGTTTGCCTTTTTTTTTTTTTTAAAGATTTTATTTATTTATTTGACAGAGAGAGATCACAAGTAGATAGAGAGGCAGGCAGAGAGAGAGAGAGAGAGGGAAGCAGGCTCCCTGCTGAGCAGACAGCCCGATGCGGGACTCGATCCCAGGACCCTGAGATCATGACCTGAGCTGAAGGCAGCGGCTTAACCCACTGAGCCACCCAGGCGCCTCTTGTTTTTGTCTTTCTTAAGGAGGCACAGGACTGTGTAAGAAGCAGTGTGCAGGGACACCTGGGTGGCTCAGTGGGTTAAAGCCTCTGCCTTCAGCTCTGGTCATGATCCCAGAGTCCTGGGATCTAGCCCTGCATCAGGCTCTCTGCCTAGTGGGAAGCCTGCTTTCTCTCTCTCTCTCTCTCTCTCTCTCTCTCTCTCTCTGCCTGCCTCTCTGCCTACTGGTGATCTCTGTCAAATAAATAAAATAAAAAATTAAAAAAAAAAAAAAAGAAACAGTGTGCGACTCTGCACCTCTTCTCCCAAAGGCTTGCTGTGGACTCTACAACATTTGTTTTACTCAGATTTGCAGGGGGTCATTCTTTGAATCTGGAAATTATATTACTGCATTTTAAATCAGGAAGAACCTTAAATAGCTCATCTAATTCAATTCCTTTTTTTTTTAAATATTTTTTTAAAGATTTTTTATTTACTTATTTGACAGAGAGAGATCACAAGTAGGCAGAGAGGCAGGCAGAGAGAGGGAAGCAGGCTTGCTGCTGAGCAGAGAGCCCGATGCGGGACTCGATCCCAGGACCCTGAGATCATGACCTGAGCCGAAGGCAGCGGCTTTAACCACTGAGCCACCCAGGCGCCCCTAATTCAATTCCTTTTTATAGAGGAGGAAAACCAGGGTCTTAAATCTTTATCTTTCTGTAACTATCAATTGAGGAAAACTTTCCCCTAGGTGTGTCCAGTGTGTTAAGGCATAGTTGTTCTTACTAGGAATAATGTAAAGAAGAACTTATAAGTATGACCCTGGAAAGAGAAATACTTCCCTTTTGTCTCCTAAAGAATCTAGTGCTGGGGCACCTGGGTGGCTCAGTAGGTGTGTCCCCCACCCCCTTTGCCTGCCTCTCTGCCTACTTGTGATCTCCCTCTGTCCAATAAATAAAATTTTAAAAAATAATAAAGAATCTAGGCCCTGCCTTTACTGTTTCTCCTGAATATGGTGCTTACAGGGAAAACTTAAACAAAACAATACAAAAAAACCTGTCCTCAGTTGTGGGGACAATACGATGGCAGAGGAGGTATTGGGGGAGATAAGGGCTATGGATGGTAATACAATCCTGATTTTTCCACCCCTGTGTTCCAGGGAGAAAGAGAAAGGGGCGAACATCAGAAGGGTTGCTTATCAGTCTCCTAAACACACAGGGTTCAGGCTTCACATCCTGTCATTCGTCATGCCTTTGGAGATCTGGACAAAGGAGCCATGATTCATGACTGGTATTGGCCCCACTGTGGAGTTTACAGACTCTCCTGTCTGGTGTCGGGCCATGTGATAATCACAGATCACAGGTTTAGACACACTGTGTGACCTAGGACCACACTGCTCCACTCAGCTGGGGCCCTGTTCTTAATTATTTCAGTGTGTGGTGCTTGATGATGACCAAATTTAGCAGACCTGCTTCAGCGGAGCAGGTGCAGGCACTTAGCTAAGCACCATGTAGAAGAAACGGAGCCAATGGCAGTAATTTCTCCTTCTAGAATTTGCTGCAACTGTAACTTTTCTGGAGGAAGCTGCACTATTTTTCTGTTCTGCAATGGAAGCATTGCTGTTTTCCCTTTGGCTGTGACATAATAAGTCAGTCCCAAATGTATAAATTACCAGATGTGTGAAAGTTGGAGAAAAAAGCTGAAACATTTGAGAAACTGAAGATCAACAGGTAAGGCGATCTTCAGTTTCTCAAATGTTTCAGCTACCATCACTGTAGAAGCCTAAAGCTTCTTTAAAACCAGAAGTGTCTGAGCACATTCCCACCAGAAATGAGGGATTTTAACTTCATCTTACTAAATAGGCCATTCTCTCATCACGAAAGACAGAAATGCTGCTTATGTTTGGGATTCCTTTGTTTGCTTCCTTTAGGAACTCCTTTCTGCCTGTCTCGTTCTTGAGTAAGAACCTGATGGCATGACATGGTGGCATAGTTACTTCGTGTAATCTTTGTTGCCAATTCAAGGTTAAAATTCTAAACCACCTCACTTTTTCTCCTTTAATAGGTTTAGGCTTGTTAATTATGGAGCGGCCCCATTTCTTGCATTTTGGTAAAAACAATTTTGTAGGTCTTTATCAACAATATAATGCAGTTATGGGTATCCCCATTTTACAGTTAAGCTAAATGAAGTACAACTGGGTAATCCAACTTCAGAGCTAACTAACCAAGGTCATTGTAAGGGCACAGTTGGGATTCTAACCTAGCTCTGCTTGACTGGACAAACTACTTCCTATTCCATCACTCGCTTAAGATACAGAAGATAATTGGTCTTAAGGAAAACTGAAAGTTTAATCTTGTTTGGGGAACTGATAGTTTCAGGGTAATAAAGAAGTGGATTATGTAGCTAAAACTGGAAGTCTAATTGTGGTTCCCTTCTCTAGGTGATGAGTCACTGATGGTGAATCCTCATTAGAAAAGCAGGCAGACAACACAAGGGATGGAAAGTGGAAGATGAGTAAAAACAAAGTAGCACAGGAACTGGCCATGGGTGTGTGCCTTCATTCATTCAACAAGTAATATTACTCTGTGCCAAAAACATGAACCAACAGAGTCCATGCCCTCTGATAGCTCGGTTTAGTAAATAACCCCACACATAACATTAGTATACAGTGTATAAATGTTGGGTGGAACGAAGAGACCATGAGGATCTGCACCAAGAAGTGTGGAGTGGAAATTTATTCCACGCCTCGCCTGTTCTGATCACTCAGCCCTGCTATAGCTCAGCTGGGGAGGAGCGTGAACATGCTTCCTGACACTAGGGTTCCTTGTTGGACTTGAGCCCAGTGGTACTGGATGTGCCCACTGAGGACTGGAACACTCCTTCCTCACTCAGCCCTGTACATGCTGAAGAATCCTTTCCTGTCACTGTGTGGTCATTTCAGGGGAGCAACTCTAAGGACTGCCTTTGTCCCATGACCATAGGTATGTATGTGCAAGGCTGATTATGGCCCACTAGACAGCTGGTGCATGCTGAATAGTCAGTGTCCATGCAGGATCCACACCCCCATCCTTAACCCTGTTGCCCCCATACCCATACCGTATATCCCTACCTTGGTTTACTAGTCCTTCATGGAAAAGGGATATGGAAAATTAGGAATGGAAGGGAACAGGATTTTTTTTTTTTTAAGAAGGCAGTTTGGTCCTTGAAACCTTTATCCAAAGAGACCCCAAATCAGGATGTGACCTATTGAAAAGCAGACAACTATGAGAAATACGGTGACTCAGAACAGCTTGAACTTCAGTGACATCATATTTGTTTTCCAACTTACCACTCTGCTGCTGAGAGACAGAGGAAGAGCCAGCTTTTTATTTTCATCCTCCAAGGGTGGCTTCCTTTTAGAGTCTAACTTTTAGAAACCCAGAGCTAGAGTTCAAGAGCACAGGGTGGTCATTGGAATCTGAGTTGAGTTCTATGGTGGTAGTTAAAACTCCTTTCAGGTAAGATGGCTCGAAATCCCTGTTTGCCTGAGACTGGCGTGGTTCTCACCTGCTCTTCTGGCCTAGTAATTGGCAATACACCATTTCAGTCTGAGCAGAGTCCTGATTTAGATCGTAAATCATGGATTCAGCCTTACTCACTGTGTTTCCTTCTTTAATAAGCATTGTTTCGAGTATTCAGCTACCTTCTTATTTCAAGACTGCAAATTTAGTTCCTTACTATCTTCCTATAGAAAGTCTCCTCCTTGTCCTCTCTCTCTTCTCCCTTGCATAGCCACCAGTCATATTCAGTATTTCCTTATCATAGCCCAAATTAAGGTGGCTTTCTCCTAACGGCGGCTCTACCTCTCTACTCCATTCTCATTCTAAATGATCTTACTAAAATAAGCCTTTGCATGTGTTACTCCCTTGCTCAAAAATCTACTTTGTCTTCCTATTGCTAACTACATCAAATCCAGAATCCTTTGCTTGGGTTTCAAGGCCTCTATAATCAGACTCTATGGTTCTCCTGTCTCTATTTCACTCTTTTTCAGCCTTGAGACTCCTCTGTAGTCCAGAGAAAGGGAACGCTTCAGACTTGACCCATCTTTAACAAAAGAAGGCAGGCCCCATTCATCATAAGGGCCTAAAGCAAGAATGAGCCATCTCAGATCATGAATGAGAGATTGGAATGTGTGAGCTAGAGGGGCATTAGGGAATTATGAAAGATGTACAGTAGGTTTTAAGTTTGGTTTTTAAACCCATTCTTCACAAGTCAGTGTGGTTTATAGAATAGTTCTGCAGTGTTGTCTGGAAAGTTCCTTTGAGGTCTTGGCCCTTACTAATGGGAGAATAATTTAAGTTTTCCTTATGCACTAGCTCAAAGGGCAACTCCTAAGTGCTGATTATGAGGTGTTTATTCCAAAAGCTTTATTCCCCACAGTCTTTTCTGTGTGTTGAGGCCTCCTGCTTTGCTTGGTAAAAGCATACAATGCTGTAGGTCTCTATTTCCTCTGACCTGAACTCCCAGGCAGGCATAGGGATCCGCATTCCCTCTGCCACTGAGCTAGGAGAAAGAGGAGTGTTTTATCTGCTTCTGGGCCACTTCTTGGAGCCCAGTCTGATAATGAAGACTTTATTTTATGGCACCAGGATACATTCTGGGTAATACCGTTAAACATGGTCACTTCCACTTCCTGAAAAGTAGTGAAGGATGTTACTATTCCATAATTTTATATTGTGAAAGCTACAAATGCATAAGTATTTTAGTCTGTGTAAATGGAACTGCTGATCAGAAAATAAAGTTGTCTTGTGAACTGTTCTAGTCTTCACTATGATCCCTCAGTAGATAACTGGTTCATAGGATTAGAATTTGCTTTGCCAAACAAATACCTTTTCCAGTCTGCCTCTGGGCATTAGTTCCTTAATAAAGTGGAATGTAGAATATGAAGTTTTCAAGTAGCTTGTTCTGGGTAGTATAGTAAATTTCATAAATTATTTTATTAAAGGTTCAAGCAAACTTTAAAATGGCTTCAACAAAATTACCATCTCCCCAGTGTACTTTGAAAATAATAAAATATTAGTATTTTTTGCTAAGAATACTGTTGGGTTGTGGGTTTGCTGGTTTGTTTTTGTTTGTTCTTTTTCTATAACAACCCCAAATCTCAATGGTTTGAACAAGAAATTTCTTTCTCATGTAGAAATACAAGCAGGTATAGTTGGTAGTGCCAGAGAAATGAACTCTGTCCTGTGTCTCTACCATGCTCAACACTCAACTCCCAAATGTGGTTCAGTGAGTCTAGCTCTTGAGGTCCGACCAGCAGGACCATGGAAAGTGTTGGTCCCTCTCCTTTAAGAGAAAAATCCTTCACCATCACTCCCTACTGGCCAGAGTTAGATAGATTTAGATGCATGGGAGGCTATGAAATAATGGCTGGGAATGGTGAGTATGGCTTGGGGGAAACATACTAGGAAATAACTAGCAGCTTCTCTCAGTGGTCACTCTGACATTTAATGATTACCAATCTACTTTCCCTTCTATTTCATTCTCCTATAGAAGCAATCCATCCAAATGGGCTTTTAGAATTGTGTACTTGACACAGATTCAAAATGTGTATTTTTATTCTGTAAGTGGTATTTAAGTCATAGAATCAGAAAACAAAGACCACAAAATTAGAGCTCAGTCCCTTTCTTTAATACACGAGGAAGCAGAACTCAAAACAAAAAATTTGCAGAGCTGGTGGAGTGGGACTAAAACCCAGGTCAGCTGAGTTTGAAGTAGTCCTTATAGTTAACAACACTGTTTGGTGAATCCAGAAATCTTACTCTTTCTTATTCCTTAGGGTTATTGGGGATGAAATAAAATGACTTCTCAGCCTTGGCAAGGCTGAGAAGTGTTTAATGAGGGAGGATTTAATTTCATTTCTATAAATATTTGTAGCATATCTGGCCCTCTGCTAGTCTGGGACTACAGATAAAAGAGCAGCCTATGTGCATGGGGTGATTAGATGCTTGTCAAGAATTTAAAAAAAAAATCATTATCTAGATTACTTTCTTTCCCTGCTCCCCAAGGAAAATTTCCTTTCCCATCATTGAGAAGGGAAGACTTGAAGGCTAATAATTGGGGACAAAAGACTGGGATATTATAGTGATCATGGTAATAACATGGTAGAGCCTGGTTTCTGGCAGTAACAATCAAAGGGAAAGGACGGAACCAATTAAAGAAATACTTAACAGGTAGAATTTTCACAATTGGGTAACTGAAGAGGAGACAAAGGAGGAAATAGTGTAAAATGATTCTTAGGATTAATAGAACTGAGCTCTTTGCAGAGAGGGTAAGTAGTGCTTCAGCTCTGTGTAGTTTGAGGGATTTATAAAGTACCCAACTGGATAGATGGCTCTGAAGCTCAAGATATCTAGACTGTGGAATTGATTCCAGGAACTGATGTATGCCTTCTTAAAACCATCGAGTGTAGGATGGGGAATCTAGGAAGCACTCATTACATTAAAAATAAAGAACTCAAACCAGGATAGAACAATGGGGGAAGGGAGAGCCAGAGAAACTAGTAGAAAGTACTAGAAAGAAACCCAGGAGAGTAAGATCCAAGAAAGGTGAGGCCAGTCACATTAAATATGACAAAGTGATATCCATTGGCTTGGCCATTCAAGATCTCAGTTGTATTATCATCAGAGGTGCTTTTAGTGAAATGGTGAGGGAAATCCAGAGCAGGGTCGTTTGAAGAACAAATGGGATGTGAGGACATTAGCGGTGAGTGTAGACCATAATTTAAAGAAGCTTATCCATGAAGTCGGAGTGGAGAGTTGATAAATAGTTGAAAGGGTTTTGTTCTTGTTTTTACTACTTAAGATAGGGGAGTATGACCATGTTTTATGCCAGGTGGTAGGAAAAAGAATAAGACTATAGATAAGAAATGGAGTTAGGTGTCTGAAGAGAGAGGAAGCTAGCTGGCCTCTCTCCTAAACAAACAAACAAACAAAACAAAACAAAAACCTAGCCCTATGAAGACATAGTAGATAAAGGACCTTATAAAAGATGATTTATCAGTTTTCTTTTTTTTAAAGATTTTATTTATTTATTTGACAGACAGAGATCACAAGTAGGCAGAGAGAGAGGAAGGGAAGCAGGCTCCCTGCTAAGCAGAGAGCCCAATGCAGAGCTTGATCCCGGGACCCTGGGATCATGACCTGAGCAGAAGGATGAGGCTTTAACCCACTGAGCCATCCAGGCGTCGCTCAGTTTTGTTTTCTTAAACTTAAATTTTAGAGTTACTGTACAGAGGATTCCTACACATTGCTTCCTCTAATGTTACCAAATCTCTTACAAAATTTATAAATTGGAATATAATATCGGTGTTAAGTATATTATTATGTCTAATATTAGTTGGAAAGTCTCTCATGTAGATAACCTATTACAAAACTGATTACCTTTCATCTTCCTGGGAAATTAAAAGTTCTGTTAAAATGTCTTCACGTTGTCTGAGCCAAATGAATGGGCTTCCCTTTTCCCTCCTCCTGTCAATTCCCTCAGGACTGGAGGTACACCATCCTCTCCATCTTTCCAGTCCCATCTTCCCTCATCGTACCACACTTACCAAGTACCAGCCAAACCAACGTATGCCTTACCACCAATCTTATGTTCCAGGCAGGGTTAGGAATCTCCAAAGCAGAGAGCAGAAGAGTCTCTGCCTCTTGAGGGCTTTTTTAAAAAATCTTTAAAATTCAATTTAGTTAACATACTATATTAGTTTCAGGGATAGAATCTTATGATTCATCAATTGCACTTAACACCCAGTGCTTTTTTTTTCCTTAAGATTTTATTTATTTGACAGACAGAGATCACAAGTAGGCAGAGAGGCAGGCAGAGAGAGAGGAGGAAGCAGGCTGTCCGCAGAGCAGAGAGCCCAATGCGGGGCTCGATCCCAGAACCCTGGGATCATGACCTGAGCTGAAGGCAGAGGCTTTAACCCACTGAGCCACCAAGGCGCCCCACACCCAGTGCTCTTTACATCAAGGGCTCTGTTTAATACCCATCATCCAATTATCCTTTCCCTCCAGCAACCTTGAGGGCTTTGATCTTAATCCAGTGATCTAAACTGGGGCAGGGGAGAAGGGGGGAGAATGTAAATGCAACTACATTAGATCAACAACCCTCTTCCTACTCTTGACTTTTGACACACACAGTGTGTATTTGTATAGCATTTCAGTCTTAGATTGAGGGTTGCTAAATGTTACAACTAGGGTATCACATTTTATCACCAGATGAGCTTATTTTTGCACTTAAAGAATCTGACAACCTATACAGGTGACCTCATTTGCCATATTTTCACATCCCTCCTCTATCTTTTAGATTTCCATCTTAATGGGACTAATTTATGAATCCTCTAAATGTCTAAGTTCCTATTTGTGATTTTTGTGGACATAATGAAGACACAAGGTTTCTAGTAAGAGACTATAATAGGACTGACCATATCAATCATGTTTCCATGGAAGGTATATAATGTGTGTATGATGTAGTAGCAATAGATTTGGCATCAAAATTGCTAAACATATGGAAGGTTAGAGGGATTTGGGACAACCCTGTATAGCAGGCTGTTTGGAGTAAAAACTTGCTGCTGGAAACTGTATTCTATGCCCTTGACTTACAGGGCAGAAAGGAGGACACAGGAAGAACTGGGCTCCCCTATAGGAGTTTTAAGGCCTCTATGTGTCAGGAAAAGGGAATGACTGCAAGTGACAAGTAGGAAATCCTCTTAATATAATATCAGATAGAAAGACTACTTCAGCATTTCAGAGAGAAGTATAGTCTGACTGGTTTTTCCTCTGCCCTAAATGAGGGTGTTTATTCCCTTAGAATATAGTTGGCCTTCACAGCAGCTGTTCTGAAACTCTGCAGTTACTTAAAGCTCTTACTCTACCTCACTCTCCTTCCTTACTACCCCTGACCCCAAACTTTTTACTAATAAAACCAAAGATGTGTGTCCTTAAGATGGAGTCAATGTGGTGTATGGCCTGAGTTATCTTGTCTTCCATCCTCTCTGACTCAATCTATATGAGTCCCAGGCCCACCTCTCTTTCCAAGACAATATCTCCTTTATCAAGTCAACACTAATTTTTTCCCCCAAAGTATAGTTGATGGTTACATTAGTTTCAGGTGTACAACATAGCGATTTGACAAGTTTATACCTTATGCTAAGTTCACCACAAGTGTAGCTGTCATCACAGAATCTATTACAGAATCTATTACAATATCATTGACTATTACCCTATGCTGTTCCTGTCATCCCCGTGACTTACTCATTCCGTAACCGGAAGTCCATATCTCCCACTCCCTTTCACTCCTTACGCCCCTTCCCCTACCCATCTCTGCTCTGGCAACCTTCTATGTGTTGTCTGTATTTGAGTCTGTTTCTGTTGATTTTATTTTTTAGATTCCACACATAAATGAAATCATATGGTCTTTCTCTAATTTAATTCACTTAGCATAATAACATTTAGGTCTATCCAAGTTGTTGTAAATGGCGGGATCTCCTCCCTTTTTTACAATTGAATAATATCCGTGTGTGTATGTGTGTGCATGTCTGTGTGTGTGTGTGTGTGTACAACATCTTTATTCATCTATTGGTAGACACTTGTTGTTTCCATATTTTGCCTACTGTAAATAATGCTGTAATAACATACGGATGCCTATATATTTTCAAATTATTGTGTTTGTTTTCTTTGAGTATATCTCTAGTAGAATTACCAGATCTTATGGTTAATTAAGTTAATTAACTTAATTTTTATTAACTTTTTGAGAAACCTCGATTGTGGCTGCACCAGTCTACATTCCCACCAACAGTGCAAGAGGGTTCCCTTTTCTCCACATTCTCACCAACACTTGTTTTACCTTTTTGATTTTAGACAATGTGACACATATTAGGGGGTATCTCACTGTGGTTTTGATTTGCATTTCCCTGATTAGTGATGTTGAACATCTTTTCATGTGTCTATTGGCCACCTGCTGTCACCTTTGGAAAATGTATATTCGGGTTCTCTGCCAATTTCTAATCAGATCATTAGATTTTGGGTTTTTTGGTTTGTTTGTTTGTTTTGATAAGTTGTATTCTTAGTGGGTTACTATTTAAACTATGTAATCGAAGTTATCCTGTACAAGTTTCTCCTCCCATTCAGTAGGTTGACTTTTCATTTTGTGTTTCCTTTGCTGTGCTAAGCTCTTTATTTTGGTGTAGTCCTGATGGTTTATTTTGCTTTTGTTTCCCTTGCCTTAGGAGACCTATCTAGAAAAATATTGCTAAGACTGATATCAAAGAAATTACCACCTATATTTTCTCCTAGGATTTTTATGGCTGCAGGTCTCACATTTAGGTCTTCAAACCATTTTAGTTTATTTCTGTGTATAAGAAGGTGGCCCATTTCATTCTTTCACACGTCGAGGACCAGTTTTCCAGTACCGTTTGAAAACATTGTCTGTTTCCCATTGCATATGCTTTTCTCCTTTGTCCTAGACTAATTGACCATATAAGGGTGGGTTTATTTCTGTGTTCTGTTTTGTTCCATTGATCTCATGTCTGTTTTTATGCCATTGCCATACTGTTTTGAGCACTATAGTTCTGTATCATATCTTGAAAACTGAGATTGTAGTATCTCTAGTTTTGTTCAAGATTGCATTGGCTTCTTGGGGTCATTTGTGGTTCTACAAACTTTAGTATGCAAGTTCTGTGAAAAATGTTGTTGGCATGTTGATCGGGATTGCACTGAATCTGTAGATTGCTTTGGGTATTATAGATACTTTAACAGTGTTTTTCCAATTCATGAGCATGGAGTATCTTTGCATTTGTTCATGTTGTCTTTGGTTTCTTCAGGGTCTTACAGTTTTCAGAGAATAGGTCTTTCACCTCAATTAAACTTATTCCTAGGCATTTTATTCTTTGGTGCAAGTCAACACTATTTGAGTGCCTACCATGTGCCCAATGGTATTTTAAAGTCTAGAAATGCAGAAATTTAGGTGCTAGGAATTACAGCACTGCTTTAAGGCAACAAAACTGTCCCTCATGGGATTTATATCTTAATGGATGATAAAAAAAAAAATCACCATAGTGTTAAGATATGATAGGGGTTATGAAGGTACAGCATAGACCAGGAATAGAGTGTCAGGAGAAAAAATGAGAAGAACAAACCGAGGCCAAGAGCCATGTGACTATCTGGGGGTAGAAATTTCCATGCAGAAGAAATAGCAAGTGGGATGGGAGCTTGTTGGCCATATCTCTGGACAAGGCTTCTCAGACCAGAAGCACCAGCATCACCTGGGAATGTCACAGAAATGCAGACTCTCAGGCTACACATGTTCCTGCCCACAACCCCCTCCGCATAAGGAACTCCAGGGGTGGACCTAGCAAGAAAGGCTTTAACAAGCCTTTCAGGTAATGTGAGCTTAAAGTTTGAGAACCCTGTGGTTCTCATGACATGGCTGGAGCAGAGTTATTGAAGGGAATAGTTACTCTCTTTTTCTGCTCCTCCCCTGCAGAAAAAATAAATAAATAAATAAATAAATAAGTAAATCCTTTATTTCCTTTTTCTTTACAGTGCAAAACATCCCCCAAATCCCCTCCACCTGCTCCTCTGGGCCTTTGTCTCTGTGGCATGCATTTCTGGGGAATCCCTCCTTCTCCCTCTCTGGAGCCTGCCTGCCTTTCATGAGCTAGTTCAAACATCACTCCTCAGGTGGGAGTTCCTTGATCCCACCAACAGCTGTCATTGCTCCCCACTCTGTGATCCCATAGTACTGTATCTGTCCTTTTTTACGATCACAACCGACTGCTGGGTATTAATAGCTTTTTGTGGCTGTCCTATCTTTGGTATTCCAGGAAGAAAGTTGTTTTACAAGCAAATTGAGAGTAAGGTGCTAGATCTTACTCTTCTTTTATATTCTCCCAGTGCCCAGATAGTATTTGGGAGATTTGGTAAAAGTTTAGAAGGATGTGAGGGAAGGGCGGGAGAAGGCAGGCAAGGGAGGAAATGAATACATTAGGAATCAAACTTCTGACATTTGCAGGCAGTTTCACCAGACTAGATTTCATAAAAATAAAGATGGTAGTGAGAACTAGAGGCCATTTGCCCCTCAGGCCTGCAGGGAGGATGTGGGGAATATTGAAAGCTACCAGCTGTATGTACCTATGTGCGATCTATCCCACCCTCTTGTCACTTTCTCCCTGCTCAATGCATTTCATGTATCACTCCAATGATTACCCAATTTTGGTCTCAGATACTTTCCTTCTCATGCTCTTCGGACTGCTTTGAACAGTATTGTACCTCATTATGGGCCCAACAACTGGTAGGTCAGTTCTTTCTAAAAAAGGGAACCTTGTAAGAAAAAGATGGATGGTAAAGTGGAATTATTACCAATTCAACCATCTCCCCCCAAATTTAGTACTTCTAAGCCAACTAATATAAAGATGCAAAATCTGTATTCGCAATCTCATTTCTAGAACAGCAAGATACCTAAAAGGACTTGAGAATGGAAAATATTTAACCAAGGTTTTTATATTTACACATACTGCTTGCTTATAGATTATTCACAGCTTCTGGTAAAAAAAAAATACGTCTTTAAATATTACTCATAAGATTGTTCTCTTCATTCATAGTGTAATGGAAGCCAGTTTTTCACATCACCCAACCTGAAAATGTTAACTTCAAAAAAAGAGAAACGGCCAAAGTGGGGCCCATGAAAATCGTACACCCTAAAGGGTGAGACCTGTAAACTCTCATTAACTACTATGACCATTAAAGGACAACATGGTCCTTGTTTCTTAGTTCAAGTGGCAAGTCATAGCTCCCAAACTTTGTGGAACACCTTATATACTTAACCAGTTGTTTTATTTATTTTTATTTTTATCTATTTTTTTAAAAGATTTTATTTATTTGACAGAGAGAGATCACAAGCAGGCAGAGAGGCAGGCAGAGAGAGAGAGGAGGAAGCAGGCTCCCTACCAAGCAGAGAGCCCGATGTGGGGCTTGATCCCAGCACCCTGGGACCATGACCGGACCCGAAAGCAGAGGCTTTAACCCACTGAGCCACCCAGGCGCCCCATTAACCAATTGTTTTAAATCCGATTCTGCGAAGCTTCTGAGGATGCCCATATAATACTTTGACTAAGGCTTGGATGCCTGCCTTTTTTTGCCACTAACAGAAGCAAATGGTTTTCCATGTTTATTTTCCAGAACATCACTTGCCTTCTTCCAAAGCTCTCAGAATGCTCTCCTGTAGCACTTACCAATTTACAATGTCATTGTTTAATTGTGTTTTCTTCCTGACTAACATGTATATTCACTGGAAATAAAGAACCTCATCCACTTCAAGTTCAATCTCTACTCAAACTAATACCTGTTTTATTATTGTTATCTTTCCACCCACAGAAGTTGAGCCACACTAAGTTGCCAATATTAAATGTTTTCTCTAAAATAACAGCAGTTTCATATGCTTCAACCTCATAAAAGCTTTAACTAACTGAAAAATGACTTTTTTTTTCATGCTGTGGAAATACTAGCTGTTTACATGCAGATTTTCCATTGAAGTACCAAGATGTATCAAGTTTACAGTGTATTGCCAGAGCTTCTCGAGCTTTAATGTGCAAAGGAATCACCAGAGGATCTTGTTAACATGCAGATTCTGCTTCAGGAGGGTTGGGGGTAGGACCTGACATTCTGCATTTTTAACAAGCTCCCAGGTGGGGCTGATGCTGTGGTTCATGGGTCACCCTTGGAATAACAAGTGTTTGGACTGCAGGATGAGGAGTCAAGATGTAAAACCTAGATCTGCCACCAGCGATTTGACTTTGTCACTTAATCTTTCTAGGCCTTACTTTCTGTAGGGTCCAGGGGTTCAAGTAGGTGGTCTATTACTTCCAAGTCTAATGTGGATGACCTGCGAAGGTCATGTTTACCTAAGTGATTAGAGAGTTCATACAGCACAGGGGTCAGGAGCACCAGCTCCAGCCTCAAATCGCCTGGGGTAGCATCCCAGCTTTTTCACTTACCCTATGACCTTTGAGAGTTAATCTCTCTGTGCTTCAGTTTCCCCCATCTGTAAAATTGAACTAATACTAAATGTATATACGTAAAGTGCTGAGGACAGACCCTGAGACAGACACATAAACTCCAACATAAGCTATTTTCAACACTAATATTCTCTGCAGTTTAATTTCTAAGAAGCATTCCTAAGGGAATTATCTGAAGTGTGGGCAAAGACTTAAAGTAGATGGATAGATGTTTATCACCAATTTTATAAAAATGTGGAACACTACATCTAGGTTCAACAAGAAGGGTTACTTATATATTATGAAATCTGTGCCCATTATAAATGCCTACTATATTAGTGCTCAAGATACAATATGAAATGTTAAGAAAACCAGACACAAAACTGCATTAACAGCTTATGTTCATGATTCCTTACAAATGATATGGTTAGCTATCTGGTGGGGGGAAATGCTCTAAAATATTAAGTGATTATTATGACCAAGAGACAGCATTAGGGGGTCTTGTTTTCTTCCTACATTATTTACTAATTCTACATGAGGAATGAACAACTTTTGTATTCAGAGAAATTTTTAAAATGTGTAAACCCCATGGTATCCCCCCCTCCAAAAGTCAACACTATTGCAAGGATTTCAGCTTCTGTTATGCCAAGTGTTCCAGAAGCATTGCAAATATGAATCAGAAGCCAGTAATTTAATAATACAGCACTCAATACCAAACTAATGACTGAAAAGAAAAACAAACGCGCTCAATTTTTTAGTTCTGAGCAAAATTTGAGATTGAGTATTCTAACGAAGCATTAAATGGCCAAAGTGGCTGCCTTGCTATGTGTCCCATAGATACCAAGGAAACTAGAAAACACAGGAGCAGGGTTTATGACTTTGCAGGTTGGCAAAATAGCAGGCACAACCAGCATCATGCTGTTGTGTTGTTTAAGTAGATTTTCAAATAGAAATTCTGTGGTTGCCATACCACACTACAAATAAATTTGTATTTCGATCTTTTTTCATTCGAAAGTTAATACAATGAGTCAGGACATGCATTTGAAATGACTAGAGGGAGACTCCATTATGCTTATAGTCTGTTCCTCTATTACATATATTTTTCCGAGACTGAGCTAACCCATTATGTCTTGAAGAAAGTCCAGAAAAATATTTGCTAGCAGTTTCCTACACCATCAATTTCTTTTTAAAGCTACCGTAGCAGTGATAATCAGAACCTAGTCCAGGTTGAACATTAAAGGTTATTTCATCTTGTCTCTGTGGGGCATGTGTTGAAAGGAAAGTTTGTCTGCATAAATTTTCTGTTGCTACTCCACTGTCTGATAAAACTCCACATCCCTAATTTTTATTTGACTTCTCAGTACTTTGAACTTCTCACTTTTTGAGTAGATTTCACCTCTGATCTATGAATGCGTGATTATCTCCCTCACCAGGAACTTCAACCTGGAAACTAGAAAAAGAACTGAATAAAACCACTTTTCAATCACCTGCAAATCATTTTTCTTTGCCCCTCTCTCATACATTCTAGAACCTTGACTAAAGAGACCTCTGCCTTTAAACACAGGCTTTTGCTTAAAGAATATTGCAAAAGAATATTGCAAAAGATTAGCTTTGCAGCTAACTTTGTGGCTGATTGTCCTGTAACTCTGGATAAGTCTGTCACCCAGAAAAAAAAAAAAAAAAGATATAACAGATCTCAAACATTTTCTCATCCTTTAATTTTGTGTATGTTTTGTAATATAATATAGGATAATAAATAGAACTGTAGATAACTCAAATGCTGGAGTCCACTTTACCTGTTGGGGTATGTTCCAAGGCCCCCAGTGAGGCCTGGAACTACAGATAGCACTGAACCCATTATATATATGCATACCGTGATAAATTTCGATATATGTTAGGCACAATAAGAGGTGAACAATAACAGAACAATTATATATATAGTATATTATGACAAGTTAGGTGAGTGTGGTCTCTCAAAATGTTGTGTACTGTACTCCCTCTTCTTGTGATGTGAGATGACATCCCTACGTGATACCTTGAAGTGGGGTTTACCTAGGCATTGTGAAGGCAGCATTAGAATATTACTGATTTATCTGATAATTTGGTGGGAGGATTATCTGCTTCAAGACCAGATGACTGCAGGTAACTGGAATCATGGAGAAGGGTCGGAGCAGGGCAGAAGGGATGGGGGGAGGGCTACTGTATGTAGAAACCAGGAGTACTCACAACAGTCAATCATGGAGCTTTGAAAATGGAAGGTGGCGATCTCAAAGTTCCATTAAGTCAGCCAACAACAGCCTATACAGAGACCAGTATTCACTTATCAAATTCTCATTGAGCACCTATATGTCCCAAGTTCCAGTGTTAAGAATATAAAGGACTAGAAATTAGGAAGGCAAAGCACTTATTCTTGTGAAGCCCATATTTTCATAAGGGAGATAGATAATATATAAGTGAACAAACAGTAACAATTAGATTCGTACAGTGGGTATGATGTAAAATGCTGTGACTTTCATTTCGAATGTTTGTCTATGCACCTAGCATAGTGCTAAGTATTCCACAAGAAATGTGGTTCGTGCTTTCAGTGAGTTTGTGCTGAAGTCCAGGTGGCAGACATTAATTAGAACTGTAATTGTTATAAAGGAGAAGTAGCACAGAGTGCTACTTACTCAGGAAAAACTATTAAGGCAGAGAGGTCTTTCTGAGGATGTTGTTCAAGGCAGGACTTTGAATGATGCCGATTTCCTAGAAGCAGCTATTCTAGCAAATGGCAGCTGGTGAGAAATGTGCTGTCTCCAAGTAGGGGATAAGGAACAAGGGGTATGTTATGCTTCTTCTGATCACAGATTATTTTTAACCAGTTTTAAAGGAAAATCTAGCCTGATAGGTTACTGTCGAGTACCTGAGACTTTACAAAGTACTTTCTCATGAACTCTCTCAGGTGTTCCTCACCTACAGTAACTTACAAGGAAGTGCTTTAAATTCTGCTGTAAATAAAGCAAGACATGAGCCTTTCCTAAACTCGGTTTCTAAACTATAGAACTGGATGTGATTCTCCCATTATAGGGTACACCTGAGATTGTGAATGGTACTCAGTAGAGCTCTTTGCCTGGTACACAGAATTTTCTGAATATTAGCTATTGACTTTAAAAGGCAGCTGAACTGCTGTGAGTTTGCTACAGTGCTGCAGAGGGAAGGCTGGAAGGAAGACAAAAGGAACAAGATGTGATCAGCATGTGAGGTTACCAAAGGCAACACTCCCACCTGAGGAAATCAGACCCAAATGCCAAGAGACTCGATAGGCAGAGAACAGATGGCTATGGGAGAACCTTGTTTAGGAGGAAATGCACCTCCCATTCAATATGCTTCAAACACAAGAATCTTCAAAACGGGGTGGAAAAAATATCACTGCTATTTTTTTTCTTTTGTCTATTTTGTATCCATTTTTTTGAGAGAACCATATTCAGGGATATTAATCCTTTGTTAAAGTCTGTCATGTATATGATATAATTTGTCTTTTGACTTTTTCTGTCAGGCAAAAGACAATATAAACAATTTTAATGGTTATAAAGTCAACTTTACCTTAATTCTTCCTCCTTTGTTGCAGTTTTGGATATATCTTGTTTAAAATGTCAAGTAGCTCTTCCACTCAATTATACAATGTTTTTTTTTTTTTTTTTTTTTTTTTCCCCCTTCTGGCTTTGCTGTCTTTGGACCTTACATGGAATTTTCTTTGTACCTGGTGTGAGGAGGAACATTATTTTATCCTAGAGGGCCTTTTACAGAAATGGGCAGACAAAGAGCCAACATACACAAAAAGGTATAGTTCATTCCCAGAGAAATGCAAATTAAAGCAACAAAAAGCTATTTTTCAAATAGAAGATTGATCATTTTTCAATTTTTTGGAGTTTCACTGATGTTGATGAGGCTGTAGAAAAAACCAACTCACAGGGATAATGGAAATGTGAAATTGCTACTAACTCCTCAGAAAATAACCCCGCAGAATCTAGTAAGAGTTCTGATTCTTGCACCTTTGCATAAATCAATCTTACTCATAGAAATCATCTGTCCAAAAAGTTAGCATGTGTAAGGGCCTGGTTAGCCAGAGGGAGCCATTTCATTGCAAGCTTGGATTGACCCTGCCCCTCCCGGAGGAATTTACTTGCAAACCCCGGATATAGGGGCGGGCCAGGCTGGATGGAGACATCCAATCAGTGGGGTGCGCATATATTTGCTATGGTGAATTGGAATTCAATTGGCCACCTGTATTGCTGCCCGAGCATGACTGTGCAGGTTTCCTTGTATGCTGCAATTTCATTGGCCATCTGTGTGTGGGCTTGGCTCAACCACCTCTATAAAGCTTAGTCTGGGCTGCAGCGTGGGGGTAGTCGTCGACCGGGAGCGGCCTCGTCGACCGGGAGCGGCCTCGTCGACCGGGAGCGGCCTCGTCGACCGGGAGCGGCCTCGTCGACCGGGAGCGGCCTCGTCGACCGGGAGCGGCCTCGTCGACCGGGAGCGGCCTCGTCGACCGGGAGCGGCCTCGTCGACCGGGAGCGGCCTCGTCGACCGGGAGCGGCCTCCTCGGGTAGGGGAGTCGTGAGGAAGCGGGCTCGCCGGGGAGCGGCGCCACTGGGGGCCTTGTGGTCGGGAAGGGTAGGGGAGTCCTCGGGTAGGGGAGTCGTGAGGAAGCGGGCTCGCCGGGGAGCGGCGCCACTGGGGGCCTTGTGGTCGGGAAGGGTAGGGGAGTCCTCGGGTAGGGGAGTCGTGAGGAAGCGGGCTCGCCGGGGAGCGGCGCCACTGGGGGCCTTGTGGTCGGGAAGGGTAGTTGTTGGGTAGGGTGGTTGTTGGGTAGGGTGGTTGTTGGGTAGGGTGGTTGTTGGGTAGGGTGGTTGTTGGGTAGGGTGGTTGTTGGGTAGGGTAGTCATTGAGGGGTGGCCTCGTCGGTGAGCGGCGCCGCCGGGGGCGTTGTGGTCGGCTAGGGTCCTTGTTGGCTAGGGTCGTGGTCGGGTAGTGGAGTTAGGAGCGTCGTCTTCGTGGCTGGTGTCCTGGTCGTTGTCGCCTCTTTGTAAGAGATGGCCCCGACTGGTCGGTTGGATTTTCTCTGCTTGGCGCGAAATAAAGCTTTGCTCGACTTTCGCATCACATCAATCTTGTTCCTTTGATCATGGACCCTAACAGTGTGCATTAGGATATTTATTGCAGCATTGATGTAGGGATTAAAAAAAAAAAAAAACTGAGAACTGGAAGTCCACCAGTAAATCCATTGGAAAAATCAAGATGTAAGTCAAGAGAAGTCTATAGTATGGAATATTATGAAGCTATTACAAAGAAAGAGTTATGGACACACACTGACCTAGAGGAATATGTATGATAGGTTAAATGAAAATAGAAAGCTTTAGAGTCATATGCATGATTTTTTAAAATTAGCTTTTGCATTGTAGGGCTGTTTCTCTGGGATGTTAATTCTTAGGAGGTAGGGAGGAGATGAGGGCATTTTTAGAGAGATTATCTTCTTCCTATCCCAGTAAAATGATACCAACGTGGGAGATTTCATTTGACCACCTAATTATGTATTTCATAGTAATTGGACTAGGAAAGGAGAAATCCAGGTTCTGTTTTGACTTACATGCCATGGATATATTATTGGATTACCTAATCTCTTCTAACACCTGTTGAGGAAATAGGGAACTATTAAATGCTCCAAGGTCCTCCTAGGACAAGATAATGTTTCCTCTGCACTTCTTACATTTTTCTGTAGTTATATACCAAGTTTAGAAGATCATAAATTAGTATGTCAGCTATGGCCCCCTAAAAAAGGGCCATCAGTCTTCACTTGAGAAGGTTCAGTGCATTTATGCCCATATTTAGCATATGGAAAATGTACACTCAGTCTGGAACACAGCCTACTTTTCACAGAATCTCCCAGTCATAAAACAATACATCTAGGAAGAAATGAGCAGACTTTAAACATGATTGCTCATCAGAATTACCTGCAAATCAAATAAATGCATATATACCCTATGCATACCCTGGAATTTACAAGAATCAGAATATCCAGAAACTAAGCCCAGGAATCTTTTAAAAAATGATAGCCAAGGGATTCTGAACCATCTCCTCTGTACACTAGTGTTTGTGAACTACAGGTGAAGTTTATCGTATAAGGTCGAGCTGCCTGTCAACAGGCAGGGAAGACAACAAACATTTGTAAAGTCCCTACATAGGAAATACCTCTTAGTGCTAAGCCCTCCTGCACAGCTAGCAATATGTATGCAATTCAAACATGTTTGTGGAGTTTCAGTTTTCAGACTAGGATCCTTGACAAGGAATTTTTTTTAAGATTTTATTTATTTATTTATTTGACAGACAGAGAGAGAGATCACAAGCAGGCAGAGAGAGAGGGAGGGGGAAGCAGGCTCCCTGCCGAGCAGAGAGCCCGATGCGGGGCTCGATCCCAGGACCCTGAGATCATGACCTGAGCCAAGGGCAGAGGCTTAACCCACTGAGCCACCCAGGCGCCCCTTGATAAGGAATTTTTGCTAAAGTAGCATACAAGCCTTGCCATAGAGGGTTACCCTGAGCCACTTTAATTTGCAACTGATTCTCTGTGTCCTGATAGGCTGTGTCCTAATCTTTAGTCAAAGGGCATATACTTTGTGCAAAAACTCCATCATTGGGTGGATCCCTCTCTTTAAAACTTCGTTAAAGCTAATGGTCAAATTGTGGTTGTATAGTCCCTCTTAAAATGAAAAAAAAAAAGTCTATTAACACCAGACCTTCAATGTCTGAAATCCTTGAAGAATATTACCATTAATAGAAAGACCAAGTGGAAAGGGAAGCGTTTGGAAACACTGAATCAAAGAAAATGGCACACATGGTATTTCTTTTTAGCTCTAAGGCAGTAAAGTACCAGATGTCATGCAACAAAGTCTGAGGGGACCATGGAACCTCATGGGCGTAGCCAGAGTGATAGCTTTAAAAAGCTCTTGTGCTTATAAAAACAAGCAACTTGGCACCATTAACTCCATAAGTTAGATTTAAGACTTTTTCCAGCCTGCATGTGATTTACTTAAACATTTGTAATGCTTACCTTTTGCATTAAAAGGGAGAATCTTTGTGAATAAGGGGTTTGTCCAGCCCCTATTTATGGGTCTTTCACATATAGTAGGTTGCTTAGTAAATATCTGCTGGCTCTATTAGTTACCACCTTCTAACTGTGCGGATGGAAAAGGAAAGGTCAACTGAAGTTCTCAAGTTGAAATAAGCTACACAACAAAAACACTGACTTCATTATCTAATGGGGATGGCAGGAAATGGTGAGTTTGAAAATCCACAGCAGAACCGTAGAGTACAAAGTCTCAAATTCTACAATCTTAAAATGAGCCTTGGTTAATTTCAGGGCATACAATGAGTCGATACAGTTACAAAATTATCAATGACCAGTCCTTCATGTTCTATTTCCTAGAAATCTATGGAATTATCCAAATAGGATGTTGCTCACACCTGTCTGACCACTGCTCCTTTGTCTTCATTGACGGAACCCCTCCCTACTTCCACCCCATTTGCTGCTCACATTATCACTCAGAACAGTCTCTGCAAGCTCTCTATTCTCTGCTCGAAACAAGCTGATTGTTTTTCAGGGCACTAGTTCTATTATCTGTGTTCTGATGAGTTTCAGGCCTTTATTTCCTGCTCTTGCTTCTTCATGTTTCCAGTCCCATATGTTCATAATGGCTGCTGGACATTTCTATGCAGATACCAACTTCTTTGAAACTGTTTATCCTCTAACACTCCTCCTCTTCCTATCCTCATTCAGGATGGAGAAATCTAACCACCCAAGGTCAAAACTGCTCATTTTTTTTCTTCCCCACTATCATTACTCACTGAATCTTAGCACTCCTTTTTCCCAGCAACAATGTCTTCCCTCCATTTCATTTCTCTCAATCTGCTTTCATTATATCATTCTCATGTGGCCATAATAACCTCCTAACTTCCAGTTCCCTGCCTCCGTCAGTTCTATGTGTCGGTACCAAATTAATCCTCCTCAAGCACATTTATGTCAGGTCGCTCTGCTGATCTAGAACACTTCAGTAGGCCACGACTTCTCAAGAATGCTGTCCAAATTCATTTGTCTGACGTCCAAAACCCTCTGTAACTCTTTCCCTTTCCCCTCTGTTCTGGTCTGAGGAGTCTGCCATTTCACCAGATATGATCACAGCTCGCTCCTACTCCATCCACTCCATTCTTAGCACCTAGGATGCTGTCCTGTGCTCTGTCCTCCCATGTGAAAGGTCCCTTCCCTTCAACGTCTAGATTTATGTTTCATCTCTAGCGTGACCAAACAAACTCAGAGACCACCTCTAACAGCTTTTTTGTTAGCCCTAGGCATCTTTAGTACAGAGCCTGTATCTTCAACTACTTTATATGCTTCCCCTAGTATTTCATAAATAGTAAATGCTCAAAAGATTTATTTTGATTATTTATTTTGATTAGATTTAGAAGCTGGCCTATTGCCTTGTTTATGATTCTCCATCCAACTTGCCCAAAACCAATGAAAGAAAAAAGAACCCAAAGAAAATACTGGAGGCTAGGCTAAGTACCCCGCCTCCAAGGTTCAAACAAAGTTCTGTGAATAGAATTCAGGCTCTTCTGTCTCTGTTCAAATAATGCATGTCTCCTAAGACTGGGAAATCTGTCCTTGGGGAGAGGTACCAGCCCAGATGGAGATGTGGAGGAATGACTCTTGCCATAGGAAATTTTCTAACTTCCAGTTTGAAAAAATTCTTTTAGGGGGATTTTATGATATACATGCGTGTCCCTCACCATAACCAACAACTGGTCCTTGTTTATGTGGGAGAGGCAATTAGCATAGACCTGGATGGTTTCCCTAAGATTTTGCAAATTCTGTGTTTCTGACCCTTAGAAGAATAAGTCATGATTTTACCTGGCTGAAATTTCTTTAGCCAAACTACCTTTTAAAAAATACTAAAAACGCAGTTCTTCTTTCCAGCCACAGATTTTTATTTTTTCAAATATTCATAGTATAAAAACATAATTCTTAAAACCCTGGTATGAGTTTCCAGATAGATTTATTTTTCTAAGATCTTACTCATTTTAGAGCAAGCGAGCACACAAGTGGGGTGGGGTCAAGAGAGAGAGAGACAGAATCTGAAGCAGATTCTTCACTGAGTGGGGGCTTGATCCCACAACTGCGAGATCATGACTTGAGCTGAAACCAAGAGATGTTCAACTGACTGAACCACCCAGGCACCCCAGATACATTACTTTCTTAATTATGCTAACTGGGATTGATGAAGTCTTAATATATTTTGCTGTGAAGAATTGGCTAATCCTAAGAATAGATTGCATATTCTAGAAAATGATGGACCCAGGGACTGAACCAAAGTATGCTAGCTTGGACGGTATAAATGTAAGTCTTCAGGAAAGAAAAAAAAGAGACGCACACCCATCTTTGTCTTCTAGTGTGAGAGATTCAGTCCCAAAGCCTGCTTCTAATAGTATGCCAACTAGGCTGAAACCAAAGTGTCAACAGGGCAACATTTCCTCTGACAGCTAGAGGGGAGAATCTGTCCATGCCTTCTAGCTTCTGGTGACTGTGGCTACCTCATTCCAAACTTTCTCCTTGGTCACACTGCCTTGTCAGATCTCTTGCTTCTCTAAGGACATGTGTGATTGCATTTTTAGGCTCTTCCAGATAACCCAGTGCAATCTCTTGTCTTGATATTCTTAATAAATTTGCAATGCTCTTTTCTTTTCTGTCTTACAAGGGAATACACATTCTAGGGATTAGAACATAGATGTATTTTGTGAGCCATTATTCAGCCTACCAGAATGATGATTATTCTGCATATATAAAAAACTTAAAGTTTTAAACTATAAAACACCAAAAATATTAGTGTCTATACCATATGGTCAACAATGATTATCCTTGGGAGTGGGTCGACCAAGAATTTTCACTTTCACTACCACACGTGCTGCTTTTTCCCCCCCTAATATTACTGTGCTTTTGAGACTGTTCACTCTTCTATAAAGAACGTGTAACTGATATGTTTGTATTGAGGGATAAAAAGATAAGGATTAAAGTGAAAAATTCCAGCCCTATGAAAGCAAAATGATGCCCTAATTGGGTATCTTTCTCCTTCATTTCATGGCACTTCTTTCCTGCACGCCTCTCCCTCGTCCTTGTGTAGCTGCTCTTTCACTCATCTGAGCAACATAGATTGAAAACACACTTGAGGCAATGTAATCCAAACTTGGATTTGCTTGGCTTCAAAGTCCCTCCTGTTCCCTCTGTTGCAGGAGGTTTCTCTGAATTTCTCACTTCAAAGACCAAAGAAAGAACTTTCCAGAAGAAAGGGGACAAGGAGAAGAATTGGAAGGAATAGGGAATTTTTTTTTTTTTTTTGACCTGTGCTCTGAGATGTCTTTGGTTTTGTGTGTGTTTGTTTTCCTCTCAACAAAGGCTGCAGTGTCCTGTGTGGGGATAAATCAAGCCTTACCTTTCATGTCCAAAACTCTACCACTTGTGGAAGGTTTCTTTGCTATGCTGCTGACATAGTATCATTTGTCCACTTTCTCAATTTGGATTCTTGGAGCAGTTGCTATCTGTTAGGCAAGGATAGTAGGAGAATGTCCCAAGAAGTCCAATTTCCCTTCAATCTGCTGCTAGCGCCCAGTGCCACAGATTTAAGATACATAGATCTCATTGGTGACTAGTAACTTCCCTCATCGCTCTCCTCTAACATCCAGTTTCTTTACAAATCCCTCAGAAAGATCAAAGTGTCCACTGGTCTGAGCAAACTAAGCATTTGGAATTACACAGCAATGTCCTTTCCCTAGAAACAAGACTTCATCACATTAAAGGACAAATCTGGAAACCCATCTTCTTTTCTATAGATATTTTAAAGAATTAGTCACTGTTGCATTATATCTACTTGGCCCTACTTTGCACTTTTTGCATGACAGAAGACATTTTCTATTGTTTTGGAGAAATAACCAACTGTTTTAACATATATATGCAATCAGGCATTTAATTAAAGCAACTTAGTTTATCACTAGGTGCATTTATTGTACTGTCTAATCACGGAGGTAAACACAGCTGCTATGGGCATGTGGGGAGAATACTCTGGGAAAAGGGGGCGTGGTGGGGAAATCTGTTTAAAAGCTGCCAACTTATCTTTCCTTTACTCGAAATTTTGAAGAGAGGGGCTAGTTTTCACTGACAACAAGGGCAGCAGCCAAGTATATACTTTTTAAAGAGATGAAGAAATCTAGATTTCATAGAAATGAATCATGGGAAATGTGTATAACCAAGCTTCTCAAAACTGATGTGCATAGAAATCACCTGGAATCTTGTGAAAATGCAGATTCCAATTTGGTGGGGCTGGGCTGGGGCCTGAAATTTTCGAAAAGGCATTTCTGGTATGTCCCCCCCCCCCCAGGTCGTGCTGATGCTGCTGGGGTTGTGGGGTTGGTCCAAGAGAAGAGCAAGATTGAGAGGAGCCCGTCAAATGATTCAAGGTCACCATCTTTTTGAAATCAAGAAAACATCCACATCTTTTGTTTTCAGGGGCCAAAATGTAGTGTCCTTTTTTGATGAATTAAAGAAGCTCTAATCCAGAGGAGTGCCTTTCTGATATTCCAAGCCTGCAATAATAGCTCCTATTTCTTTCAGTGGCTTGGTTTACTCTGGGCTTTAAAAATGTACATATTTTTAAATTTCCAAATGCTACCATACTCATTGAGAGTAGAAACAGAATCCTGATAGTGCTGGATGCATATTAAATATTTAACATATGTGTCACTAATTGAGTAAGACTCTTCTGTTTCTATAAGGTATTTCCAGTAACCCCTGTCAGTGAATTGCCCCTTTTGCTAATTAAACAATGGAGAGAGCTTAGGTAGACACTGGGTCTAAGCTTTAAATGTGAACAGGGATTAAAGGCAGGTTTTAGGTTAAGGCTTACTATTAGATTTCAAAAAAAATACTCTGAGATCTCTGGGAAGTGGTCACCACCTTAAAGCACTGTCCTTCCCATCAGGAGTGCTGTGCCAACACCCTTGACATTGCTCCTCATTCAAAGCGAGCCTTCTTTTTCAATTCTTTTCCCTTCTGTTTTTGTATGAACATAACATTTGTCAGTGGGCTAATCCTATGTATCTTCGAGGGGTTGGAGGTGAGTAAAGAGATCATGGACAACATGTTTGTCCCAGCACCTATCATGATACATCTCATTTGTGTATAATTAGGTGTACTTATGATCAGAATTCAAACTTAGGGATCTTGTGAATATGACCATTTCCTAAATCATTTTTAGACAAAAACTTTAGCTTTGAAATTTTGAAAATACTTTTGAAATCTGTTACTTTGATTTAGAGCTTACATAAAATCAGGATTAAAATTCGTGGGTCGCATCTAACAATTATTAGAGCATTTGAACTTCAGCCTTGTTTTGTGCTAGGAGAGAGAGATGCGGGCAGTAAATAGCAACTGAATGCAGCTATAGATTGGAAATGCATACAGAAGTTAATTTAATATAGAAGGCTAAAGTAGCCTTCCACTAGCCAGGATACTGTAAAATCAGTCTTCTCTCAGAAATAAAGAAAAACTGAATGAAGCCATTAATAGAGTAGGAAGCACTTTCAAAATGCTCATTGTGTCAAATGCTTATGATGGAAACTGCAATTATAAATCTGGGTGACTTAGAAATAGTACATAAAATATTCTCAAGCTGCCTATAAACTTGCCAGAGCCCTTACTGTCTATATATTGTTACACACAATATATTATTTGCCAAGTTCCACAAACCTAATTTCTAGAGCAGAGGCTCCTGGTCACCTTCCCCCCCCCCCTTTTTTTGGAAGTAGAGTCATGAACTGATTACATGGAGGAAATGACTCATTAGGGTCCCCCATACATACTTGAAATAAGAAAATATGGCTAAGTGTCCTCTGCAGACAGGCTACTTAACCAGTTTTCTCTATTCAGACTTTATTCATTTACCAAACCAAACTTCAGATCACGTTTGTCTATTAAAATCCTCACCATCCTACTGGAAAGTGAATTGTGCCTAGTGAAGGAACTAATCTTTAAAACGAGCTTACTTTTTTGGGAGAAGGCTTTGAACATCCTAAACTTTCAGTGTCCACAAGAGCTGAAACCTCTCTCTGGCCTTCTAGAAGAAATTTTCATAGCCTTGTGAGGGTTTGTACTCTCCAGTTTGTTTCCCAAAACAGATCTTAACAGATCTTTATCTTGCTTCTTGTATTTAAGATACTGTCCTACACTGGCATATCAGATGATCTGTTCTGTGTGTTTCTCTGTGCTTTGCGACATGGAAAGCTGTGTTGATTTACATGCTGATTTTAGTCTCTGACAAAATTCTCCCTGCTACCGCAGCGACAGGGCTGGCAGTCAGCTGTGGGTAGAAATGTAGGTCTCCTAAATCAAACTGATGGCTCTTCCGAGGCTGCCAGATGCTGCAGGACATGAAACTGCAGCCCAGTTGTTAAACCCTGCTGTTTGTCTCTACAAGCTGCTCCAAAGCCTGGGTGGGGGAGCTTGGTTCCTACTGCATCCTTGTTTCTGCCCTGGAATGATGTGGTTTCCGGTGGCTGAGCCATCTTCAGAAGGGCGGAGCTAGGATTATCACTCACTTACACCCTGTCCAGGTGCTAGCCCAAGCCTGGGTATCAGAGCGGGTTGCTGTAGACTCATCAGGCCAAAGGGACTCCGATGAGATTGAGATTTGGAATCCCTCTCAGTACAAGTCAGCTTGGAGTGCAAGTACTACACAGCTCTGTGACTCTGTCCACTGTTGCCTCTCCATGGGATAACCAAGCTGTTGAGTGGGGTACCACTAGACCATCTTATTCCTCAACCCACCCCTTCCCATCTGATACTCAGGGCTCGGCACTGCCTGATTCCGATGTCCTCTCCCTTTCTCTTGAGTTCTCTCCAGAATCTCTGACATCCCTTGGTGAGAAATGGCTTATGTAAGATATGCCATACCCCATCTTTCAGACAAGTATGGTGTGTGTGTGTGTGTGTGTGTGTGTGTGTGTATACATACGTACATACTCGCACGGGGGATGGGGTTCAGATAGCACTCCACCCCAAACTGGAAGCCTTCTCCGGCTTGTGTCAAGAGCTGATACAAATAGGTAATTTAGAGAGGTGGTACTCAGTTCCACACACTGGATTTATCGGAGTGTGATCACCAGCCCAAACAGAGCCCCTGCTCCTATATCCTGGAGTCCTGGAAATGAGCGCTGTCACAAGTTTCTTTCAAATTCTCTATAGAAACCCTGATCAATCTGATATTTTCCAAACTATCATAATCTGGATTTTCTAATCAATTAGCATTTCAGCTGTTGTGTATTTAAGTGCCTATTGTTTGTAAGTAACAGAAACCAATTTGAGATACTTTAGAATAAAAAGGGGAATTTATTGTGAGGATTCAGACTGGGCTCTGGGACTTGAAGGTGAAATCGTGGACCTTTCTCAAAAGCTTTGGTCTCACCAGACCTCCTACAGTCTCTCAGTATCATAGTACCTGGATTCTGAAGAGAAAGAAGTGGCTATCCATGTTTCAACTAACAAAGGCCAGGGGCACAATTTTAGGTAACTCAAACCAAAACCTGGTGCCAAGCTCTACAGACAAGGTGCAGAGCTGGGGATCTCTGTGGCCCAGGCTCCAATAAGTACCCACTACAGGAAGTATTCATTTTTTTTTTTTTTTACGTTAAGACAATAGTAGTGATCAAATCTTTACATCTCCTTAATCTGCACTTCATACAAGCCTACTTAAAATGTTCTCAGAAGGGTTGCAGATGAACCCCGTAGTTCTGAGCTTGGGTTTGCTGGACCTATAAAGATCCACGCTAGGATTCTGAACATTCTTCAGCCACTCCAGTGTTCTGAGAAGCCTTCACTTCCTTACCAGGATAAAGCTGCACAGGATCACTAGTCCCTTGAGTTTCTTGGATTTTTAGCTAAAATGTTAAGTTGTTGTGGTAATGTTCTGTGTTCTCATGGTAGAGGTTCATTATATGTATCTTTATTTTTTTAATTTTTTTTCCATTTTATTTATTTTTTCAGCGTAACAGTATTCATTGTTTTTGCACAACACCCAGTGCTCCATGCAATATGTGCCCTCCCTATTACCCACCACCTGTTCCCCCAACCTCCCACCCCTGACCCTTCAAAACCCTCAGGTTGTTTTTCAGAGTCCATAGTCTCTTATGGTTCACCTCCCCTTCCAAATTTTTTTTTTAAATAAACATATAATGTATTTTTATCCCCAGGGGTACAGGTCTGTGAATCGCCAGGTTTACACACTTCACAGCACTCACGATAGCACATACCCTCCCCAATGTCCATAGCCCCCTCCCCCTCTTCCAATCCCACCTCCCCCCAGCAACCCCCAGTTTGTTTTGTGAGATTAAGAGTCATTTATGGTTTGTCTCCCTCCCAATCCCATCTTGTTTCATTTATTCTTCTCCTATCCCCCTAACCCCCCATGTTGCTTCTCCATGTCCTCATATCAGGGAGATCATATGATAGTTGTCTTTCTCCGATTGACTTATTTCACTAAGCATGATACACTCTAGTTCCATCCACGTCGTCGCAAATGGCAAGATTTCATTTTTTGATGGCTGCATAGTATTCCATTGTGTATATATATGTATCTTTATTTAATCATGGAGAAGGTAAACTCAGAAGCAGACACAGTACTAATAGCAAACACTCACGTAGTGTCTTCTGTGTGTCTGTGCTCTTCCAATACTGCAGACGTGATGTTTCCAAAGCTGCAGTTCATCGACAAGGGGGTTCGTAGAAGGAGATATTTAAGTGCCAAAGAAGACTGCGAGCCACCCAACCAAGTCTTCAGTTAGAGTTCAGCATCAGCGGTGATCCTCATGCAGAGGTAGAAACATCTCGCTCTTAACAGGGAGTTAGTAATTCCCAGAACAAACTTCATAACTGAGTCTTCTTTGGCTTGCCACCCTTGAGTTTGATTCTAGCCACAGTTTCACACATTCCTAAGTTATAGTTTTGGTCTGTGTTCAAAGTAACCCTTCAGTGTTCTTGCATTTGTTACTGTGTTGGACATCTGGGGTTAGACTGTTTAGCAAGATAAAATATCCTCATTAGACTATAGAACACTTTGAAACCACATAGGGCTGTTGTCCTCTTTCAAGAATTTGAAATGTGTTCTCTGATCTGCCACATGGCTTGTCTATCGCTTCAAAACCACAAAGTAGCTATTTAATAACAATCCAGATCTAAGTGCTACTTTGTTAGATAATGAACCAGATAGCTTTTCATAAATATTCATGGCAACACTCAGAGATGAATGATATCCCCTCCTTTACAGATAAGGCAGCTGAGGCTTGGCAAATAGCTTGATAAAAAGTACTCCAAAGCACCCCAGGAGTGGAAGCTATAACATTCTAGGCAGCAGAGACTGTACCTGTTTCCTGTTGTATTCTCAGTCCCCAGCACAAAATGGGTCCATAATAAATACACAAGTAAGAAATAAACGAACGACTCTCACTTGGAAGTCCATGCTCCTTTCTGCTATATTGTTTCCTTTAAGATTACCCTGACATACATTTTGTGCCTAAGTGAAGAAATAATTTATCAGCCCTAATAGGAGAAAAATATTCTATTGTCATAGAATAAATGTATACTTCTACCCATTGGCTTGTCTTTTTGTGTTGACATGAAGGTTAGCTGCAGTATATAGAAATAAATCACAATAAGAAAACCAATCACCATAAATCCATGCTTGAGGAAAGGGGCAGTCATAATTTTGTTTGAATGCCGGTACAATATGTGAGCTACCAAAATTCACCTAATTCTGGGATCTTTTCCCCCCAGATAACAATATATAAAAGGTAATTCCATTGAAATAATCTTGTCAGTATGTTTAGTTGATGTTTTATAGCAGTAAAAATGTACTTAACTGCAAACCTCAAACAAAGTTACTGGAAGGAAAGATAAATACACGGGTGATCTGTGTTATGAAAATCATGAGGCAAAATTGCTCTAACTTTACTCTTAACATCTGTTGATCATGCCACATTGCTCTAAACATTTGAATTCCAGCTCTAAGTATTCATTGGTCTGAAAGAAATACTGTATGAATTATAACATTTACCTGCAGCCCTTAAAAAAATAAGGAGATGGTATGCAGAAGACTTTCTTTGTCTAGGGAAATGCTGCCCAATGTTTGCTGGAGAAAATGGCTATATTGATTCAGGACAATGGTTTATATTATCTTAGTAAATATAGTTTGAGGTCAATTACCAGAAATGCTAGTTTTTCACTGAGTTTATAAACTTCCTGGTATTTATAAAACTGAAAGAATGTGTGCTGTTCAACTTGTAACCATGATTATTCAGTGGGCCACTTTAAGTAAATACATAAACATCTGGTTCCAAGAGACCAGCAAAGACCTCACAGCTTCAGATCTGTAAATAGTGCCTCTCTATTAAAGCTCCTATATTAGTGTTTGAAAAACACTAAATGTGGTTCAGGACAATATATAAGGTCAATCTTAGTTTTGTAAGCTTCATGATTATATGACCCAAAATAGATTGAGACCAGAGAGGGATAAATTCCTTTTGGGTTGTGGATCCTTTTGTGAAGCTGAAGAATATTGGATAGCTAGCCTCACCCCACCCCCAAAATGGACAGAATATTACATGCAGCTTTAGAAGATTCTCTGATCTGAAGTTCATCAGTCTACATTAAGAATATAACTATCATTTCAATTTTTAGGCACAGGTGTACACGAATTTAAAACTACATATTAGCCTATTTTTCTCTTTAAACTCATTATATTCATGTGGCTCTAAGTGCCCCAAACCATAATGATACAAATGTGAGAATAGTTATTCTAGCAAAGTGGTATTTGATACTGTGCTGTTTATCCAGGCCTTCCCCTTTCTCTTGTCCACCGTGCAGTAGCTTATATTCCTTAACCTTACGTGGAGTGGCCTGCTCGGAGTTTCTGGTTGTTGAAGTGTAGGATTTTCTCTGGAAACTTGTTAGACGTCATATTCAGGAAATGGGCGAAAACTGAATGTGGAATATAATAAAACTTCTGAGCATGATGCTTCCCTTTTCCAGCTAATTCCATGGTGGTATTACTCAGCTAAAATCTGTACATCAATACCTTTGCCTTCCTTAAGTATCAGTTATGATGTTTCTGTCTGAAATAGACATCTGTCTCCAGGATTTTACAAATCCAATTGGAGAGGAGAGGCTATACATGGAATAAGAAAATAGTGAATTACTCAGTATTGATACAGAATTGTAAATATTGATAGGGGATAATGGATGCTAAGAGCGAGTCTAAAATTACATCATTATAAACATAATGAGTATTAGTGTGTTCCCAAGCTTATTCGAGCTTAAATCCTACTTTATAACACTGATTAACATTCAAAACAAACTAAAGAACTATTGTCTAGAATTACCACAAAAAATTTTCCTGAGGCTGGGGGAAGCCCTTGAGAAATAGACAGGATGTGAGTTTGGTTTGGTCCAGGATCACCAGGGATTATTTGTTTAAAAAAAATTCATTACTGGGCACTACCTCTGTCCTATGAAATCATAATTTTTGATGTGGTGGCCTTGGATCTCCACATTTTAATACCATCTCTGCTTGCCTTTATGAAGAGTCAGGCATGAGAACCCCCTTATGGACTTGTGTGATGAAGAGGAAAGGTGTCCATACCATGTAGACAAACAGTGTTCAACAGTAAAATGCTTTGAGCTCTTTGAGTCTAACCTCAAAACTTGAGAACTTAAAAGATTTTGTAAATAGTGACCTCTTCCAGGCTATCATTTGCTGGACCTAATAAAATGAACATCTCCTATTGCTAAAATAGTCCTTTCGGATTTCCATTTCAGCACATAGTTTCAAACATTTACTTCCTGCCAAAAAATTCAAATAATGCAAGTTTGTGTATATGTAAGTCACAAACACATCTACATAATTTCTCTTGATTTTTTTATGGGGACATGTGGAGGCACTGATAGCCTTATATGGCAAACTTCATAGAAGTAAAGCAAGGGAAGAAAATAATTACAGAGTAAAAGGAGTTCGATGCACTTTATTCCTTCATGACTGTGAGATCCTGGATAAAATTTGAGGGTCCACTAAGTCTGATGCCCAGAAGGGCTTCTGATGAAAAATTCGTATTTTTCCTCAGTGAGAAACAATTAAAAAAAAAAAAGTCTAAATCCTTATTAAATAGTAGGACTTTTACTGAGGCTCTACTAAGGATCAGGTCCTTTATTTCACTTACTGCCCATTCAGCATCCAACACAGCTCCATAAAGGAGGTGGTATGTCTCTAAATCCTTTTCATGGATTAAGAAACTGAAGCTGTAAGAAGTTGCATGGCCTGCTTAAGGTCTTAAGGACCATTAAGTGCCAAAACAGAGTCTTAAATCTCTTCTCTGTGCTGTGCTTGTTTTCCTGTAGCACATTTCCTGAGAGCAGCAGGAGCTCTAAACATTAGGCCTCTAGCCCAGGCCACCCCTCATTTCCTGGCGGCAGACCATTTCTGTAGAGGGGAGCAGCCCACACTGGTTTCAGCTTGGGTGGGGTCTGCTGATCCTGGAAACTTCCACCAGCATCACAAGGTCCCCAGTGTCTCCTCTCTACTCCAACAAGCAGAGTAGAGCAGTGATTACCAATGTGGACTTGGGTTTGATAATGACTAGCTGTTTAGTGTTAAGTGAGTTCCCAGCCTCTGAGACTCTTCCCTCAGTTGCACAATGGGAGTGATCTCTACCTCACAGAGCTGTATGGGTTTAACAGCTTTAGTGAGGTGTCATTTACATGCTCTAAAATCAATATAAGTATAAGTTTCATTGAATTTGGTAAGCATCTTTAGTTGGGAAACTGCCACCACAACCTAGTTTTAGGACTTTTGCATCACCCCATAAAGTAAAAGGCCTTTTTCTTTTCTTTCTTTTTTTTTAAAGATTTTTTATTTATTTGACAGAGATCACAAGTAGACAGAGAGGCAGGCAGAGAGAGAGAGAGAGAGAGGGAAGCAGGCTCACTGCTGAGCAGAGAGCCTGATGCGGGACTCGATCCCAGGACCCTGAGATCATGACCTGAGCCAAAGGCAGCGGCTTAACCCACTGAGCCACCCAGGCGCCCCTAAAGGGCCTTTTTCAATCCCTAATGCCTACCCTTCCTTGGTCCCAGAAACCATTTGATTGCTTTCCGTTCCAGCAGTTTCGCTTTTTCCAGAATACCACGTGAATGGAAACAGTATGTAGTCTTTTGTTTTAGTGTTTTTCACTTAGCATGTTGTTTTTTGGTGCATGGATTTTGTTTGTACCTTGTATCACAAGTTCATCCCTTTTATTGCTGAAAAGTATTCCATTGTATAACCTACCACATCTTATTTATGTTTGGGTGGTATCTATTTGGGGTTACTATGGACAATGCTGCTACAAATAGTCATATAAATATTTCTGTGGCCATAGGTTTTTTTCTTGGGTAGATGCCTAGAAGTACAATTGCTGAGCCAAATAAGTATATGTTTAATATTATAAGATGCTATCAGACTTTTCAAAGTGGCTCTACCATTTTGCATTCCCACCTACAGTACATAGTGTTTCGGTTTCTCCACATCCTCAACAACACTTCGTATTGTTCACCTTTCCAACATGAATTATTCCAGTGGGCATGGAATGGTGTCTCAATGTGGGCTTAATTTAATTTCCTTAATCAATGATGTTGATCTTCTTTGTGTCTTGTGGACCATTTGTCTATCTTCTGTGGAGTGTCTGTTCAACTTATATACCTTCATTCGTGTAGTGTTTATTCATAAAGAAAACTATGTATCTTTTGTGTAAGGTGTGTTCAAATATTTTGCCCAATTTAAAAATACGTTGTATGGTTACTCACATAACATAAAAAAATTTTCTTACTATGTATTTTAAGCGTTTTTTATACTTTTTGGAAACAAATTTTTCATTAGATATTTCTGCAAATATTTTCTCAGTCTTTAACTTTTCATTTTCTTGCTGGTATACCTCAAAGACCAAAGCACTTCTAATAAAAGCTGACTTACTAATTTTTTTCTTGTATGACCCAATAAACATATGCCAGAAAAGAAGATACTTTGGGTGTCACATCTCAGAAATCTTGCTTAACCCAAAGTCATGGATTTTTTCCCTAGGTTTTCTCCTAGAATTTTTAGCTTTAAAGTAAATTCTCATTTAGATTTATGATCTGTTTTGAGTTAACTTTTGTGCATGGTATAAGAATCAAGGTACCTTTTTTTGAATGTAGATGGCCAAGTATCCTAGCACTATTTATTGAAAAGATTTTCTTTTCACTATTGGTTTACTTCACCCCTTTGTTAAAAAATCAGTTAACCATTTAAACATCTTTCCAAATTTTCCATTCTCTTTCATTGATCTGTATTTCTTTTCTTTTTTTTTTTAAGATTTTATTTATTTATTTGACGGAGAGAGATCACAGGTAGATAGAGAGGCAGGCAGAGAGAGAGAGAGAGGGAAGCAGGCTCCCTGCTGAGCAGAGAGCCCGATGCGGGACTCGATCCCAGGACCTGAGATCATGACCTGAGCTGAAGGCAGCGGCTTAACCCACTGAGCCACCCAGGCGCCCCCTGTATTTCTTTTTTTTTTAAAAAGATTTTATTTATTTATTTGACAGATAGAGATCACAAGTAGGGAGAGAGGCAGGCAGAGAGAGGGAGAGAGGCAGGCAGAGAGAGGGAGGAGGAAGCAGGCTCCCTGCCAAGCAGAGAGCCCGATGCGGGACTCGATCCCAGGACCCTGAGATCATGACCTGAGCTGAAGGCAGCAGCTTAAACCACTGAGCCACCCAGGCGCCCCCTGTATTTCTTTTCTTAGGCCAATACCATACTATTTGATTATTTTTATATTGCTTTGAAATCAGGTAGTATATAAGTCCTCTAACTTTGCTGTTCTTCTTAAAAAAATATTTGGTATTGAGGAGAGCACAATCAGCAACCTCTTTGACCTCAGCCACAGCAACTTCTTCCTAGAAACATTGTCAAAGGCAAGGGAAGCAAGAACAAAAATGAACTATTGGGACTTCAAGATCAAAAGGTTTTGCCCAACAAAGGAAACAGTCAGCAAAACCAAAAGACAACTGACAGAATGGGAGAAGATATTTGCAAACATATCAGATAAAGGGCTAGTATCCCAAATCTATAAAGAACTTACCAAACTCAGATGCCGAGTGACGTGGAGCACTTTTTCATGTGTCTGTTGGCCATCTGGATGTCGTCTTTGCAGAAATGTCTGTTCATGTCCTCTGCCCATTTCTTGATTGGATTGTTTGTTCTTTGGGTGTTGAGTTTGCTAAGTTCCTTATAGATTTTGGATACTAGCCCTTTATCTGATATGTCGTTTGCAAATATCTTCTCCCATTCTGTCAGCTGTCTTTTGGTTTTGTTAACTGTTTCCTTTGCTGTGCAAAAGCTTTTGATCTTGATGAAATCCCAATAGTTCATTTTCGCCCTTGCTTCCCTTGCCTTTGCCGTTGTTCCTAGGAAGATGTTGCTGCGGCTGAGGTCGAAGAGGTTGCTGCCTGCGTTCTCCTCAAGGATTTTGATGGATTCCTTTCTCACATTGAGGTCCTTCATCCATTTGGAGTCTATTTTCATGTGTGGTGTAAGGAAGTGGTCCAATTTCATTTTTCTGCATGTGGCTGTCCAATTTTCCCAGCACCATTTATTGAAGAGGCTGTCTTTTTTCCATTGGACATTCTTTCCTGCTTTGTCGAAGATTAGTTGACCATAGAGTTGAGGGTCGATTTCTGGGCTCTCTATTCTGTTCCACTGGTCTATGTGTCTGTTTTTGTGCCAGTACCATGCTGTCTTGATGATGACAGCTTTGTAATAGAGCTTGAAGTCTGGAATTGTGATGCCACCAACTTTGGCTTTGTTCTTCAATATTCCTTTGGCTATTCGAGGTCTTTTCTGGTTCCATATAAATTTTAGGATTATTTGTTCCATTTCTTTGAAAAAAATGGATGGTATTTTGATAGGGATTGCATTAAATGTGTAGATTGCTTTAGGTAGCATAGACATTTTCACAATATTTATTCTTCCAATCCAGGAGCATGGAACATTTTTCCATTTTTTTGTGTCTTCCTCAATTTCTTTCATGAGTACTTTATAATTTTCTGTGTATAGATTCTTAGTCTCTTTGGTTAGGTTTATTCCTAGGTATCTTATAGTTTTGGGTACAATTGTGAATGGGATTGACTCCTTAATTTCTCTTTCTTCAGTCTTGTTGTTGGTGTACAGAAATGCAACTGATTTCTGTGCATTGATTTTATATCCTGACACTTTACTGAATTCCTGTACAAGTTCTAGCAGTTTTGGAGTGGAGTCTTTTGGGTTTTCCACATATAGTATCATATCATCTGCGAAGAGTGATAGTTTGACTACTTCTTTACCAATTTGGATGCCTTTAATTTCTTTTTGTTGTCTGATTGCTGAGGCTAGGACTTCTAATACTATGTTGAATAGCAGTGGTGATAATGGACATCCCTGCCGTGTTCCTGACCTTAATGGAAAAGCTTTCAGTTTTTCTCCATTGAGAATGATATTTGCGGTGGGTTTTTCATAGATGGCTTTGATAATATTGAGGTATGTGCCCTCTATCCCTACACTTTGAAGAGTTTTGATCAGGAAGGGATGCTGTACTTTGTCAAATGCTTTTTCAGCATCTATTGAGAGTATCATATGAGATATCACCTCACACCAGTCAGAATGGCTAAAATTAACAAGTCAGGAAATGACAGATGCTGGAGAGGATGTGGAGAAAGGGGAACCCTCCTCCACTGTTGGTGGGAATGCAAGCTGGTCCAACCACTCTGGAAAACAGCATGGAGGTTCCTCAAAATGTTGAAAATAGAACTACCCTATGACCCAGCAATTGCACTACTGGGTATTTACCCTAAAGATACAAACATAGTGATCCGAAGGGGCACGTGTACCCGAATGTTTATAGCAGCAATGTCTACAATAGCCAGACTATGGAAAGAACCTAGATGTCCATCAACAGATGAATGGATCAAGAAGATGTGGTATATATACACAATGGAATACTATGCAGCCATCAAAAGAAATGAAATCTTGCCATTTGCGACGACTTGGATGGAACTAGAGCGTATCATGCTTAGTGAAATAAGTCAATCGGAGAAAGACAACTATCATATGATCTCTCTGATATGAGGACATGGAGAAGCAACGTGGGGGGGTAGGGGGATAGGAGAAGAATAAATGAAACAAGATGGGATTGGGAGGGAGACAAACCATAAATGACTCTTAATCTCTCAAAACAAACTGGGGGTTGCTGGGGGGAGGTGGGATTGGGAGAGGGGGAGCGGGCTATGGACATTGGGGAGGGGAGGCGAACCATAAGAGACTATGGACTCTGAAAAACAACCTGAGGGTTTTGAAGGGTCAGGGGTGGGAGGTTGGGGGAACAGGTGGTGGGTGATGGGGAGGGCACGATTTGCATGGAGCACTGGGTGTTGTGCAAAAAGAATGAATACTGTTACACTGAAAAAATTAATAAAAAGGGAAAAAAAAAAGAACTTACCAAACTCAATGCCCACAGAACAAATAATCCAATTAAGAAATAGGTAGAGGAAATGAACAGACATTTCTGCAAAGAAGACATCCAGATGGCCAAGAGACACACATGAAAAAGTGCTCCACATCACTCGGCATCAGGGAAATAGAAATCAAAACCACAATGAGATACCACCTCACACCGTCAGAATGGCTAAAATTAACAAGTCAGGAAATGACAGATGCTGGCAAGGATGCAGGGAAAGGGGAACCCTCTCACACCTTTGGTGGGAATGCAAGCTGGTGTAGCCACTCTGGAAAACAACATAGAGGTTCTTCAGAAAGTTGACCCAGCAACCACACTACTGGGTATTTACCCTAAAGATACAAATGTAGTGATCCAAGCGGCATGTGCACCTGAATGTTTATAACGGCAATGTCCACAATAGCCCAACTATAGAGCAACTATAGAGAGAACGTAGATGTCCATCGACTGACACACACACACACACACACACACACACACTGGAATATTATGCAGCCATCAAAAGAAATGAAATCTTGCCATTTGCGACATGGATGGAACTAGAGGGTATTAGGCTGAGTGAAATAAGTCAATCAGAGAAAGATAATTATATGATCTCCTCAATATGAGGCATTTGAGAGGCAAAGTAGGGGATTTGGGGGTGAGGAGGGAAAAAAATGAAACAAGATGGGATCAGGAGGGAGGCAAACCATAAGAGACTCTTAATCTCACAAAACAAACTGAGGGTTGTTGGGGGGAGGGGGATACGGAGAGGGTGGTTGGGTTATGGACTTTGGGGAGGGTGTGTGCTATGGGGAGTGATGTGAAGTGTGTAAGCCTGGTGATTCACAGACCTGTACCCCTGGGGCAAAAATATATGTTAATAAAACAGTTTTTAAAAATGTTTGGTATTTTAGACATTCTTACCAATTTCTAATAAAAACACACTAGGATTTTGTTTGAAATTGCATTGATTGAAACTTACATTTCAGTATGGGGCGATTAATAAGTTTCCGTGAACCCAGTATATATTTCCTTTTTTTTTTTTTTTAGGTCCTGTTTAATTTCTCTCTGTGATATTCTAGTCTTGCAAATTTTGCCTATGCATATTTTGTTACATTTATTCCTGAATCCATCTTTGATGTTACTATTAATGGAATTGTTTCACTTTTGGAATTTTCACTATCGGTGTATAGAAATAAAATTTTCGTTTTGATCTTTGTGTCACTTTCCTATTCCATTGTAACAAATCACCATAAGCTTCGTGGTTTAACACAACACAAATCTATTCTTTTACAGTCCTGGAGATCTTAAACCAGTTTCACTGGGATAAGGTCAAGGTGTTGGCAAGGCTGTCTTTTTCTGGAGGCTCTGAAGATGAGAAGCCCATTCTTTGCCTTTTTTGGTAGCCACTTGTCTTCCTTGACTTATGGCCCTTTCCTTCATCTTCAAAACCTGTATTTATCATATCACCTTCTCTCCTATAGTCAAATATCTTTAAGCTTTCCTCTTATTAAGAACATTTCTGACTTAAGACCCACCAGATATCCCAGGATAATCCTGCTATTTCCACATCCTTAATTTAATCACACTTGCAACGTCTCTTCTTCCTTACCAGTAAAATTCAGAGGTTCCAGATTCTAGAACCTGGATATCCTTGGTAGTCATTACTCAGCCAACTCTTATAACCTTATGAAATTTACTTGTTCTAGTCAGTTTTATGTATAGTCTTTAGGATGTTAATTTGAACAATTGTAGGTCAGGAAAGAAGGTTTACCTCCTTTCCAATTTTTATGCTTTTTATATAGATTTTGAATATACCATTCTAATATCTGTGGTCTTCATTGTTTCTAATGAGAAGCTAGCCATTACTCCTGCCCTTATTCCCCTGAATGGGATGAGTCATTTTTCTCTTGTTGGTGTCAAGATTTTATCATGGCTTTTTAAAAATTTCACTTCCATGACAACTATCATATGATCTCCCTGATATGAGGACATGGAGAAGCAACATGGGGGGGTAGGGGGATAGGAGAAGAATAAATGAAACAAGATGGGATTGGGAGGGAGACAAACCATAAATGACTCTTAATCTCACAAAACAAACTGGGGGTTGCTGGGGGGAGGTGGGATTGGGAGAGGGGGAGCGGGCTATGGACATTGGGGAGGGGAGGCGAACCATAAGAGACTATGGACTCTGAAAAACAACCTGAGGGTTTTGAAGGGTCAGGGGTGGGAGGTTGGGGCAACCTGAGGGTTTTGAAGGGTCAGGAGTGGGAGGTTGGGGGAACAGGTGGTGGGTAATGGGGAGGGCACGTTTTGCATGGAGCACTGGGTGTTGTTCAAAAAAGAATGAATACTATTACACTGAAAAAATAAAATGGAAAAAAAATTATGAAAAAAATATTTCACTTCCATATGTTCAGGTTGTTTCCTTTGTTTTATCCTACTTTGGAATGGAGTTTCTTGGTTTGTAAGTTTATGTTTTTCATTATGTTTGGGTAGATTTGAGCCATTTTCCCTCCATTTTTTCCCTGATCTTTTCCTTTCCTGTTATTTTATTACTAACATTTTGCAATGGTTTTTAAGTTTTTATTTTAATCCCAGTTAACTTAGTGTCATTTTAGTTTCAGGTGTAGAATATAGTAGTTCAACAATTCCATAGATCATGAAGTGTTCATATGACAAGTTCACTCCTTAATCCTCATCACCTGTTTCACCCATTCCTCCACTCACCTCCCTGCAGGTAACCATCAGTTCTTTAAAATTAAATCTGTTTCTTAATTTCTTTTTCTTCCCTTTGCTGATCCTTCTTAAATTCCACATGAGTGAAATCATATGCTATTTGTCTTTGTCTTATTTCACTTACATTATACTCCCTAGCTCTGTCCATGTCATTACAAATGGCAAGATTTCATTCTTATTGCTGAGAAATATTCCAGTGTGTGTGTGTGTGTGTATACACATATATATACGCACACCACATCTTTATCCATTCATCAATCAGTGGACACTTGGGCTGCTTCCATATCTGGGCTATTATAAATAATGCTGTTAAACCATACAGGTACATGTATCACTTTGAATTGCATTTTTGTATTTGTTTAAATGCCCAATAATTTGATTGCTGGATCATAGAATAGTTCTATTAACTTTTTGAGGCACCTCCTTACTGTTTTCTAGAGCGACGGTACCAGTTTGCATTCCCACTGACAGTGCAAGAAGGTTCCTTTTTCTCCACATCCTTGCCAACACCTGTTTCTTGTGTTGTTGATTTTAGGTATTCTGACAGATGTGAGGTGATGTCCTCTTGTAGCTTTGACCTGGATTTCCCTGATGGTGATGACGAGTACTTGTCATGTTTGTTGGATATGTAGAGGTCTTCTTTGGGGAAATGTCTGTTCATGGCTTCTGCTTATTTTTTAATGGGATTATTCGTTTTTGGGGGGATGCTGAGTTTTAGAAGTTCTTCATAAGGTTTTGAGTACTAACTTATCAGATATGTCATCTGCCAATATCTTCTCCCATCCCATAGGTTGCCTTTTAGTTTTGTTGATTGTTTCCTTTGCTGGGCAGAAGCTTTTTATTTTGATGCAGTCCCAACTCTGCCAATGTCAGAGAAATTACTGCCTGTGCTCTCTTCTAGGATTGTATGGTTTCAGGTCTCACATTTAGGTATTCAATTTTTTGAGGTTTTGGTGTATAGTACAAGAAAGTGGTCCACTTTCATTCTCTTAATATGTGTCTGTCCAGTTTTCTCAACACCATTTATTGAAGAGACTGTTCTTTCCCATTAGATATTCTTTACTGCTGTGTAGAAGATTGACCATATAATTGTGTGTTTATTTCTGGGTTTTCTATTCAGTTCTGTTGATTTATGTGTCCATTTTTGTGACAGCACCGTAGTTGTTTGATTACTGCAGCTAATATAACTTAAAGCCTAGAACTGTGATGTCTCCAGATATGCTTTTTCTTTTTTCTTTTTTTTTCCCCCTGCAAGATTGCTTTGGCTATTTGAGGTCTTCTGTGGTTCCATACCAATTTTAGGGTCATTTGTTCTAGTTCTGTGAAAAATGCTATCAATATTTTGATAGGGATTTCATTAAATGTGTAGATGTCTTTGGGTAGTATAGATGTTTTGACAATAATCTTGAGCATGTAATGTCTTTCCATTTCTTTGTGTCATCTTCAGTTTCTTTCATCAGTGTTTTATGGTTTTCAGAGTACAGGTCTTTCCCCTCTTTGATTAGATTTATTCCTAGGTATCTTACTGTTTTGGTGCAATTGTAAATGAGATTGATAATTTCTTTCTACTACTTCATTATTGGTATATAGAAATGTAACAGATTTCTATACATTGGTTTTTGTATCTTATGATTTTACTGAATTTGAGAATCAGTTCTAGCACTCTCGGTGGAGTCTTTTGGGTTTTCTATATATACTATCATGTCATTAGCAACTAGTGAAAGTTTTCCTTCTCCCTTACTGAATTTGGATGCCTTTTATTTTTTGTTGTCTGATTGCCATGGCTAAGACTTTTACTACTATGGTGAGTAAAAGTGGTGATAGTGGACATCCTTGTTTCGTTCCTACCTTAGGGGAAAAGATCTGTTTTTCCTCACTGAGGATGACACTTGCTATGGATTTTTCACATATGGACTTTATCATGTTGAGGTATGTTCCTTGTAAACCTATTTTGTTGGTGGCTTTTTTGTTGTTGTTGCTTAAAGATTTTATTTATTTATTTATTTGGCAGAGAGATCACAAGTAGGTAGAGAGGCAAGCAGAGAAAGAGAGAGAGAGAGAGAGAGAGAGAAAGAGAAGCAGGCTCCCCGCTGAGCAGAGAGCCCGATCTGGGGTTCGATCCCCTGACCTTGGGATCATGACCTGAGCAGAAGGCAAAGTCTCTAACTTTGTTGATGGCTTTTATCATAAACGATTGTTGTACTTTGTCAGATGCTTTTCCTGCATCTATTGAAATGATCATATGATTCATATCCCTTCTCTTATTGATGTGCTGTATCTTGTTTGTGAATAGTGAACCATCCTTTTTACCCAGAAATAAATCCCACTTGATCATGGTGAATGATTTTTTAAAAAATATATTGTTGAATTTGGTTTGCAGGTATTGAGGATTTTAGTACCTAGGTTCATCAGGCATATTGGCCTGTAGTGGCCTGTTATTGTTTTTTGGTTTTTGGGGTCTTTTTTTTTTTTGGTGATATTTTTATCTGGTCTTGGTATCAAGGTAATGATGGCTTCATAGAATTTGGAAGCTCTCCTTCCTTTTCTATTTTGTGGAATGGTTTGAGAAGAAGGGGTATTAACTCTTCTTTAAATGTTTGGTAGAATTCATCTGTGAAGCCATTTTGTCCTGGATTTTTGTTTGTTGGAAGATTTTTGATTACTGATTCAATTTCTTTGTTGGTTATCAGTCCGTTCTAATTTTCTATTTCTGCCTATATCCGTTTTGGGAGTTTCTATGTTTCTAGGAATTTACCCATTTCTTTCAGTTTGCCCAATTTGTTGGCATATGGGTTTTAATAATTTTCTCTTAGAATTGTTTATATTTCTATGGCATTGGTGGTTGTTTCTCCTTACTTGTGATTTTGAGCTCCTTCTCTTTTTTCTTAATAAGTCTATCTAGAGGTTTATCAATTTTATTAATTTTTTTCAGAGAATCATTTCTTGGTTTCATTGATCTATTTAATTTTTAAAATTTCTATTTTATTTCTGCTCTACTCCTTATTTCTTTCCTTCTGCTGCCTTTAGGCTTTGTATGTTATCCCTTTTCCATACATGTAAGGTGAGGTTGTTTGAGATTTTTCTTGCTTCTTGAAATAGGCCTGTATTGCTATATAGTTGCCTCTTAGAATTGTTTTTACTGCATCCAAAGATTTTGGACCATTGTGTTTCATTTTCATTTGTTTCCATGTACTTTATTTCTGTTTTTATTTCCTGGTTGACCTATTCATTGTTCAGTAAAGCATGTTAAACTCCATGTATTTGTGTTCTTTGCAGATTTTTTTCTTGCGGTTAACTTCTAGCTTCATAGCATTGTGGTCAGTAAAAGATGCATGGTAGGACTTCGATCTTCCTGAATTTGTTGAAGCTTGTTTTGTGAACCAGCATGTGATCTGTTCTGGAGAATGTTCTGTGTGGTACACTTGAAAGGAATGTGTTTTCTTTTAAGATAGATCTATTTAGCAGATATATTCAAAATATCCTATTCCAGTGTGTCATTCAAAGCCATTGTTTCCTTGATTTTCCATTTATATGATCTGACCATTGCTGTTAATGGTGTGTTTAAAGCCCCCTATTATTATTAGCTCCTTTGTTACTGTTTTATATATTTGAGTGTTTCCATGTTTGGTGCATAAATATTTATAACTCATATCTTCTTGTTGGAATGTCCCTTTTATGATTATATAGTGTTCTTTATCTCTTATTATAGTCATTGATTTAAGGTTTTTTTATCTGGTGGCATCTGGGTGGCTTAGTTGATGGAGAATCGGAATCTTGATTTCAATTCAGGTCATGATCTTGCAGTGGTGGGATTGAGCCCCACATCAGGCTCTGCACTCAGTGGGGAGACCACTTGAGATCCTCTCCCTTCTATCCCTTTCCCTGCTCACACATGCCCTCTCTCTAAAATAAAACTTTACGGTCTATTTTATCTGAAATAAGTATTGCTACTCCAACCTCCTTTGACATCCGTTTACATGATAAATGTTTCTCCATACCCTTTCAATCTGCAGGTGTCTAGGCCTAAAACAAGTCTCCTATAGGCAGTATATAGGTGGATCTTTTTTTCTTTTTTCCCCAATCCATTCTATTTTTTTTTTTCAATCCTCTATGTCTTTTGTTTGGAGCATTTAGTCCACTTACATTCAAAATAATTAATTGATATGTATTTATTGCCATTTGATTACTTGTTATATTTTTTGAAGTTTTTCTCTAATATTTCTCTTTTTCATGATTTTTGGCCTTTTTTTTAGTGATTATATCCTCTTCTACATATATTTTTCCATATTAAGTTGGTTGTCGTTTAACTTTGCGACCATTCTTTGCTCCTTACCTCCCCACATTTTAGGTGTATGTTGATATTTTATATCCTTTTATTGTGTGAGTTCTTTGACTCTGTGGTTTATTGTTTTGTTTTTGTTTTTTTTAAAGAGGAAAGAATCATTTTAGTACTTTTGTGTTTCCTCTGTATTGTCACTTTTGGGGTTTCCTTTCCACTCAACGAATTCCCTTTAATATTTCTTGCAGGACTGGTATAGTGGTCATGAACTCCTAGTTTTTGTTGGGAAAACTCCTTATCCCTTCTTCTATTCTGAATGGTAGTCCTGCTGGATAGAGTGTTCTTGGCTGCAGATTTTTCCCATTCAGCATTTTGGATATATCATGCCACTCTACTCTGGCTTGCAAAAATTTGTTGAAAAACCTCCTGCTAGCCTTATGAGTTTTTGTTTGTAAGTTACTGACTTCTTTCATCTTACTGCTTTTAAAATACTGTTTTGGGACGCCTGGGTGGTTCAGTTGGTTAAGCGGCTGCCTTCGGCTCAGGTCATGATCCCAGCATCCTGAGATCGAGTCCCACATTGGGCTCCTTGATCAGCAGGGAGCTTGCTTCTCCCTCTGCCTCTGCTTGCCACTCTGTCTGCCTGTGCTTGCTCTCCCCCCCCCCTCTGGCAAATGAATAAAATCCTAAAAAATATATTTAAAATATTCTCTTTATCATTATATTTTGCCAGTTTAATATATGTTCTGGTGTCGGTCTGCTTTTGTTGATTTGATAGGAGTTTTTGGTGCCCCCTGGATCTAGATATGTTTCTCTCCCCAGATTAGGGAAGTTTTCAGCTATTATTTCTTCAAATAAATTTTCTGCTCCCTATTCCCTTTTTTCTGGAACTCTTACAATACAAATGTCATGTTTGAAGTCACTGAGTTCCTTAAATGTATTGTTTTTTGTAATTTCTATTTCTTTTCTTCAGTTTACTTCCCATTCTGTCTTCTAGGTCACTAAATTTTCCTGCTGCTTCTATCCTGGTGTTCATTCTATCAAGCACTTTTCTCATTTTGTTTATTGAGCCCTTTATCTCTTCTATGTCATGCCTTATCTCTGTGTTAAGGGTTTCATTCATGTCCTCCACTCTTGCCTCAAGTCCAGGGAGTACCCTCCTGATCATTGCCTTAAATTCTTGGTCAGGTATATTACTTATATCTGTTTCACTTAGATCTCGATAGCCATGGCCTTGTCCTGTTCTTACATTTGGGATAAATTTCTCTGTCTCCTCATTTTGTCTGCATTTCTGTGTCTATATGTGTTGAGAAAATCAGCTATGTCTTCTGCTCTTGAAAAGAGTTACTTTATCAAAAAGAGGTCTTAGAGTGCCCTGCAATACAGTGTACCCTGTTCACAGAATCTGGCATTTCAAAAGAGTATCCTGTGTGTGATGCCTATACTCTGATGTTGTGTCTGAGTCACTTTTCCTTTCAGTGAACTTATTTGCACTGACATTCTGCCTATTGTGCCTATTGTGGGCTGTGCTTATTCTCTGTAGTGTTAGTGGGACCCAGGCACAGCAGCTCTGAGGGAGCATGCCCACCAGGGAACATGGGAGTGGGCAGCAGTATTAGCAAAATTTCCATTGGGCCGCAAATCGTACGCCAGATCTCTTGAAATGCTATAGTGGCTGGGGGCTATGCACCAGCAGTTGGAGGCACAAGGTGTGGGGCATAGTATGCAGCAATGGCTGGGCAGGGTACATGTGCAGCTTTAACAAAATTTACCTTGAGGTCATGGCTGAGCTATATTTTGCAGTGCTTGATATTGACCCACAGATCTTCAAGTCTGTTTATTTTTAATTTCTTGTTCTGTTTTTAGATCGCGATCTACTGATTTTTCATTCATTGTTTTTTTCTTCACCATTTCAAATCTGTTTCAGTATATACCATATATTTTTCATTTCCATTAATATGCTTTTCTTCTCTACAATAGCCATTGGGTTCTTTTAGTTTCCTTCTCTTAGTATTTACTATTTGTTCATTATTTGAATATTCCTTGAACAGGATTTCTTTTTATTTGTTAATGTATTTATAATAGCTGTTTGAAGTCTTTGTCTTAAATCCAACCTCTGAGCCCACTCAATGTCAAATTCTAATGGCTGTCTTTTCCCCTAGATATGGGTTATTCCTGTTCCTTTCACATCTCATATTTTTTGGTCAAAAAATAGGAAAAAAGTATTTGTAGTTGTACTCACAGTGAATCTGAAATCGGTTTTGTTCTTTGAAGGGATTTAGACTTTAACATGCCTGGAGTCAAACTGAAATCTCCAACCATAGATTTTTTTTCACAGTTCTCTAAGGAATCCCTCTGCACCTGCATAGTTCAGGGGTCAAATGGTAACAGGCAGAGATTGTATTCAGAGACTTTGACTTAGTAAGGCTTTCATCCTCTTCTTTTGTGTATAGATTTCAGTGTGCATTCAGATGTGTGGCAAATTCACATGCTTTCTTTTAATTTTTGTTAGGTTTCCTGGGGTATCCAATAAGCATGCATGGGTTAGCAGTTAGCCAGGTATATATGGAAAGCTTATTGTATCAGCTGCTCTATAGTTTTCTCACATCCAAAATCCCCCTCTGAAATTTCTAACTGCTTTGCTGCCTGATCCTGAGTCTGTCACCTCCAGCTGATAAAGCTGGATTTTCACTGCCTGTGTTTGGTAGTTGGTGGAGCTTGGGAATGCTCCCAGACCCCCACCTCCCCTCCAAAAGTTAATTCTTAGTTATTACTCAATGCAGTAGCAGTTTTACATGAGTTAGTATTTCCCAAGTTGTTGCCTACCTTTGGTTATTTTCCAGTGCCCTGAAATGATTGTCATAAATGGTTTTGTCCAGTGTATGGTCATTTTCTATGGAGCAGTCATCTGACCTTCTCATGCTGTCGTTACCAAAAGTAGAGTCCCTAGATTACTTTAAGGATAAAAAGAAATAGTGTGCATTAAGTGTTGGGTGTAGTTGCTGGCATATGGTAAGTACTCAGTGGGTGATAGAATCTGTTAAATAATACCAGCAATAGCTAGATCCCTCAATGGACTCTCAGTATTATTCATCTTTTCTGGAACATAGCTTCCAAACCATGTGCTGGAGGATCCATCTCATCAGCCCTCAGGTTTCCTGTCACCTCCACCTTATGCAGGATTCCAAAATCCTCCATTTAACCACTATTTCATGCAAATACTATCATTTTCTGTGTGTGTCATGATGTAGAAAGGCTTAGGAAGCATTACTCTTAGAGGACAGCCCAGAGCAGGATCCCTGTTGTGTCTTCTAGATCTGCTTTCAAACAAGTTCATGGGAGCAAGTCTTTTAAGGTACTTCTCAAAGTTCTCTGAAATAGGAACTCCCTTACATATAAGACTATCCATTCAATAAGTAATTTTGATGACTTGCAATATGCCAGGCCCCCTTTCCCACCTTCTCTTAATTCCAGGAGTAAACCAGAGGTCCTGATTCCAGTGTGGCCCATGGTATTCTCTACACTACCCTAAGGGATTGAAAGGCCCTAATTAGATGTGTTGGCTTGGCAAAGACATCTGGGTGTGTGCATGAATGCATACCTGACAGGAGATAGCTCTAGTAATAGTTCTGAGTATCCTGTCATTTTTCTTCTAAGATAGTGCTGCAGAATAAGGTAATGGTGATCTTGGGTCATACAGTTTACAGTGCTGCATGGGAAATAGGCAGAACTTCATTTCAGTTATTTTCTTGTTTGGGGTCAGTCTTTTCAGTCACCAACACACTGTTACTGTTGCAGCCATCAGCTTTACTAGCTAGAGATGGACAATAATGTTGGTGCTCTAAGTCGTTGTTGGAATTTTCAAGTTTCTATTCCTGTTTGTGTGAACTAGTCCTCACTAGAGTTCTTTGTGCCCTAGGCTTATGGGTTTATGCTAATTGGTATAACTTAGTGAATATATATCTACTTTCACAACTCTACTCTATTAACTAATAAAGATTACATTGGAACTACATTCGGTATTACTTTGTACTGATTATCTGTGCCCCAATTTGATTCAAAGAGGTTAACACTTTTATAGAGACCTATGATTTAATGGCAAAGGATACCAACTTCCCACTAATGGATTATGTTTTGCTGTTGCCACTTAATAAACCTATTATGTAACTGTCAACATTTCTGTGTGTTACTAGCTTCAGTAAAAATAGCCTATAATGCCCAGTTTTGAAGTAATATAGATAAGGAAGACATGATTTACACATAATAAATTATGGCAAGAAAAATAAGCTTCACTGTTAAAAACAAAACAAACAAACAAAAAACACCTTCCCAGGGCAAGGTTTACTGTTGGTCATTAAAATTCTTTACAGAAATGTTTCACTAAAAATAGTGCAATGGGGAATTGTATTATTAGACTTAGACAAATCAAAATCCCAATGAGATACCACCTCAAACCAGTTGGAATGGCTAAAATGAACAAGATAGGAAACAACAAATGTTGGCAGGGATGTGGAGGCAGGGGAACCCACTTACACTCTGGGTGGGAATGCAAGCTGGTACAGCCACTCTGGAAAGTGGTATGGAGAGTGTGGAGGCTCCTCAAGATGTCAAAAATAGAGCTACCCTATGACCTAGCAATTACATTACTAGGTATTTACCCCAGAGGTATAAATGTAGTGATCCAAAGGGGCACCTGTGCCCCAATGCTCATAGCAGCAATGTCCACAATAGCCAAACTGTGGTAAGAGTCTAGATGTCCATTGACAGATGAATGGATAAAGATGTAGTACATATATGCAATGTAATATATACAATATTACTCAGCCATTAGAAAGGATAAATACCATTTACACTGATGTGGATAGAATTGGAGGGTATTACGGTGATGGAAATAAGTCAATCAGAAGGACAATTATCATATGGTTTCACTTTTATGTGGACTAAAACAGCATAGAGGGATCATAAGGGAAGGGAGGGAAAAGTCATCAGAGAGGGAGAAAAAAACTATGAGAGATTCTTAGCTATGGAAAACAGGGTTGCTGGAGGGGGGGGTGGGTAGGGGATGGGGTCATTGGGTGATGGACATTAAGAAAGGCTCATGATGTGATGAGCAGTGGGTGTTATATGCAATTGATAAGTTATTGAACGCTATATCTGAAACTAATGATGTACTGTAAGTTGGCTCACTGAGTTTAAATAAAGAATAAAATAAATATTTTTCAGGCAGCTGCCAGCACACAGTTCACAATGTAACAAGGGAAACATGCCTTCATCACACTCAAGTTGCAACAATCACTTGTTCTTTAAATCTGTTTTTCATCCCTGCACAAGCAACTGTTAGTGCAGAAAGATGTGTTAATTAACTCCAGCGTAGTTCATAAGGGAATTATTCTCTATCAACAAAAGAAGTTTTGAAGTCGGTACCCAAGGTTTGTCTGAGGTTTTGTTTTAATTTAATCAGTTCATGTTTGGGCCCCTGCAATTAATATTCTTCTTCTAAAATCATCCTGTTCTTTGTAATACTTGGTTATTTTCACTAGAGGCCAGTATCCTGAAATCTATTTACCATTTCAAAGTTCTGTAGGTAAAATATTAGATAAATTTAAAAATAACAAGTCTGTGAGGTAACTTGGTAAAGTATTGAACCAAGATATTTAAATCTTGAAATTAAATATCACAACCGTAGTTGCAGAAATATGTAGGAAACATGAAAGATTTGTTGCTCATGACTCAATTGGTAGGCTATCGATGCTGTATTCCACAGTCATTGAGGGATCCAAGCTCTTTTAATCTCTTCTCAGTCTTTCAGTGGGTTCTCGCACCCCTCATCACATGAGGAAAGTGAAGGCGAAGATGATTTCAAGTGAAGTTTCAGGGGCCAGGTTTGAAAGAGGTACATATTACTTCTTCTCTCATGCCATTGACCAGACTAGTCCCTCAGGGCCACCTAGATGTAAAGGAGCTGAAGAAATAAACTGTGATATGCTAAATAAAAATATGAAAATAAAGATACTGAGCACCACTAGTCTTGATCACAAGCATAGATCTATACACTTACATAAATACATAACATGAGCTCTGAACAGATGTATAAGGCCAATAAGCCTTACTTTTAAAAACTTATTTGGTAATTTTGTGAACTTCCCCTCATTTTGTTTTTCTAAGATTCCCTTTTGTATCGAGAGAAAAATGACAAATATAGTTCTCAGAATGTAATTTTCAAGTTCATGTACAAAGTTTCATTCAGGGAATACCATGTGCTTAGACATGAGTCACTCGCTGTAAACTGTTTTATTAAAATATTTGTACAGTAAGCCTATTGTAGATAAACTTGTACTATACCAACTATGTAATACAATTATATTTTCCATCTCATTTTTATTCATAAGCATTTTATTTTCTCTTTAAATATCTTTTGTAGATAAAACATTAAAATATAATATGTAATTGACATATTCCCTGCAACATATCCAAAACTTAAATATATACTGAAGAAATTAAAAAAAAAAAACTGTTGCTCTGCTATGGTATTTTCTGACTTTATATTTTTAACTCCTAAGTATAGAAGGCAATTCTTAACCTCTCTAAAGTACTTCTTCAATACTAATATTGTTTCATATGCACTTTTAGTTTAAAATAACATAAATTTGCATAAACACTGATGTGGTTCTTTGGATGTAAGACTGTAAAGATCAATGCCTCCATAAGATTACTAGAACCAAATTTCTTTTTTTTTTTTTAAAGATTTTATTTATTTATTTGACAGAAATCACAAGAGAGGCAGGCAGAGAGAGAGGAATGGAAGCAGGCTCTCCGCTGAGCAGAGCCCGATGTGGGACTCAATCCCAGGACCCTGGGATCATGACCTGAGCCGAAAGCAGTGGCTTAACCCACTGAGCCACCCAGGCGCCCCACTAAAACCAAATTTCTTGGCTTAAGTTTATCTGACATAATTACAAGTATTCTAAACTTCTAATTTTTGGTAGTAGTTAATAATTGTTACTCTAAATCTGTCACCATTGAAAACTTTAAATATATTAACCTCTAATATATTAATAATAACATGAGAATATTCTACCCAGATCAGTCCCGTCTTTCCCAAGTGAAATGTTAGGAAATGTTATCAGCATTGAGTATCAATGAGCTATGAAGATGAATAAAAATAATTCCTATACTTAAGCTTACATTTAAGTTCTGAGTGGGCATGAGAGCTATTATGTGAATGTGTGTGTGTCTATAACTAGAGACCTAGACATGAGAGTACTTTCCCAAAATGGACAAATGGAAAAGCGTCACTGAGTCTTTGGTGATTTGTAGTGGATGACATTTTTGGAATGTTTCAGAAGATATTAAGCACAAGATCTTTAAAAAAATGAGTTGGATTACAACAAATGATGGGATGTTATATTTAAATCTGAGGAATTGTAGTAGCATGTAGGGACTTACTTAATCACTATATTTTATATATCTATAATGTTCAGCACAATGCAAGGATCATAAGAGTTCAAAATGGATTAGTGGATGTGTAGATAGATCAATGGATGGTCAAACAAATGAATGTTAGAATCATTTATTTTTATTCATCCAAACAAAAACCAAAAGTAGTCCAAAACTATATAATATCATAGAAAAAAAGATAGGCAAGAATTTCAAGAATGGGTCATATTCCAAAGATGATATCACAAATGTTTTCTTCCACACAGACCTCAGAGTTAGGGATATAGCTTGTAGTTAACACATGCATAACAAGTTCTTAGTAAGGTAGCTAGAACTTTATGAGGTAGTTCATTTCTAGGCTTTAAATCTTGGGTTAATGAGCCTGTGATTTGATGGCTCTTAAGGAATAAAGAGTACCAATGTGTATTTGCCCTAAAATCTTCCTTTCAAGAAGCATGGAGTATTCTCTTTGTGGGGAACTGGCAAAAAAAAATTCTAGAGTTAACTTTCTCAAGTCATTATTGCTTAGAATTGAGTCATTGTCTGGCTATCCTACATCTTTTCTGTCTGCTTGGCTGTTGGATTGCCCTTCTCTAGACCCTCTTCAAATTTGTTTTGTCTGTCTTTTTGTCTATTTTGGGGGGGTATTTTTGGGATACTTTAAGGCTCATTTTTTTTTGTTTTATTTATTGAAGTATAGCTGGTCACACAAAGTTATGCTAGTTTCATTTGTACAACATAGTGATTCAAATCTATACCTTATGTTATGCTCACAAGTGTAATTACCAGGTGTCACCAGTCAATCCTATTACAGTATCATTGCCTATATTCTCTATATCCTACCTTTTATCCCTATGACTCTTTCTATAACCAGAAACCTGCACTTCCTTTCCCCCTTCACCCATTTTACCCATCCCACAGCCTCCTGCCCTCTAGCAACCACAAATTTGTTCTCTGTATTTATGGGGAATTTATTTATTCATTTGAGGCAGAGAGAGCATGAGCAGAGGGAGAGGGAGAAGCAGCCTCCTGCTGATCCAGGAGCCCAACATGGGGCTTGATCCCAGGACCCCGAGATCATGACCTGAGAGGAAGGCAGATGCTTACCTGACTGAGCCACCCAAGCGCCCCTGCATCTGCTTCTGATTTGATTTTTAGATTTCATGCACAGGTGAAATCCTACAACATTTGTCCTTCATTGTCTTATTCCACTGAGCATAATAGTCCTTAGGTCCATCCATGTTGTTGCAAATGGCAAGAGCTCATTATTTATGGATGAGTATTATTTTCTGTGTGTGTGTACACCTAAACATATCTTCATCTATTCATAGATCAGTGGACTTTTGAGTTGTTCCATGTCTTGGCTATTATAAATGATAATGCAATGAACATTAGGATGCAAATATCTTTTCAAGCTACTGTTCTCAATTTTGAGGATAAATACACAACAATAGAATTACTAAATCAATGGTATTTCTATTTTTAATTTTTTGAGGAAACTCCGTACTGTTTGCCATAGTGGTTGTACCAGTTTATATTCCCACCACCTTTGCATGAGGGTTCTTTTTTTCCCCATAACCTTACCAACACTTGTTAATTTTTGTTGATAGTAGCCATTCTGACAGTTAAAAGGAGATCTCATTATGGTTTTGATGTGTATTTCCCTCGTTAGTGATGGAGAGCACTTTTTCATGTGTCTGTAGGTCATCTTTGGACAAATGTATATTCGGTTCCCTGCCCATTTAATCAGATTTTTTTTATGTTTGTTGAGTAGTGTAAGTTCTTTATGTATTAATTATCCAAATTAATATTTTGGAAGTTAACCCCTTATCAAATACATCATTTGCAAATATCTCCTCCCATTCAATAGGTTGTCTTTTCATTTTGTTTATCATTTCCTTTGCTGTGCTAAATATTTTTATTTTGGTGTAGCCCTAATAGTTTATTTTTGCTTTTGTGTCCCTTGCCTCAGGAGACCTATCTAGAAAAATGTTGCTATGGCCACCCTCAAACAGATTAGTGCTTATGTTTTCCTCTAGGAATTTTATGGTTTCAAGTCTGGCATTTAGATTCACTAATGCATTTTGAGTTTATTTTATGTGTGGTGTAAGAAAGTGGTCCAGTTTCATTCTTTTGCATGTAGCTGTCTAGTTTTCCCAGCACCATTTATTGAAGAGACTGTCTTTTCCCTATTGTATATTCTTGCCTCCGTGTAATTGATTGACCATACAAGCGTGAATTTATTTTTGGGCTCTCCTAATGTGCCATTGATCTGTGTGTTGATTTATGTGCCATTATCATAATTTTTTGATTACTGCAGCTTTGCAATATAATCTTGAAATATCAGGTATTTTGATACCTCAGTTTTTGCTCTTTCTCAAGATTGTATTAGCTATTCAGGACTTTTGTAGTTCCATACAAATTTTAGGACTATTCCAGTTTTGTGAAAAATGCTGTTGGTATTTTCACAGGAATTGGTTTGAATCTGTAGGTTGCTCTGGGTGGAGTGAACATTTTACCAATAGTATTCTAATCCATGAACGTAGTATCTTCCATTTGTTCATGTACTTTTCCATTTCATCAATGTTTTACAGTTTTCAGGGTACATCTTTTTCTTAAGTTTATTCCTAAGTATTTTATTCTTTTTTTGTGTAACTTTAAATGGAGTCTTTTAAAATTTTGTTTTCTGCTACTTTTTTTTGGTGGAGTCTTCAGGGATTTTATTTATGGTATCATGTCATCTGCAAATAGTGACAGTTTTACTTCTTCTTTACCAATTTAGATGGCTTTTATTTCTTACTTGATTGCTGCGGTTAGGACTTCAGGTTATGCTGAATAAAAGTGGTGAGAGTGGAATCCTTGTCTTGCTCTTGCTCTTAGAGGAAAAGCGATATTTAACAATTAAGTGTTCTATTACCTATGGGTTTTTCCATAAGTGGTCTTTATTATGTTTGAGGTATGTGTTCCATGTAATCCCACTTTTGAGTTTGTATCATGAACAGATGTTGAGTTTTGTTACGACTTTTCCACATCAATTAAGATACCATTTTTATCCTTCACTTTATTAATGTAGTATCAATTGATTTTGTAAATATCGAACCATTCTTATACTCCCAGATTAAGTCTCGCTTGATTGTGGTGAATGATTGTTTTACCATATTGTTAAATGTGGTTTTTTCAAGAATTCTGGCATCTGTATTCTTTACTGATATTGGCCTGTAATCTCTTCTCCTCCTGTTCCTCTTTGTAGTGTTTCTGTCTCATTTTGGTATCAGGGTAATGCTAGCCTCATAGAATGAATTCAGAAGCTTTCCTTCCTCTTCTACTTTTTGAAATAGTTTGAGAATAGATACTATCTCTTCTTTTAAATATTCTAGAACTTGTGAATATGTCTAGTCTTGGACTTTTGTTTCTTTTCTTTTTTTATTTTTAAAGATTTTATCCATTTATTTGACAGACAGAGATCACAGTAGGTAGAGAGGCAGGCAGAGAGAGAGGGAGAAGCAGGCTCCCCGCTGAGCAGAAAGCCCGATGTGGGGCTTGATCCCAGGATCCTGGGATCATGACCTGAGCCGAAGGCAGAGGCTCTAACCCACTGAGCCACCCAGGTGCCCCGGACTTTTGTTTCTTGAGTTTCTTGATGACCAATTCAATTTTATTACCAATCATATGTTCATTATTTTCTATTTCTATTTCCTTTGGAAGATTGTATGCTTCTAGAAATTTATCCATTTCTTCTAAATTGTCTAATTTGTTAGCATATAATTTTTGATAATCTCTAATCTGTATTTCTGTGGTGTTGATTGTTATTTCTCCTCTTCCTGATTTCAGTTGGGTACTCTTTATTTTTCTTCGTGAGTCTTGTTAAAAGTTTATCATTTTGTTTATATTTTTAAAGAAAGCTCTTAATTTTACTGATATTTTCTGTTTTGGTAATTTTTTAGTGCCTATTGCATCTGTTTTTTCTCTGATCTTTATTTCCTCTCTTGTACTAACTTTTGGCTTTGGGTTTTGTTTGTTCTTTATCTAGTTCCTTTAGATGTAAGGATCAATTGTTTACTTTAGATTTCTGTTGTTTCTTGAGGTAGATTTTTCTTGCTATAAATTTCTCTTAGGATGGTATTGTTGTGTCTCAAGGGTTTTGGACCACTATGTCTTCATATTTGTCTCCATGTATTTTATTTTTTCTTTGATTTTTTTCACTGACTCATGGGTAGTTTAGTAGCATGTTGTTTAGCCTACATGTCTTTTTTTCCAGTTTTTTTTTTCTTTCATAATTGATTTCTAGTTTCATACCATTGTGGCCAGAAAAAAAATGTTTGATATGATCTCCATTTCAAATTTATTGAAACTTGTTTTGTGGTCTACCATATGATCTATGCTGGGGAATGTTCCATGTGCACTTGAAAAAATGTATATTTTGGTTGTTCTGTTTATATAAGTGTATCTGATTTAATTTGTTATTCAAAAACATTGTTTTCTTACTGCCTTTTTCCCCGCTGCCTGGATGACCTATCCACTGATGTAAATGGGGTGTCAAAGTCCCCTCCTGTTACTGTATTACTGTCACTTTCCTCCTCTGTGTCAGTATTTGCTTTGTGTTTAGGTACTCCAATGTTGGGTGCATAGATATTTATAAGTGTTATATGCTTTTGTTGGATTAATCCCTTTATCATTATGCAGTGCCCTTTGTCTCTTATTATAGTCCTTGTTTAAAGTTTATTATGTCTAAGTATTTCTACTCAGCTTTTTTCTTTTTCATTTCAATTTGCATGGAGTAACTTATTTTATCCTTCACTGCTAGTCTGTATGTGTCTTTAAGTCTGTAGTGTCTTGTATGCAGCATATAGATGGGTATTAGGTGTTTTGTTTACCATTCAGTCACCTTATGTCTTTTAGAGTATTTAGGCCATTTACACTTAAAATAATTGATTTGTATTTGCCATTTTGTTAGTTGCTTTCTCATTATTTTTGTAATTCTCTTGTCCTTATCGATGAGTTTTAGTGCTATGCTTGATTTCATTTCTTTTCACTTTTTGTGCATCTGTTGTAAGTTTGTGGTTTGTGATTACCATAATGTTCATATATAACATCCTAAGTCAATCTATATTAAGTTATCTTAAGTTTGAATACATGCTAAGGAAGTTTCATTCTTCCTACTTCCATGTTTTTTATGTATACTCTCCTATTTTATATCTTTATTTTGCCAGTCCCTGCAACTAGTAATATCTTATTACTTTTGTCTCTTAATCTCTATACTAGCTTTATAAGTGGTTGTTCTACCACCTTTAGTGTATGTTTGCATTACTGGTGAAATTTTTTCTTTCATAATTTTCTTATAATTAAGGTCTTTTTTCTTAAAGTATGTTTAACATTTTTTTTTTTTAAAGATTTTATTTATTTATTTGACAGAGAGAGAGAGATCACAAGTAGGCAGAGAGGCAGGCAGAGATAGAGGAGGAGGCAGGCAGAGAGAGAGGAGGAAGCAGGCTCCCCGCAGAGCAGAGAGCCCGACGCGGGGCTCGATCCGGGGACGCCGAGATCATGACCTGAGCCGAAGGCAGCGGCCCAATCCACTGAGCCACCTATGAGGCCAGGTTAGTAGTGATAAACTCTTAAATTTTGTTCATCTAAGAAACTTTCTCCTTCAATTCTGAATGATAATCTTGCCAGGTAGAGTATTCTCAGTTGTAGGTTTTTGTTTTGTTTTGTTTTGTTTACCTTCCAGCACTTTGTAGGCCAGAAGGGAGTGGCATGATATCGTCAGTTTCTGACAAAAGTCATCTGATGTTGTTGTTAGGAGGTTTCCCTTGTATGTAACTAGTTGTTTCTTGCTACTATTAAAATTGTCTTAATGCTTAATATTTGCCATCTTATTTTTTTAAAGATTTATTATAGAGAGTAAGCATGCAGTGGGGGAGGGCCTGAGGGAGAGGTAGAGAGAAACTGTAAGCAGACCCTGTGTTTAGTGTGGATCCCTACGTGGGGCTGGATCTCAGACTCTGAGATCATGACCTGAGCCTAAACCAAGAGGTGGACACTCAACGGACTGTGCCACCCAGGTGCCCCTAATCTTTACCATTTTAATTATGATGTGTCTTGATGTCGACCTCAGTGGCTTTTTCTTGTTTGGTACTTTCTGTCCTTCCTGAACTCAATGTCTATTTCTATTCCCAGGTTAGGTAAGTTTTCTGCTATCATTTCTTCAAGTCAGTTTGCTGCCCCACCTCTCTTCTCCTCCTGGGACTACTATAATACAAATGTTTGTTTGATATTATCAAAATATCACTTACCCTAAACTCATTTAATATTTTTTTTTCTTTTTGCTGTTGAGCTTAGGTACTTTCCATTACCCAGTATTCCAGATCACCTATCCATTCTTACGTATCCTCTGATTTCCCAAAGCTTACCTTTCATTTCAGTTATTTTTCAACTCTGGTAATTTATATTTATTTTCTAGATCTTTGTTGAAGTACTCATTAAGTTCATCCATTCTTCTCTCCAGTCCAATGAGCACTTTTATGATCAGTACTTTGAACTCTTTATCAGAGAGATTACTTATCTGTTTTGTTCTTTTTCTGAGGTTTTGTTTCTTTTAGAACATATTCCTTTTACTTTTCCGAGTATATTTCTATGAATTAGGTGTAAAAGCTACTTCTCCTAAACTTAGAGTAATAGTCTTGTGTGTGGCCATCACCAGTGTACACTTGTGTGCCTGGTGACTTTGGGTGGCTGACTAGAGCTGTGGCTGGTGGGGGGTGTCGTGTGTCATTCTTTGCTGGGGCCACCCTGGTGGGATTGTTGGAGCTAAAGTGTGCACGGACTGGTATGGTCCTGGGGATTTCTTTATAGACAGTACCTTGGCAGGGTTGCTGAAGCTGAAGTGGGTACAAGCTGGAAGTTTCCAGGGCTTTCTATGTAGAGAACATGCTTTTTCAGGACAACTGAAGCTGAAGTAGATGACAGCCATGGTTCCATGGGGCACTCTGTATAGAGGGTGCACTGGCAGGGTGGCTGGAGCTGAGGCAATGTGGGCTGCAGGATCCCAGAACATTCCACATTAGGGGGTGTCCTGGTTGGACAGCTGGGGCTGAGCTGGCACCAAATTGTGGGGCCAGCGGGGAGGTCCCTGTGTGTTTTGCTTAAGGGTGTTCTGTGAGTTGTCTCAATCTAAAGCAGTTATAGGCTGAGAGGTTCTGAGGTGCTCTGCACTGGGGGTGTTCCTAAAATTCTGGTGCTGAAGTGGTGTAGTGATTTGTGCCTGTGCCATTTTAGCAAAATTGCTAGAGCTAAGGGAGCACTGCCAAGGGGTATTCCAGTATGCACTGTACTGCGGCTACCTTGGTGGGACAGCTGGAGATGGCGTGCAGTAGAACCCCAGTTCTCCATGAAGCAGCAGGCCAACTATGGTGCCCAGATCCTCTCCCCATCTGTACTCTCAAAGTGGAGGGGTAGCATAAAGTATTGTACTTACCAGCCCCTTAGATCCAGGGAGCATTCTAGCAGATCCCCTGACATTTGGCAGGGCTTCAGGGCTAGTTCCTTTGAAAGGGCAACTAGAATTTAAAACGGCAGCTTCTCCTTCCCCACCACCATGTTTCCCAGGACAGAAAAATCTGTTCCTTGCCCTTCAGTACTGTCCTTTCCTATGGCAGTTTGCAGCATCAGGGTTGGGGGTCTCCTTCATTACTGTATCTCCATCTCTCTTGTCATTCTTCAGTGTGCAGAAGTTGTTCGATCAGGCCTCAGTTCTTCAGAAGGAATTGCTCTATAAGAAGAGCAATATAGATTTGGTTAGTTTGCAGAGGAGTCGAGTTCAAGATTTTCCTACATTGCCATCTTAGACTCTCCCTGATTGTTTTCTCTTTCTTGAGGTTTAATAATTAGCACCACATGCAATATGCCAACTGACTTTTTAAATAAGTGTAACTACTGTTATCCATTTCATTTCAGGTGGTCCAGTCCTTCATTCAGCACTGACACAGTAGCAGATTTTGAATCTTTGCATTTGAATCTGGCTTTACAATATACATTTCTCTTAACCTACATTTTCTCATTTGATTTTATAATAATCTTCCAGTACAAGGATGATTTCTATAGTTATCTTCACTTTACAGGTAAGAAAACTGAGGTCTAGGGCAGTGAAAAGTCTTAACCAGGGTCACAATAATAGATAATGAAAGAGCCTGAACCTTTGATTCTAAGGGCCATGATAATGATGAGGATGAAGAGTAGGAGATACCATCCACTGCAGCTTATTAAAAATATACACAACTAATGAATCATTGAATACCACATCAAAAACTAATGATGGACTTATACTAAATACATAGAGATACTTAACACTAGGCACCACACTAAGTAACTTCCTATTTCCATGTTACAAGCAGTCCTACTAGCAGAAGGTCAAAATTGTTAAGGGATTTGCAAAAGCTCACAGGGCTAGTAAACAGCAAAACATAGTATTTAGGCAAGAAGATGTCTGCCAGATACAAAAGCTCATTATGTGTTATAGACCTTAAGACCCAGTCCATTGTTTTGTTCTTGGTACATCAGGCAATGACTTCACAAAACCAAATAAATAGTTTTGGGTCTGATCTGATAACATGGGACTTGTTATCCTATAGACAGGTATCTGTAAGGGTGACAGCCATCCCAGTTTGCCCAGGACTCCATGGTTTCCCTGATTGTTGAATTTTAGTCCTAAAACTGAAAAGTCTTGGATGAACCAGGATGACTTGCTCACTGTAATTATCTGGCACTCCTGATGCATCTTGTTGGAAATTCCTGTTTTTTTTTTTTTTTTGTTTTTTTTTTTTGGTCCTAGTTTGCTATCTTGTTTCCTAGAGGAGCTAATTTATCTCTGGAGTTAAGATATCAAATTTAACAAAGAAGAAAAGGAGGAATTTGAGCCCTGACAGGTAGAGGTAACTTTGAGTAATCCATGAGATTCTTTGGCCTCTGAAGACCTAAAGCAAAGTAAGACTATATGTAGGTATCTATTATATACCAAAATGTAGTTTAATTGAATTGTTTTTCAAAATTATTTTTCTGAACTCTCCCACACTTAAGTAAAAGTCAATTCTATGTATTTTTCCATTCCCTAAATGCTTAAATTTTACTATTTCTTAGAAGCCACTCCCAACCTCTCCCCTTGTGTATTTAACTTGTGTCTATAAATTTATTCTTTAGCTGACATGTTCCCTAAGAACAATATCAGCATATAAACTGTTCCTTCATATGGTTTGTGATTGTGAAATCTTTGCTTGGAATACAACCATTAAACATGAATAAAGTTCTGTTTTGTTTTATTAGAGTTTTGAGAGTTTATATCTCAAAGCAAAGGCTCCAACAGCTTTCTTTTGCAATATAAAGTGGGTTTGTGGTCAGCCAGGGCAGAGTGGTTAGGCCCAAAAACCTCATAATTCCTGTTATCACCACTTTCTTTTCGGCTACACATATATATATGTATATTAAAAAAAAAATTTTTTTTAACACTAGTGTGTGTTGGACCGGGTTTTGTATGAGAGTTGAGGAATTAAATGACAAATGGTTGGGTAGTAGTAGCCTAGGCTAAGGGGGAAATGTGATCCAAAAAAAGATCCTAGTGACTTGATTTTCTGTCATGTAGATATATCACAGATAGTTGACCTGAGCCATTCATGTTGGCTACTCATGTGAGTACTGCTTGATGAGAGAAGTCAGAGACAAAAGGAAGGGGGAGGTCATGTAATGCTCTGCCAGCACCAAAATGATTAGGTGTTGACCAGAACATGAATTTTGCCTTAGAGTCTAAATGAGAGCATGACCAAAGCAAAATCGGTTCTACCCATTCTTTCAAATGCTTTGTTGAGCATTTACTACATGCTACGTATTATTCTAAGCATATAGACTCCACCTATATTATGATGGAGAAGAGAAGAACAAATGAATAAATGTATCAAGTGGCTGTAAGCATTATAATGAAACCCAACAAGATAAGAAGATAGAAAGTGAGGTTGAGGAAGTTGCCTCCAATAAAACAGTGACCGATTAGGGCTATGACTGAAGTGAAAGTGACCCATGCCTATGTCTGGTGGAAGAAAATTCCAGGCTGAAAAAATGTTAAAGAGAGATCAGTCAGTACCCTTGGATCACTTCCTACGTCAAGGAAATGGTGGCATATACCGCAAATTAGGAAAAGGCTAGTTAGTAGCAATGAGAATGACCTTTTGCAGGCGCCATGGTCTTTATATCCTGGTAGTTAGCAACTCTGTTCTTTAAATGTGAGCCAGAGTACAAAAAAAGGAAAAGCCACTGGGCTATCTACACTATAAGGGTGGCTGGGAATCTCAAAATATAGGGAGAAGATTCTCTTTAGGGTACTGGGAGTTGTTTGACATATCTGGATACCCAACAAAAAAGACCCTGCTTTTTGAATGCCCATAGCTTCTGAGAGAGTGGACAAAATCTCTACTTCTCTAAGATGAAAGATGACTGGGACCTTTACTAGAACACAGATTTACCACGCATCAGGAGAGCCTTGTGCTGTGGAGAGACTGAGGTGTCTCATTGTTTGTTTGGCATTAAGGTGTTCTGTTGGCATTCCTCACCCTGTTGGAGAATCACTCCACATATGAAGCTGATAATTTTTTCCTGAAGGGGTAATAGTAAAGGAGATAAGAACTTAAAGGAAGAGTTCTTACAGCCTTTCACCTTGAAGCTTTGCAGAGCTGACAGGTTATCACAGATAAGAAACTTATATTGACATTTTTAGCAAAAGAATGTGAACAGGACAGAGATTGACCATGAAATATTACCCTCCTAGACACAGTGATGAGCTTAAGCATGAAGGTAATGGTGTATAAGACAAGCTTCTGATGTCAGGAGATGTATCATCTAGTGAGGGAAAAATCAGACTTGCCTATCAAAAATTAATTTTTAAGAATGAAAAGAACCTGAACTTCTAAGCTTTGTTCTGAAAAGTTACTAGGAAAATTGTCAAAAAACCTATTAAATTACCATCTTGGTAGGCAAGGCAATAGTTTTAGGCAGTAAAACCAAAAAAAAAAAAAAAATACACGTAGAAACTTCATGGAGTAGGGTCTTAAAGGATCTAAAAAGAAAGTGGGAATTAAACACTTTCTTGAAAAATGGGTAGAACTTGAATAGGCATAAAGAAGAGTTTTCTTCATGGGGAGAATATCCTAACAAGACAAAGAGAGTGATGTGCACAAACAACATTGGGAAGCCCTGTTTAGTTCAGCCTGGTTGGAATAATGAAAAGTAAGTTTTGAAAGTTAAATGGAGGTCAGATTGTGGAGAATATTGCATGCTAGACTAGAAATTGGGATTGCATCCTAAAGCCAAAGGGAAACGTCACTGATTTTGAAGAAAGTCATTGTACATTAAAATTATTGTGACTGAGTTAAAGTGAATGAATTGCAAGTAGTAGAGACTGAGAATAGGGAACATTGTTAGAAAAATTACAGTAGTCAAATAGTTCACATATCAGATGATATGCTGTGACCTATTAGGTGAGTTGTACAAAGATTGGCACAAGAAGTTTAAAAAGCCGTAACAACTTCTACACTTGACCAAGATGGAATAGCAAGGATTGGATATAACCTCCTTCCTGAAACAACTAAGTAAAACAAAGTATATGAAACAAGGTTTTTAGATCTTCAACATTAAAGATGACAGGACAGTGATCACAGGTTGGAAACAAAGTCAGCACAAGATCAGAGGTTGTGAAACTCCAGTTTACTGAGTAGAGAGAGGAAGGGAGCAGGATATAGAGGGAGAATCCTGATGGAGTCTAGCAGTCTCTCCCATGAGTTGAGATGATCTTCTGGGAGTTCAAGACAGCAAAAGCTTATAGGGAGGAGTATGAAAAGGAATGGGGAGTAAGAATACTAATAAAAAAATGAGTGAACCACCAAAGCCTGAGGGAATCACCAACAAGATATTAGAGAACAATTCCTATATCTCAGAGCAAAAATAGTTTCTCTTCTTGAAGGCTAGAGTAGAAAACCCCAGTGACTCATAGGATATCAGAAGACTACTCAGAACGATCTACCTTCAGTAGTGAAACAAAAGTGTCTATGGAATGAAGCCTGCTCTAATCCTGACATTTTAAAGAAAGTTATAGAAGAATCCAATTGTTTCCAAGTTATCTAACAGTGTCAAAGAATAAACTTCAAAAATATTCATAAGAACAACAACAAAAAAGATAAATAGTCAAGATGGAAACAACCTTAAGTGTCAATTGATGGATGAATGGATAAAGATAGGAGACACACATACATGCATATATATACTATCCACACACATGCACAAACACTACTCAGCCATAAAAGGAATAAAATCTTGTCATTTGTAACAACATGAAGGACGTCAAGGGTATCATTCTAAGTAAAATAAGTCAGAGAAAGACAAATACATATGATATAATTGGCATGTAAAATCTAAAAAACAAAGATGAACAAACAAAACTCATGAATACAAAGAACAGAGGGCTGGTTACCAGTGGAGAAAGGGCCTGGTGGGCAGGCAAAATGGATGAAAGGGAAGGTACAGATTTCCAGCTGTGAAATGAATAGGAATGTGGTGTGAGCCTGGTGATTATGGCCAATGGTGTTGCATATTAGAAGGTTCCCAGGAGAGTGGATCTTCAAGATTTGCATTACAAGAACAAAGTTTGTAACCTTTTATGGCAATTGATGGTGACTAGACTTACTGTGGTAATCATTTCACAATATAAGAATTGAATCATATTGTATGCCTGAAACTAATATTTCGTGTCAACTGTAACTCAAAAACAATTATGTCCAGAACCCAACAAGGTAAAATTCTCAATGTCATCCAATCAAATATACCAGCCATGCAAAAGAGTAGGAAAGTAAGTCATGATGAGGAGAAAAATTAATCAATAGAAACAGACCCACAAATGCTGCCAGTGATAGAATATGCAGGCAAGAACATTTTTTTTACATTTTATATTTTTATTATTATTTTTTAATTTAAAAGTTTTTTTTATAAACAAACAATGTATTATTAGTCCCAGGAGTACATGTCTGTGAATCGCCAGGTTTACATACTCACAGTACTCACCATAGCACATACCTTCCCCAATGTCCATAACCCCACCACCCTCTCCCTACCCCACTCCCCCCAGCCACCCTCAGTTTGTTTTGTGACATTAAGAGTCTCTTATGGTTTGTCTCCCTCCCGGGCCCATCTTGTTTCATTTATTCTTTTCTTACCCCCAATCCACCCATATTCCATTTACACTTCCTCATATCAGGGAGATCACATGAAAGTTGTCTTTCTCCGACTGACTTATTTCGCTAAGCGTAATACCCTCTAGTTCCATCCACGTTGTCGCAAATGGCAAGATTTCATTTCTTTTGATGGCTGCATAGTATTCCATTGTATATATATACCACCTCTTCTGTATCCATTCATCTGTTGATGCACATCTAGGTTCTTTCCATAGTTTGGCTATTGTGGACACTGCTGCTATAAACATTCGGGTGCATGTGCCTCTTCAGATCACTACCTTTGTATCTTTAGGGTAAATATCCAGTAGTACAATTGCTGGGTCGTAAGGTAGCTCTATTTTCAACTTTTTGAGGAACCTCCATGCTGTTTTCCAGAGTGGTTGCACCAGCTTGCATTCCCACCAACAGTGGAGGAGGGTTCCCCTTTCTCCGCATTCTCGCCAGCATCTGTCATTTCCTGACTTGTTAATTTTAGCCATTCTAACTGGTGTGAGGTGGTATCTCAATGTGGTTTTGATTTGTATTTCCCTGATGCTGCATGATGTGGAGCACTTTTTCATGTGTCTGTTGGCCATCTGGATGTCTTCTGTGCAGAAATGTCTGTTCATATCTTCTGCCCATTTCTTGATTGGATTATTTGTTCTTTGGGTGTTGAGTTTGCTAAGCTCTTTATAGATTTTGGATACTAGTCCTTTATCTGATATGTCGTTTGCAAATATCTTCTCCCATTCTGTCAGTTGTCTTTTGGTTTTGTTAACTGTTTTCCTTTGCTGTGCAAAAGCTTTTGATCTTGATGAAGTCCCAATAGTTCAGTTTTGCCCTTGCTTCCCTTGCCTTTGACAATGTTCCTAGGAAGACGTTGCTGTGGCTGAGATTGAAGAGGTTGCTGCCTGTGTTCTCCTCAAGGAGTTTGATGGATTCCTTTATCACATTGAGGTCCTTCATCCATTTTGAGTCTATTTTCCTGTGTGGTATAAGGAAATGGTCCAATTTCATTTTTCTACATGTGCCTGTCCAGTTTTCCCAACAGCATTTGTTGAAGAGGCTGTCTTTTTTCCATCAGACATTCTTTCCTGCTTTGTTGAAGATTAGTTGACCATAGGGTTGAGGGTCTATTTCTGGGCTCTCTATTCTGTTCCATTGATCTATGTGTCTGTTTTTGTGCCAGTACCATACTGGGCAAGAACGTTTTTTAACAGTCATTTTATAATATTCCATATGTACAAAAGGGTAGATAAGATAGAGCATGTAAGTGGAGATGGAAAACATGAAAGACACAAATTAAAATTCTAGAGATAAAACTGTCTAAATATACACTGGATGAGTGAATAATAAATTGGGCAAGGAAGAAGAATTTAAAGAAGACATTGAAATACAAACTAAATGAAGCACAGAAACAACTGTTTAAAATCCAGACTAAATGACAAAATATCAAGCAGCCAAATAAAATATTTAAAAAATAATGGACAAAAACTTAGAAATTGGATCAAAACTTACAGATCCAAGAAGATTAATGAACCTTGAGCACTAAAAAGCAGAAAAATATATATATTAAAGTCCAAAATAATCAAGTTGCTTAAAACACATTTCTTTTAGTACAAGGAACAAAGTAAGTCCTTTTTTTCACCCCAAATTGATCTAAAGATTCAACACAATCCTAATCCAAATACCAGAAAATATTTTTTTTAGAAATTCATCTGTTTCTAAATTCAATGGAAATGACCTAAAAATATTTTAAAAAGTTAAAAAAGTTGAAGGACTTAATGATACATGGTTTCAGGACTTTAAAAACAAAACAAAACACTGTAGTAATCAAGACAGTATGATTATTGGCAAGATTACTAGAACAATGGCACATTATAAATAATTCATTTAGAATCGCCTGTATACTGTCCACTGATTTTTCACAAAGGTGCAAAGAAAATGAAGAAGATCTGTAAAACAAATGTCGCTGGATAGCACTATATGAAAAAATTTAAAAATCCATGTATTATACCACTTAAAATCAAAATGGATTATAAGCCTAAATGTAAAACTTGGAAATATAGAACTTTTATAAGAAAATGCAGGAGGTTCATCTCCCCTTCCAGTTTCCCTCAACTCCCTCTCCTCTCCATCTCCCCATGTCCTCCATGTTATTTGTTATGTTCCACAAATAAGTGAGATCATATGATACTTGACTCTCTCTGCTTGACTTATTTCGCTCAGCATAATTTCTTCCAGTCCTGTCCATGTTGCTACAACGGACTCTGAAAAACAACCAGAGGGTTTTGAAGGGGCGTGGGGGTGGGAGTTTGAGGAACCAGGTGGTGGGTAATAGGGAGGGCACGTACTGCATGGAGCACTGGGTGTGATGTCAAAACAATGAACACTGTTATGCTGTAAATAAACAAACAAAAAAAAAACACAAACAACAAAAAAAAGAAAATGTAGGAGGAAATATTTATGATCCTTATTTCTTAGATCCAGTACCGAGAAGCACAATCTACTAGAAGAGCTTCCAAGAGCAGAAGTTTTTAATTTTAATAATAAAAAATACTGTTAAAGGAATAAAAAGACAAGCCACAGGCTGAGAGAAGATATTTACAAAGCATATATTTGATAAAGGACTTGTATCTAGAATATATAAAGGACGCTTGAAACTAAAGAAAACAACCCAGCAAAAGACAAAATATTTGAACACATCACCAAAAAGATGTACAAATGGCCAAATTCATATATGAAAAATAGTTTGTAATTAGCCATTAGGCAAATGTGAATTAAAACTACAATGAGGGTAAAAGGTGACTTCAAACTTAGGACATTAAGTAACTGGAATATTTATGGTATGCATTATTGTTAATATAGGAAAGCTAGTTAGAACTGGAAATAAGGGATGGAATTTTAGACATGATCCTTTTGAGGTAATAGAGGAACATTCTGAGTGGAAATATTTGTCAGACAGATGAAGATCTAGAACTAGAACTTGGAAGACACGTAATGTCCAGATATATAATTAAAAAAAAATAGAACCATGTAATCTATACCTAAAGGATTTTTTCTTGATGGTAGAGTGTTCTATGTATGTTTTGTGTATGCTCATATGTGTAGTCATGTGAAAAGCTTATGTTTCATTGCTTGGAAGTAGCAAGCACTCAAATGTCTAAATTAAGTTATACTTGGTTAAATGGGAAACAGCATACTCAACTTACCTATTCCTCTGTTCAGAGTGACATGAGGTTAGGAACACTGGGAAAATGCATTTTAATACTAATCTTTAGAAAAGATCAATGAATAGCTTTAAGTCTAATCCTGCATGCAAGTCCTTTTTTATATGTATGCCTCATCCTCCATGTCTACCGTCAAAAACAATACACAGTCCCTAGCACACCTCACCTCCAAGTCTGTGTTAGGAACACAGTTAACAATTATAGCCAAGTAGTAACATGCTGTATCACTTATGGAGGAAATGAGATAATTAAGTCTTAACATCCTTGGATTTAAGCCTAATATTAGATTGAACTATGTAAGGAAGAGAGCCATTTACACAAGAACAAATAAAACTCGGTGGCATGTTGCTGAATTTAGTGAGGGTGTTGGCTAAGGAGTTCTTGCTTGTAGTTTCCTATCCATTGAAAGCATGACTGTGTATGGATATCCCTGGGTACTTTTCAGCTTGACTACTTTATGTAGACAAAGAAATTTCCATTCTGGCATCCCACATATCAAGCCGATTAGCATAAGCATTTGTTGATCTTCTAGTAGTAAAAACATAGTAGTATTCAAGTCAATGATATGAAATTGAAAATGTTTAGCTTAGCAAATTATCAATAAAACGACTTTTAGAGGCATTGAAATCCATTCAAAACAGATGCTTAGAAGCATTTTGTCTCAAGAGTGTTTTCTCTTCCAAATATCAAGTAAGGTTTTTAACACAGAGACATATGTTTGAGCAAAAATGCCCTTTCTGTAAAAAGCAGGATAACACCAAGCAGTGTTTTAATCAATAAGCTTTCATGAATAGAATACCTATAAAATTCCTTTGTTTTGGGGGGTGTTTAGGGTGTTTTTTCAATGTGAACTTTTATTGGCCTCATATATAAGAATAACACACAAAACAATATGCACAAACGATACGTGTTCAGTTGAATGACTTTACAGAAAGTGAACACACCTATGTATTTGATAACCAAAGACTGAAAATTAACCAGCACCTAGAATCTCTCTTGAGTTCCTCTCAGTCCTTGCTTCTCTCCCCAGGGATAACCACCATTTAACTTTTAACACTGTTGCTTAGTTTTACCTGTGTCTGAATTTTATGTAAATGGAATCGTACTCTTTAGGTCTGGGATTCTTTCAGTCAACATTGTGTTCAGGAGAGGTATCAATGTTTGTGCATGTAATTTTAAGTTCTTCCATTCTCTTATCTCAAAGTATCTATTCTGTTGATAGACATTGAGTTTTCAGTTTGGGGCTATGACAAGTATTACTACTATAAATATTCCTTTATGTCTTCTGGTAGACATAGGGACATAGTCCTGTTGGGTATATGGTAGAACTTACTGAGACATTGGGTAGCTTTAGTGGGTAGATACTACTAATTTCTCCCAAGAAGTTGCAGTGTACATTTTCATCACCAAGCATTGTAGTTGTTGCATAACTTAGCTAATACAGTTGAGCCTTAAAAACTTGGATTTGAACTGCTCAAGTCCACTTCTTTACTGGATTTTTTTTAACAGTACTGTAAATGTATTTTCTCTAAGGATTTCTTAACATTTTCTTCAGCATGCTTTGTTGGAAGAATACAATATATAATACATGTAACATACAAAATGTGTTAACTGACTTTGTGTTATCAGTAGGGCTTCCAGTCAACAATAGTTAGGTTTTGGGGGAGTCAAAAGTTACACATGGATTTTGAAATTCACAGGTGTCAGTACCCCTAACCTCTGTGCTATTCAAGAGTCAATTGTATGTGGTATTATTTGCCTTTCATTTGAGCCATCCCAGTGACGGTACTACACTGAGATTAATTTGCATTACTCTGACGATTACTGATGAGCCATCGGTGTGTTTGGCAATTTTCAATGTCTTTTTTCATAAAGTACCTGTTCAAGTCCTTTGCTCATATTTCTACTGGATTACCCTTGAGTCGTAGGAGTCCTTTATGTATTTTGGATATGACATCTTATTGAAAATATATGGTAGTCATAATTAAAATTTGCAAAAAAAGTGTAAATATCCTCTCCCATTCCGTGGTACCTTTTTATCAATAGAATTTCTTCATTTTAAAGTAGTCTAATTCATCAGATTTTTTTGTCTAACACTTTCCTGTGTTTTTTTGTTTTGTTTTAGAAATCTTTGCCTATACTGAGGATTTGAAGACATTCTATTTTTTTTTTCCCAAAAAATCTTGTCTTCTCATTTACAACTACAATCCTCATGGAATTTTTGCATATTGTGTGAAATAGTCAAGATTTATTTTTTTCTATGTGGTTATCCACTTTTGCCTAGATATTCATCTCCTTGGGCATTTGATTATTTCTCCCTAGTGGAACAAGGACAATAACTCCCAAAGAATAACATATATACATATAAATGCACATGATACATAGACATACATATATTGAGGTACAGACTGTGCTCCAAACATTCACTTATGAGTTGGCTTTTTTTAATGTTTCTACATACATTCATTGTTATTGATAGATTTCCAAGACAGCTTATAAAATGTTCCTTGGTACCTACTGTACCAGTATAGTGGGAAATGTATGCGTATTCCATTTCTGGACCCTAGGACATCTTCCCTTTCACTCACAGCAAGATAGAATGGTGCTTTGAGAGTGAATAAACAGATGGACTTCAATAGGAGTGATAAGAAGGAGTAAGTAAAATAGCTGCCATTGAACAAAAACAATTCTCATAACTCATGGATAACAAAGTCTTAATCTCTTCCCAGATATTCTGAATTGAGAAGCAGTAAGTACTTCCCATGCTAAGGCAAGAGTTGTATTGGCAGATTCCAGGCTGTCAGTGTAAAACCGGAAGATTGTATCCTACAGATCTCCTGGGAATGGGTCGACATTAATACCCCTCAAAGTGAATGGTACCCCTAGAGTTGTGCAGTTCAGTACTGTCGCCCTGTTGGGATGGAGATATATATGAATAATATGTCATATACATTTCCCAGGTATCAAGGAGGAATTGATGCTAGAATTGGAATGTCAAATTTGCTGATATATTATCCTTATTAATAGTTATGAGTAAGGACTTATGCATTCTAAGGCTTTCGTACTAGATACATTTTTAAGCAGCAGTATGCTATAACAAAATAGTTTACACTATACCAGAATTTTCAAGCAACACAAACTTCTTCCTTTTACTATTTCTAGTGCTAAAGTTCAGTGTTGTAAAGGAGTGTCCACTAAGCATGGAGAAGCCTGTCCAGGGAAAGGAATTCAAGTTAACTTATTATAACCAGTGCTGGTTATTTCTGTGCAATTACTCTATAAAAGTTTTATAACATGGCTGAGTGTCCAAGTTGAAAGGTGAAGGGCAATGCAGTAACACTTTTCCCAAAGTTTTCTGACACAAGCCAAACCTTTTAAAGTTACTGTCATCAGCTTAAAAAATAAAATACCTGACATGTCCAAACAGCCCCAGGGAATAACTAAGACTGAGGTTTAAAAAAATATGTAGACTTGTCTGAGCTTGTTATTTTAGTAGATGAGATCTGATTTCTTTTAAACATTTGAGCAAGAGTTAAACTTGATAAAGGTAGACTCTGGATGTTACTCAGTGGGAAGTGAAAACACAGCAGCCCTTTTATATTTATGAACTGTCCAAAAGAACCATATTCATGCAGACTAAATAATAATTTATCCCATCCTCTCTACTAACACTCTTACATCCCTATTCAGAGACAAAAGTCCAAGAAAATACTCGTGTAGTGATAGAATTGACAGAGTGTGTCTCTCACCCATTTCTAGAAGCCCTCTAACTTAGGAATGTGGCTCTTAGCAGAAAAATACGATTTTGCTGATCTTAAAATGAACAAGACCTTGATCTCCGCCAAAGAACAAATGTGTTTCAGAGCAAAACTGCCCTGTAGCATCAAGGTTATAGGTAGGCAGTGGATTAGTGGTGTGATTTGAGAGCTTGCACAAAGCCCCCCCCCCCCATACCCCAGTTCTACAAAGGGCTCTTTCATCAAATTAGACTGTCACTGAAAAAATAAAATTTAAAATCTCAGTGGTTTGATGGATTGTCGTCTTCTAAGACAAATGCCCAAGAGAAGGGTCCCATGGAAACAGAGTTACTTAGGCAATCAGATCTCAGAGAATTATGGGCCAATTAGTCAGTTTTGATGGAATAGGGAGGAGGTGAAAGGACAAGGGATCATCATGGTGGTAAGAACTGAATTAGAAGAACTTCACTAACAAATAAACTGTGAGGTAGTAGAATGAGTAGCAAGAGGGGCAACGAGCAGCATAGGTTTCCAGAATTGCAAGCAGGCATCCTCTCAGTTGTGGGGTGAGGGGAAGTCCCATTAGGATCGAGGAAAGCAACCCATCAGTGATGGGCGGACTGTGTTTGGTGGGAAAACTGTACCCAAAGCCAGGACCACCTTAGGTGTATATCTTGGTCTGGAAGCTTTTAAACTTCCAGTAAATCTGCAAAGAGTATCAGCTGTATTGTCTCTATCTATATTCAGAGGACTTTAACTAGAGTCAGATTCCTGCTAAGGATATGATGGTGGGCAAGAATAGTTTTTTAATTGAAATCCTAGAGCAAATAACTGATTTCCCTTAATTCCATCTCTGGGACTTTAGCATTAAAGCATAGTTTTGGAGATTTAGCATAATCTTGCATCCAAAGGAGGCATCTTCTCCACACTGTGGAAAATGTTCAATTACCCTCTGTAATACAGCCTGCTTCCTAAGCCTGAACCATGAAAGCAGATAAATTTCCATTCAAATCCTAGCTCTACCACTCACTAGCTATGACATTGAGTTTAAACCCTCTGAGGGTCATATTTCACAACAATATGGTAGAATTCATAGTCTCACATCATAGGATTGTTCTAAGAATTAAATAAAATCATACCTATAATATAGCATAGAACGTAGCATATACTAAGTTCAATAAATTCTAGTTGTTATTACTGTTTACTTGAATATCCTCCCTTTATCTACCTCTACCTCATAAAGCAGCCCTTGCTAGAAAGTTTTATATATAATAATTTTATTAAAAGCTTCTCAAGAATGGGGTGCCTGGATGGCTCAGTTAGGTGACTGACTCTTGAGTTTAGCTCAGGTCATGATCTCAGGGTCTTGAGATCGAGCCCGTATCAGGCTCCATGCTCAACAGAGCATCTGGTTGAGATGCAGGAAGTCTGGCCGAGATTCTCTCCTTCTCCCTTTCACTTTGCCCCCACCCCCACCTGCTCCTGGTCTTGCTCTATAAAATAAATTTTAAAAAACAAAACTTCTCAAGGAAAAGGACATTTGTGTCTTTGGTCAACACCAGACTCCTAAAGCCTGGTGCATAAGAGGTACTTAATATGTCTTTGTTAAATGAATTTTTCTGAATTAAATCTTCTCCATTCCATGTAAATACGAAATGTTATGTTCTAAGAGTAAAAAACAAAAATAAGTTGAAAGAGATTGTTCAAAGTTGTATTTTTTTGTGTGTTTAAATTCAAATTTAAACTGTTTTGCAAAAAATAAAATTGTTTTACACGCTAGTCAGAAAATTTGAATAGCCTTTATTTTGCCCATTGAGAATCTGGTTTTAATCCTCCCCAAATAAAATCAGAGAAATAGAAGAAAAAGAAGACCAAACAATTCAGACCTAGCATGATACAGCTGTTTTCTTCATTGAACAGACATTTTTGTGTTTCCTTTTTTCTTTTCACAGTTCGTCTTTTTATATTTCTTGCTGGACTGCGTTTGATTAGCTGCCCAGTGTACTTATACCCTCAAATCACATCTGGTTGCATTGTTCCTTACTGCAGAATTTGCTATAGCTTCTAAGTTGCTATCATCTACAACTTTTGAAACACACTTTGTTACATTAAAATTTTTTTTAATTTTTTTTGAAGCTAAGTGAAATACCTTCCTCAGTAGTGCCTATGGCATCCTATAAACTTAAAGCAAATGAGGCAATTAGGACTTACTTGTTTAGAGAAGACTCTGGCTGGCATTTCATCAATTTTAAGCAAAACCTCATTTCATGGAACTTAGAATAAAGTATCTTGGTTGTGTGCTGAGCAGGGCTCCAGTTGTGTTTGGTGCCTGTGTGATTGGCATTTTAACTATGATATTTTCTAAATAAAATATAAGTTGCTTCAGATTTTTCCTCTATATGCTTTTGTTGGACCACAGCTCCCTGACAAATTTCCTCTTAAGAATTCTGGTTAGACCTCTTCTGGGTGCTGGAGAGACTTGGAGAGATTTGGTTTGATACGGGAGGTGGAGTAAAAATGGACTTGATGACTGGGGTAAGTGAGGAAGATAAAAGAATGATTTCTACGTTACTGGCTTGAGGTTCTGGGTAGAAGTGATACCATTTAGTGAGATTGGGTCAAAATGCAAAATGAACTGCCTTGGGTTGCACAGAAGTATAAAAGGATGAATGAGAAGATTTGCAGGTTGGAGAAAATTTGGCACAAGAAATGGGATGAAAATAGTTCATAGAGAAAAAAGTGATGTAAAATTTCCCACTACTAAATGGTGTTTAGGTTCCTCTTGGTACATTTTAAAAGTATGGTGTATTTTTTTAATACCAATATTTACAACACACTGAAAATCTGTATCCACTGTAGCTAACTAACCATGTGAGATATATTAGATGCCAACTTTAAAATGTGTGAGGAAATAATGCTTCAAAATTCTTTTAGGGTGTAGGTAAGAAAGAATCATTGAAAACCACTGCAGAAGTGAATCTAGGTAATACTCTAGCCTACACAGAGAAAGCTCTAATGTCAAGTGGTATTCTTAGCAATGGAAAAGTAAAAGCTCTTTCGAAAGTTTCCTGCTCCTGCAGCAAACTACACACTCGTGGGTTTTAGATTCAATGATATCATGTCCTTTAGTCAATTGGCATATAAACACAAATATATAAATATAAGATATTTATAAAATACATATTTTTGTATAAAATATGAGGTCAGAATGAAGACCTATAAGGAGGTAGCAGCAGTTTATTTTGTTTCATATATATTTATACGTCAGATATCACAGCCTGATTCTTTTTCTTTTTTAAAGATTTTATTTATTTATTTGACAGAGATCACAAGTAGGCAGAAAGGCAGAGAGAGAGAGAGAGAGAGAGAAAGAGAGAGAGGAGGGGAGGAAGCATGCTCCCTGCCGAGCAGAGAGCCCGATGTGGGGCTCGATCCCAGGACTCTGGGATCATGACCTGAGCCGAAGGCAGAGGCTTTAACCCACTGAGCCACCCAGGCACCCCATCACAACCTGATTCTTAATCATTTCCATTAACCTCACCAATGAACCTACAGAACACCTGCTGACATTAAGGAGCCAAAACATCATCCCTGCTAGTTTTAGAGAGAGGTGTACTGCAATGTGATACCACTAAGAAGAACCTTCATGAAAAGCCAGTCCTGCTAAGAGAGCTGCAGTGAGGAGAGATAGGGAGCATGATGAAGGAAGATTAAGGATGTTGGGGAACCCAAGGCCTGGGATAGGGGAAGAGGTATAAAGTTAGACAACTGAAAGACAAAAGGGCAGGCAAATTTTGATTCCCAAAATATGCTTAATGAACACCTGTCACAAACTGGACACCACTGTGAGCTTGTAAGCAAGATGGAGATGATTGCTTTCAAAGCTGACAACACAATAATTACTTAAAACAACTCTGGGCTCACAGTAACTGCAATGCCCACTCAGAATAAGAACTCACATCAACATATAGAAAAAGTACTAATTTCTTACCAAATAAAACTGAAGATACCTTCTGAGCCATCATCTTGCCTTACAAAAGGGACAAAGGTGGTAAAACCTGCTAGTTTTTGTGCATATAGGTGAATGAACATACGAGTGTTTCCTTTCTCAGAACATTCGGATGCATGATAGTGATGTAGATAACATGTATATATTAAGATTGGTATAATGTTTCATTTCCAGTATTCCTTACTGGACTCTACTGGATTACTTTCAACCCACAAAGCAGTTCAGGTATAATCTGAAGAGAACAGGGGGTAGTAAAGACATACTTAATTTGCTTCCCTATAAACACACTTTGTGTGTGTGTGTGTTCACATACTATTCTTAGTAGGCAAAGTAATACCATGGGCTAACTATTAGGAGATAATGTAATTTTCATTGGTTTTTCAGTAGTTTTTCTAAACTTGCATCTTCTTTTACTGTCTTGGGCTGTTCCTCTTGGGCTCCCTGATCTCAGGAAATGCTGTTATGAGGAGGGTGAGGTTTGCGTATGCCAGCAATAAATGGCTTATCTAATCTGTAGACAATCTTCATCTTCCTTTGCTAATAAGCATGTATTTTATGACTTAGGTGGGAAATTGAAGAGACTTCTTAGACCCTTCAAAGACATGGACAAGTTTTCCAGGAGCTGAGAACAACATAACCATCAACATTTTCATTTTAATGATTTTAGTAGGCAATCATTCTAAAATGTAACATGTCCTAATTGAACAGAAGGCTAAAATTTAATCTTTTTATGACCAAGTGTGATTATAATCACTAGTTATTAGAGACACCTAAATGCTGAGGTTTCATGTTTTCCATGTTATATGGGTCCCACATACTGTTTTGTTTTCCTTAGAGCTGTGTTTGTATTTCCTTTCTGGTCTTCCTCACACTAATACAAGCAAGAAGCACCAAATATCTGTGGCCAGTTCTTCAAACCCTTCTGAATGCCTGTCCTCTTGTTATTCTAGCACAGTGATAGGAAATGATAGCTGTTCAACAGGGAAAGAAGGAAGGGACAGAAGGAAGTTATTTGTGGAGAAACTCGACTACTAGACTATTAGAATTACTTCTAAGTTAAATGCAAGTAAATTCCTGAAGAGTTCTGTTACCTCAATGCAGATTCTATGATCTTGCCTTTGACAGCTTGGAAATGATTTTTGTATCTTATTCCTGGAATGGGTTGTAGAAAGATTCTATATGTCTATATATAACATGTAGATATATAACATGATGAAATGCAACATCTTTTTTTTAAATTCACTTAGCTCTTATTCTCCTTACTTCATATATAAAGAATCTTCAAACAATCAGTTGTCTATATAGTGTTAAATAATATTGTCCACACTTAACAGTCATATTGGTAAGGGACTACTTTCAGATTCTAGAAATAAGTGTACTCGGTTAGTAATCTGAAAATGTGAATAGCTGATTTGCAATTAGCACTGGAATAAATCAGATACCCAAGGTATCTTTTCAAGTGATTTGCTAGATGACTTTGGCAGTAGATCTTTGGCTAATGGGAAGAAAGCTGATGGATAACTGTACTGGTTCTTGAGGACCTGCCACCAATGCATCCTTTCACTGATGCTGGAGTAATCTTTCCTGACCACCCTGACCTACAGCTGTCCCCTTCCTTTAGCTATCTACAGACAACCAGCCCCATCGTTCTAGCTCAAACGCTGTCTTTTAACACACGTTCCTCCCAGAAAGAATTGGGTGCTATTTTCTCCTTTGTTCCCATGGTGTTCCAAACACCTCCATTTTAGCAAATGTAATTGTAAATTTGCATGTCAGCTTCCTCTGAACTATGTGCTTCATTGTTACATATTTAATACATTTTTTTTACTAATATTTCATGTATTATTTGTTCCTGGGGTACATGTCTGTGAATCATCAGTCTTATACAATTCACAGCACTCACCATTGCACATAACCTCCTCAATGTCCATAACCCAGCCCCCTATCACTTCCCTCGCCCGCCCCCCAGCAACTCTCAGTTTGTTTCCTGGGATTAAGAGTCTCTTATGATTTGTCTTCCTCCCCAGCCCCATTGGTTTCATTTTTTTCCCTCCCAACCCCCGATGACTCCCGGCACTGCCTTTCAAATTCCTCATATCAGAGATATCAAACGATAATTGTCTTTCTCTGATTGACTTATTTTCCTTAGCATAATACCCTCTAGTTCCATCCACATCATTACAAGGGGCAAGATTTCAGGATTTTTGATGGCTGCATAGTGTGCCATGTTATGTATGTATGTATGTATATGTTTGTATGTATATATATGTATACATACATATACATATATATACATATACATGTATATATATGTATATATGTGCATATATATACATATACATGTATATGTATGTATATATATGCATATATATACATATATATGTATATGTATGTATGTATATTGTATATATATCACATATATATATTGTATATATATCACATCTTCTTTATCCATTGATCTGTTGATGGGCATTTAGCATCTTTCTATAGTTTAGTTATTGTGGAATTCCTGCTATAAACATTGGGGTGCATGGGTCCCTTCGTATCACTACATTTGTATCTTTAGGGCAAATACCCAGTAGTACGATTCCTGGGTCATAGGGTAGCTCTATTTTCAACTTTTTGAGGAACCTCCATGCTGTTTTCCAGAGTGGATACACCAGCTTGCATTCCCACCAGAAATGTAGGAGTGTTCCCCTTTCTCTGCATCCTCACCAACATCTGTCGTTTCCTGACATGTTAATTGTAGCCATTCTGACTGGTGTGAGGTGCTATCTCGCTGGGGTTTTGATTTGTATTTCCTGATGGTGAGTGATGTGTAGCCCTTTTTCATGTGTCTATTCGCCATTTGAATGTCGTCTTTGGAGAAATGTCCGTTCATGTTTTCTGCCCATTTCTTGATTGGATTACTTTGTTCTTTGAGTGTTGAGTTTGGTAAGTCCTTTACTAGATTTTGGATACTAGCCCTTTATCTGATATGTCATTCGCGAATATCTTCTCCCATTCTGTCAGGTGTCTTTTGGTTTTGTTGACTGTTTCCTTTGCTGTGCAAAGGCTTTTGATCTTGATGAAGTCCCAATAGTTCAGTTTTGCCCTTGCTTCCCTTGCCTTTGATGATGTTCCTAGGAAGAAATTGCTACAGCTGAGGTTGAAGAGGTTCCTGCCTGTGTTCTCAAGGATTTTGATGGATTCCTGTCTCACATTGAGGTCTTTCATCCATTTGGAGTCTGTTTTTCTGTGTGTTATAAGGAAATGGTCCAGTTTCATTCTTCTGCATGTGGCTATCCCAATTTTCCCAACATCATTTATTGAAAGACACTGTCTTTTTTCCATAGGACATTTTTCCTGCCTTGTCAAAGATTAGTTGACCATTGAGTTGAGGATCCATTTCTGCATTCTCTGTTCTGTTTCACTGATCTATGTGTCTGTTTTCGTGCCAGTATCATACTGTCTTGATGATGACAATTTGTAATAGAGCTTAAGGTCTGGAATTGTGGTGCCACCAAATTTCATTTTCTTTTTCAACATTCCTATGGTTATTCAGGGTCTTTTCTGGTTACATATAAATTTTAGGATTATTGGGGTGCCTGGGTGGCTCAGTGGGTTAAGCCTCTGCCTTCGGCTTAGGTCATGATTCCAGGGTCCTGGGATCGAGCCCCACATTGGGCTCTCTGCTCAGCAGGGAGCCTGCTTCCCCTCTCTCTCTGCCTGCCTCTCCGCCTACTTGTGATCTCTCTGTTTCAAATAAATCTTTTAAAAAAATCTTAGGATTACTTATTCCATTTCCTTGAAAAAATTGGTGATATTTTGATAGGGATTGCATTAAATGTGTAGGTTGCTTTAGGTATCATAGATATTTTCACAATATTTGTTCTTCCAATCCATGACCATGGAACATTTTTCCATTTCTTTGTGTCTTCCTCAATTTCTTTCATGAATACTTTATAGTTTTCTGAGTATAGATTCTTTGTCTCTTTGGTTAGGTTTGTTCCTAGGTATTTTATGGTTTTAGGTGCAATTGTAAATGGGATCAACTCCTTAATTTCTCTTTCTTCTGTCTTGCTGTTGGTGTTAAGAAATGCAATGGATTTCTATGCATTGATTTTATATCCTGACACCTTACTGAATTCCTGTATGAGTTCTAGCAGTTTTGGAGTGGAGTCTTTTGGGTTTTCCACATAAAGTATCCTATCATCTGCAAAGAGTGAGGGTTTGACTTCTTTGCCAATTCAGATGTCTTTAATTTCTTTTTGTTGTCTGATTGCTGAGGCTAGGACTTCTAGTACTATGTTGAATAGCAGTGGTGATAATGGATATCCCTGCTGTGTTCCCGACCTTAGCAGAAAAGCTTTCAGTTTTTTCCCATTGAGGGATGATACTTGTTGTCGGTTTTTCATAGATGGCTTTGATGATATTGAGGTATGTGCCCTCTATCCGTACACTTTGAAGAGTTTTGATCAGGAAAGGTTACTGTACTTTGTCAAATGTTTTTTCAGCATCTATTGAGAGTATCATATGATTCTTGTTCTTCCTTTTATTAATATATTGTATCACATTAACTGATTTGTGGATGTTGAAACAACCTTGCAGCTGTAGAATAAATCCCACTTGGTCTTGGTGAGTAATCCTTTTAATGTACTGTTGGATCTCATTGGCTAGTATTTTGGCGAGAACTTTTGCATCCGTGTTTATCAAGGATATTGGTCTGTAATTCTCTTTTTTGATGGGGTCTTCGTCTGGTTTTGGGATCAAGGTAATGCTGGCCTCATAAAATGAGTTTGGATGTTTCCCTTCCATTTCTCCTTTTTGGAACAGTTTCAGGAGAATAGGAATTAATTCTTCCTTAAATGCTTGGTAGAATTCCCCTGGGAAGCCGTCTGGCCCTGGCTCTTGTTTGTTTGGAAATTTCTCATGACCGCTTCAATCTCCTTACTGGTTATGGGTCTGTTCAGGTCTTCTATTTCTTTCTGGTTCAGTTTTGGTAGTTTTTATGTCTCTAGAAATGCATTAATGTCTTCCAGATTGTCAAATTTGCTGGTGTGTAGTTGCTCCTAGTATGTTCTTAGGATCATTTGTGTTTCTCTGGTGTTGGTTGTGATCTCTCCTCTTTCATTTATGACTTTATTAATTGGGGTCCTTTCTCTTTTCTTTTTGGTAAGTCTGGCCAGGGGTTTATCGATCTTATTAATTCTTTCAAAGAACCAGCTCCTAGTTTCTTTGATTTGTTCTACTGTTGTTTTTTTTTTTTTAATTTTTGGTTTTGATTTCATTGATCTCTGTTCTGATTTTTATTATGCTCTGATGTTTATTATTTCTCTTCTGCTGGGTTTGTCTTTCTTTGCTGTTCTTTCTACAGCTCCTTTAGGTGTAGGGTGTAGGATTAGGTTGTGTATTTGAGACCTTTCTTGTTTCTTGAGAAAGGCTTGTATTGCTGTATATTTTCCTCTCAGGACTGCCTGATTTGAAAATCTGCCTGCCAGATTTTCAATGGTTGTGTTTTCATTATCATTTGTTTCCATGAGTTTTTTCAATTCTTCTTTAATTTCCTGGTTCAGCCATTCATTCTTTAGTAGGATTCTCTTTAGCCTGCATGTATTTGAGTTCTTTCCAACTTCCCTCTTGTGGTTGAGTTCTAGTTTCAAAGCACTGTGGTCTGAAAATATGCAGGGAATGATTCTCCAGTCTTTTGGTACTGGTTGCGACCTGATTTGTGACCCAGGATGTGATCTATTCTGGAGAATGTTCCATGTGCACTAGAGAAGAATGTGTATTCTGTTGTTTGGGGATGGAATGTATATCTGTGATGTCCATCTGGTCCAGTGTTTCATTTCAAGCCTTTATTTCCTTGTAGATCTTTTGCTTAGAACTGTCAATTTCAGTAAGGAGGGTGTTAAAGTCCCCTACTATTACTGTATTATTGTTGATGTGTTTCTTTGATTTTGTTATTAAATGGTTTATATAATTGGCTGCACCCATGTTAGGCATAGATATTTCAATTGTTTTATCTTCTTGTGGGACAGACCCTTTATGATATAGTGTCCTGCCTCATGTCTTATTGTAGTCTTTGTGTTAAAAATCTAATTTATCTGATATAAGGATTACCACTCCAGCTTTCTTTTGCTGTCCGTTAGCATGATAACTTGTTTTCCACCCCCTCACTTTAAGTCTGGAGGTGTCCTTGGGTTTCAAATGAGTTTCTTGAAGACAGCATAACAATGGGTCTTTTTTTTTTTTTAAATCCATTCTGATACCCTGTTTGTTTTGATTGGGGCATTTAGCCTATTTACATTCAGGATAACTATTGAAAGATAGGAGTTTAGTGCTTCTTTGTATTGCCTGTAAGGTGACTGTTAATGTATATTCTCTCTGTTCCTTTCTGGTCTGTTACTTTTAGGTTCCCTCTTTGCTTAGAGGACCCCTTTCAGTATTTCCTATAGGGCTGATTTTGTGTTTGCAAATTCTTTTAATTTCAGTTTGTCCTGGAAGCTTTTTTATCTCTCTTATAGTCAATGACAGCCTAGCTGGATATAGTATTCTTGGCTGTGTATTTTTCTTGTTTAGTGCTCTGAATATATCATGCCAGTTCTTTCTGGCCTGCCAGGTCTCTGTGGCTAGGTCTGCTGCCAATCTAATATTTCTATCATTGTATTTTACAGACCTCTTGTCCCAAGCTGCTTTCAGGATTTTCTGTTTGTCACTGAGACTTGTAAGCTTTACTATTTGATGATGGTGTGTGGACCTATTTTATTGATTTTGGGGGGGTTATCTGTGCCTCTTGGGTTTTGATGCTTGTCCCCTTCCCCAAATAAGGAAATTCTCTGCTATAATTTGCTCCAATATATTTGTGCTGTTTTCTCTCTCTCTTCTTCTTCTGGGATCTCAGTTATTCTAATATTGTTTTGTCTTATGGTATCACTTAACTCTCAAATTCTCCCTTTGTGGTCTAGTAGTTGTTTATCTCTTTTTCTTAGCTTCTTTATTCTCCATCATTTGGTCTTCTTTATCACTAATTCTCTCTTCTGTCCCATTTATCCCAGCAATAAGATCCGACATTTTTTTTTGCACCTCATTAATAGCCTTTTTAATTCCAACTTGGTTAGATTTTAGTTCTTTTATTTCTCCAGAAAGGGATTCATTTCTCCAGAAAGGGATTCTCTAATTTCTTCCATGCTTTTTTTTTTTGAGCCCAGCTAGGACATTAATAATCATCATTCTGAACTCTAGATTTGGCATCTTACTAATGTCTGTTTTTTTTTAAAGATATTATTTATTTATTTGAGAGAGAGACAGTGAGTGAGAGCATGAGAGAGGAGAGGGTGAGAGGGAGAAGTAGATTCCCTGTGAAGCTGAAAGCCAGATGCTGGACTCGACCCTGGGACTCCGGGATCATGACCTGAGCCAAAGGCCGTCACTTAACCAACTGAGGAATCCAGGCACCACCCCCAAGTTATCTTTTTAAAAACCTGATGAGTTACTGAGAAGGTACCACTTTGGATCTAAATGCCATGATCAGAGCAGCTGACAAGTAAGTCTCCTTGTGCGCTGACAAAACTTATTTTTCCTTCTTTTCAGGGATGGGAAAACAACTTTTTAGTCTGGAACAGCAGACCTCTCACTGCTAAGCCATGAAGCTTGAGAATCCCAAAACCAGAGGCAGAGAATCCTGGGGAGGGTGTGAAATGTAGTTGTCTAAATGGGAATCGGGAAGGAATCTCTCTTCCCTGGCATGACCAAACGTTTGGAAGGGAGAGGAGCAGCTAGGCCATTGGAGGCAATTTGAGTGCAATGTCTGGATAGGGCATTTGGACTTGGCTAAGGTCCACAGATTATCTGGGTATGGAGCTGCTCCAACCTTGCTTACAACCAGTGCTTCCCACCAGAAATATCCAGAATGATGTCTCTTTAATTCTGTTATCAGGACCATGAGGTTTCTAGCAGGGAACAGCTCTGCTGGAGGCTTTCAGGAAGCTTGATGAATAAGAAGACTCATGTACGGGTGGAAAGATCTCAGGCAGCTGTCACTTGGGAGATGGAAGTTCAAGGTTAATTTCACTTGGTTGGCAAATGTGCATTGAGAAAAAAGTTCATTTTCATAATGCTTCTTTTGGCTGGAGACAGGAGAAATGCAGGAAAGATTAACATTTCTAGGCTCTCTTTTGCACTAATCAGGTTATACAAATGAAAATATTTTAGTGTGCAATGCATAGTATTAAGTGTACCATGTATGTAAATTCTTTTAATTCTCACAGTAATCCCATGAGGTAGGCACTCTTATTCTGCCTTTTTTATGGTTGGGATATTGAGGCACAGAGAGATGAAGTGATTGCCCTGGAATCACCCTGCTGATAAGTGGCACAGCTGGGATTTGAACCACGTCTTAGAGTTGAGCTTCTGCTCTTTGTCAGGACACTGTACTGCCTGAGCATGCAGGGAGCATGTAGATACAATAGTTGGCTTGGTTTATGAACTCTCTGTAACACTTCATGGAGCACTGATTTATCTCACTGGGTTTAAGACATTGATTTCCATTTATATTACTTCTCTCCTTCTGTAACCTTCCAAAGGCAGGGGTTTGACTTTGCATCCCTGGCACCAGCTTGCGTTCCTGGCACCTTAGGAAATTCTGGAACACGGTGCCAACAACCTGGGGTCCAAGAAGAACAGCAAGGCTGGGAAATTCAAGTGACCCTGTGGCCTTTCCAGCTCTGGTCAGGGGAATAGAGATAATGTGTCAGAGTTTAGAAGTCACTGAAACCAAAGTTAAAGATGAATAGAATCACTCATTTCTGATGTGTTTGCTCTCCTTTTATTATCAATATCTTCATCTTTCTGGAACTATGTAAAGCTGGTCAACATTCCCCAGAAGGTAAGCTAGCGAGACCGTTAGCTAGCAATGCTAAATAGATCAATTCAGAGCCACTCTTGACATCATAAAGCCCGATTCTTTTTCTCTGTCCTGACTGGGCACCTTTAAGATATTTATTGCTTCTTTCCAACCTGCTGTACTACTGCAGGGATTCTGAGGTTATCTATGGGCAAGCTGTGTGCATTGGGAGCAAAGATTCAATTACTGAGTGTGTCCAGAATGAAGTCGCAGACTGACAGTTCCTCTCCAGGTATATTTCAAGTTCATCACCTGCCTTGTTCCCTCAAGCCCCCATCTTATGCACTGGACTGACTGTTCCCACATAGATCTGGTAGCTGCTGCCCTTGGGTCTGGCCTCAGATCATTGCCTTTTCGAGATACCCGATACCCCATTTCTTCCTCTTTTTGGAAACCCTTCTCGGTCTGAGATGTTCAAACTCCACCTTTTCTAAGCATCTGTCTAGGATCTCCCCACCTGCATTTGACTTCTTCCTTCCCTACTCTGATCATCCTTCTTTCTAGACTGTTCTTACTAAGACAAGCCTCATATTAGGTATTTGAATGTGTCTGTCTTTTTCATTGGGAATTTTGGAGGACCAGAAAGTGTGTGTGTGTGTGTGTGTGTGTGTGTGTGTGTGTGTGTACATGTGGCTACTCCCACGTACATAAGTATACCCAGTGTCTTTGCTGTCCCATAAGGCAGAATAGCAGGTACTCAAAGATACTTTTTCCATTTGAATGACCACCTTCCATCTTCCTGTTCACCTTCTGCCTCCACACATCATGGATGCCTCATTCTGATACCACAGAAAATATTTGAGCACTTCTGCCTTCTAGTCATACAGTTTTTGGATTGTCTCTCTTCCCATTCTTTTCATTTCTAAAATGCTACAGAGTGCACAGCCACATAGCATCTGCCTGGCCTAAGTGCTAGCCAGCACTCCTCCACTTGCCCCTGCAGTGGGACGAGGACTGGAATCAGAGCAGTAGGGCTGCTGATGATAGAGGTTTGGTGAAAGTCAATCCACTCCATAGCAGACATTCTCCTGGCAACCCTTCTCTAGGGATGTTGCTTCCAAGGAGGAAACTGAAGCTCACGGAGATGACGGAGTGCAGCTGGCATTCAAAGCCAGATTTCACTACCAAATCCCATGTTCTTTCTCCTACCACTCCATAAGTCTCCTAAGCCCTGAATGTGCGTGACACGGTGCACTCCTCATCACCCTAGGGACTCTTTACTGAGAGAGAAATTGGTAGCCCCATTATCCCCAGAGGGTGAGCTCCACTCAAGGTCCCACCAATGACAGTGGGAGAGCCCATGATTCAAGCACAGGTGTTCCCCACTCTTCTCTTTCCATTGAACCACACCATTTCCTGACTCCCCAAAATATATATAGGAGACTTGGCATGTCTTCTTTGTTTCCCAGGGTTGTTGCCCGCCACTCGTTTTTTTGTCTTCTAGCCCCCCCCCCCCAGATGTGGAGTCTTGGGCCCGAATTAGGGGTCTCTTACTTGATTAGTTTATCCTTTTGTTGGAAACTCAGAAGCTTCCAGAAGTAAAGCAGGCAACGCATACATAACAAGCAGGTGGTGGTAACTGGTCAGGTGGAGGGAGCCTGTGCCCCATCCAAAGGGGCAGCGATACTCACGTCCAGTCAACTGTTGCTAAAGACTGTGACCCCAATGTTCCAGGAGCTCCTGCTTTTCCAGGGTAAGCTGGAATTCTGGATTTTTATCCGAGTTTTCCAAATTTTTAAAATGCAGAGCAAGCAAACTAATCATGTGTATGGGCCAGATTTCCAGACTGCTGTTTTGTGGCCTCTGCCTGGGGACCTGACTGCCCGCACTACTTTGCTGTTTTTTGTGATTTCCCTACCCTGTAGAGATCTGGGTTTGTGACCTTGTTTGGGGGAAATGAGAAGGAAATTAGTACCTGAGATACAGATATGGAAAAAGAAATTTAAAAAAGTGTTAATATTTGATTTAAAAGATTCATGCTAAAATAAGTGGGGGCATATCTGAATTTACATTTAAATACATGTGGCATCCTAATTTAGCAACTACAAAGAATATTAGATTTCCTCAAAATAGAGTTTTCCCCAAATTAGTTATCCCTCTACCTAAAGTTTGCCTAAGAATGATCTTTAAATGTATTTTAAAAACATCTAAATCTTAGATATTTTAATAATTAAAAATTTCCAGATCTAATTAAAGACTGCTAAAGAATAATGCTAATATTTTATTTTCTATACATGTAGTTTGATAAGCATTTAAACTGTTTACCCAAATTAGCATAGAACTTACACATACATTAGCAAAATTTTAATAATGTTGCTCTATATTTCCTGCAAAACTATTGATGACTTTGTTATTTTTAAGTAGAAAGCTATGACTTCATTATAAAAATTTAAAGTTGTCTCACTATTAAGTAAAACTAGCTTTATATGTCAACCTTTAATTAATTACTGTGGTATTGCTAAATTCAGTCACCTTCCGAAGACTCAAAATTATTGCCCCTCAGTCTGTGGAATGCACTTAAAACAGGCATTTAAAATCACTTGTGTGGGGATTCACTTGAAGAAATACCACATTTGTAAACAGTGATCTTCCTATTTTTGAAAAATAGAACTCACTTAATCCATAATGCAGACATGTTTGCAAAATGAATATTTCCTGCCAGATAAATTAGTAATTTCTGTATTTTAATGCTTCCTAAGCTGCTCATTTTTAAAAATGTGAACCCCTTTGTTGGATCTTTTGAGAGTCCTAGACGTGGCTGGGGAGGGCTGGTGCTCTCTGTGTCATGGAACAGTGGTTCTCAAGCCTGTCTGTACGTTAGAAACACCTAGGGAGCTTTAAAGATATATCTAGATCCACTTCAATAGATCTGACTTGCTTGGTTTGGTGTAGGGCTTGGGCATTGTTTTCTTTAGTTTTAAAACTCTCCCCAGGTGGCTGTAAAGTGTAGCTAGGTATAAGAACAGTCCTAGGACTTCGAGGAGAATGCCAGCCATAACTGATACAATGCACTGTGTTTCAGCCTGGATCCACCTCACTCAAGGTCCCCAGCAGCCTACCGAGATTGTGCTACCGGGGCTGTGGTCCATGTTCCCTTGGCCTAAGGCTGAAAGCCTCTGAGGTTATAGCTCTATACACCTAATGCAGTGGGGCAGGGGGAGTTTAATCTAGCCCCACTCGTGTGTGTCTGTATGTTTTCCTTAATAATAAGTACATTTATGGATTCACTGGGCTCTGTACTTGATGTCCAAGTTATTTTTAATTTCCCCAACAACTCTATAAAGTAGTGAAAATTATTATAACGTTACAAGGAGAAAACAAAAGAGCAGGGAGAGGGAAGAAAGTAATACGCCCAGGGTCATACAACTGGGAAGTGTTGGGATTTAAATCCAGGTAGTCTAACTGCAGAGTTCACAGGCTTACACCAAAGGTTTCAATAAAATGCCCATGAGGTAAGGCAAGGAACAAAAATGGCCAAAGCTGCTCAGGGGCAAACACTAGGGAGTGGTGAGGCCTGGGGAGCACAAGGAGGGCAGCACCCCTCTGCTCTAGCCAGTTGCTGGCAGGCAGATGTGTAGCCCCAAGTATAGTTAGCGCATCTGATGTTTTAAGAGGTACTCTAAAAAGTCTGGAATTTTAATTTTTAAAATTTATTTATTTATTTAAAGATTTTATTTATTTATCAGATAGAGATCCCAAGGAGACAGAGAGGCAGGCAGAGAGAGAGGGGGAAGCAGGCTCCGGGCTGAGTAGAGAGCCAGATGCAGGGCTCAACCCCAGGACCCTGAGATCATGACCTGAGCCAAAGGCAGAGGCTTTAACCCACTGAGCTACCCAGGCACCCCCAAAATCTTTAATTTTTAATATGAATCTTCCTCAACTTTTAAACTAGCAAACCTCTGTTACAAATTATGCTGTCTTCACTGTTCTTCGTTCTCATGAAGGAGAAGGCTTCCATTAAGGGAAGCCCTAGTCAAGGACAGAGATACCGAAGACAATATGAGCAATGCATTAAGTTCTGTGAAAAGAAAGCATGTAGATTCTTTTGGGGACTAGTCTTTCCACAGACAGGACCTGCATTGATCTACACTAGCTCTTTGTGATAGTTACCCTTCTGAAACTGGTATATACTGTTCGTTGTGACACTAAATTAAGCTGCAGGTGTGGGAATGTCTTATTGATCTGAAGGCCATAGCTAGGATCTCTCTCCAGTTTTTTTGTCATCTCTGTGGTCAGTGGTTCAGCACAGATGAGGGTATCATGATATCATAAACACAGGTGTTAAGATATAACCTGCCCCCATCAATTTAATATCCTGGTGTTGCTTAATTTTCATGTATAAATTTTTCATTTTTCTGCATGTGCATTAATTAGTCTCAGCTGGGAAGTATGATGAACATTTTCTTAGTATTTATTCATTCAACAAACATACAGTCTGAGAAGTATTTAAGAACTTGGAAAAATAAAGTGTTTTATAATTTAAGGAACATTGCTTCAAATCTGATTTGGTCAGATATTGAGCCTTTCTAAGTAATACCTAAGGTTAAGGAACATTAGTTATAAGCAAATTTTGAGACATAGATTTCTCCCTTAGTGTTCTAATACAGCACAATAGTTTAGATATTCTTAAAACAGTGCAGTGTTTTGCAAGAAATGTCATTGTTAAAGGCAATATAACCATGGGACCTGAATGATAGCACTTTGATTTAGAAACAGTCAAAGGCTTATTTTTCATAGCTTCTATAGCAACGGTTCAGATTCCATGAGTTTGAGTTATTCGTCTGAACGTAATAGGAACTGTCTTCTTGTTAGAGGAATCAAACTGAGTTCTTTTAGGAGATGTAGGGGGTCATAACTGGTACCTTAGAAAAACAGGGGCAATGTAATTAGTTATTCTTAAGGAAAAACTTCAGATGAATCCATTTCTCTTGGAAAACCTAAGGTTATGAAAAAAATTTCACTGTTTATTTTAAAAAATAAGTTTTGAAGATGATGGATTGTTTATTTCAGAACTTGAACTGTTCAAAATTATCCTTGGCTTAAGTTTGTAAACAGATTTCAAAATATTCTGTATTTTTTTCTTTTAATGATGAGGAAATAATTATTAAAATTTGTTCTAGATTTATAAGTATTTAGAGATAGTTGTTCTCCTGTTTATAAATTCTGTTTCTTTTAAATACAGGTAGGTCCTGAAATTAATGCCATGCTTCAACTCGACTTTCTAACCATACAGCACATTTTATTGGACTGTGTTCTTTTTCCAGATCCATTTGTAATCATATGATTGAAGATGAAATGTTCAATTTGTACATAAAATTCTAGTTTCTTAGAAAGCATACTAATGTCTAACTTTTTGAAAATTTAGAATTACTACTTCAGTTTGGTAGCTATGTATTGAGTATTTTATCTAGTAATTCTATTGGTTATCTAATTAAGAAAAAAAATATGGGCCAAAGGATTGGAGGAAATCTTCTGGAAGGAAGTGGGCTTTGATCTAGGCCCTGGAGGATGGATTGAAACCTTCCTTCACCACTGCAATGGTGGCTGCAGTTCTTATCAATGACACTGGTGATTGAAGGGAAATGACTGGAATTAGAGTATGACTTTGAGACGAGGAATGGCTGAGCGATAATATTTTAAAAGGCAGATGAAGTTCTGTAGGAATGATTTATATAATTTTAAACTGATTATTGCTCATCTACTATCATGTGGTCCTGGGTGATTCCACTGGTTAAAGCATACATCTGGTGCAAGCCAGATCATGCTTGCTGCTTCCTCTTCTTCTTCTTCTTTTTTTTAAAAGATTTTATTTAGTTGACAGAGATCCCAAGCAGGCAGAGAGAGAGGGGGAAGCAGGCTCCCCCCTGAGCAGAGAGCCCGATGTGGGGCTCTAACCCAGGACCCCGGGATCAAGACTTGAACTGAAGGCAGAGGCTTTAACCCACTGAGCCACCCAGGTGCCCCTCATGCTTGCTTCTGTCCCAAGGCTATAGACTACACTTACTATCTCAGAAACCCGCAGCATGGGTCATGGAGGAGGTGGCTATTGACAGGCAACAGGAAAAAACCTGCATTAGCCAGCCCACGAATCTTCTCTTTTGCCTTTGACAGTTATTCGACATGGCATAGATATCAGAACAAAAATTCAGTAGGAGTTGCCTTAATATTGTCACTGAATGTATTATTCTAAGTTTTCTGGTAGAGAAGAGAGAAGATTCTTTCACTGATTACAGCCTTTTGATGTCGACTAATTGTTTCTCTTAAATCTTGAATGAAATCTCTTCCTGTACTTGCAGAAGATAATACAGATGACTCTGAGTTATTTACATATAATCATGTATTAAGCAGTTGTTGGAAAATTGGAATTCAAAAAAGAACACTGGAGAAATGAAATCGTTATACCCGAAGAATTTAACACGTTTTCGTTATGCATCTGTTATGCGTGAGATTCTGGGCTAGATTCTGTGAGAGAACCAGGGAAACAGATTTAATCCTGGTCTTTAAGAATTTTATCAGTAACTACCATTGCTGACTCAGTATTCAGGAGAATTGCTTCACCAAAAGTCCAGATAATGAGTTAACACATGTGTATGGAGCTTGTGCTATGTATCAGACCATATAAAATCCAGGACACATTAAGAGTAAGAGCTGTGCCTGGAGAGGACACGGGGGTTAGACCCTAGAAGACAGTATATGCAAAGGAGAGCTATACAATTTGAGTATAACTCGATAGGTATATAATTCTATCCTAAAACTAAATTTTAAACATTTTGAGGGGAAGAATTGTTTCATCTTTTTTCTTTTCTTCCCTTCTTCCTGCTCCATAGTTTTCTCCTCTTCTTTTAGACAGTTTACTTAGTACACTCTTTATGTTGATTGCCCTCCATACATAATGATATATAATAAAGTTTTACAGATAATGGGAAGTATAAGGTTTAGAGTTATTGTAAAGCTACCGAATAGAATTACATGGCTTTTCATGCTTAGATTCCTTAAAATTAGTATAATGCATAACATTTTCTTAATAGGCCTTTTATTACGGGTTGTAATTTTTTTATTTTCACTGCTTACGTATCACAGACAGACTGTGATATAAATTGCTCACCTGAAGATGATTGAGAATTGGCACTTTAACTTATTTTTAGAGTGTCATTTGTAGTCCTAGATAAAACCACATTCTCCCCAACACTTGGTATCGTTAGTCTTTATTATTTTAGTTCCTGGTATTAGTGTATCTTATTTTCATTTTAATTTGATTGTTCCTGATAACTGATGATCCAAGCTGCTCTTTTAAGCGTTTATTAGCATTTTTGTATCTTCTTTCTGTTCAAATGTTTACCCGTTAAAAAATTGTAAAGTATTTCTTTTTTTATTATTGATTTAAATATTTGTATATTCTACATAAGGAACCTTTGTCAGACTTATGTATTACAGATATTTTTCCCCAGTCTGTGGTTTGCCTATTAATTTCCCTAATTAATGGTGTCTCGGTGGGGGCAAAACTTAGATTTAACATCATAAAAGCAACAGTTAGCTTTATGGAGAATGAATGCTTAGGATAATTATTATCATTATTAACTCCATTGGTCATCTTCAAAGGAGATTTTATGCTGTTTTGAATTCATTAGTACATTGTTTTGGATGTCTGAAGACTGATTCAGGGTTTCAGGGTATGGGATGTATCCTGTTTCCTAAACCCTTATTTCTCTCTGTAGTAGTAATACAATAATTTTGGATGAAAACAAAGTATCTAAATTCCTCAACTGGTGAAAGGCCATTTCCTACATATTGTAGGTGAAATTAGTGGGTAGTATGCTAACCAGGCAGACTTTGGTCTGCCCCTGGTAATTGATGGAATTCGTTAGCTGAAAGTAGGTATTCAATTGTATTGTGCTCTTTAATGTGGTCTTAACTTACATGCTATAATTAGGTTAAGAGGACAGGATTTTCAGAAATTGTCTTCTGTAAGCAATATTCTGTTACAGATACAAGAGCTTACTCAAATTTTGTGCTTTTTATTCATTTTAGGAAAAAGTCCCTACAATCAAATCAAGTAGCCTTAAGCAGAAGATTTCTGTGCTCAAAGATATGAGGGAGTGCCATCCTTTTCCAAAGCAGGGCTAGGAACTTTGGAAATCAAATTTAGAAACTGAACATCATTTGGTGTCTGTTTCAGCCTCTGCATGAGGTCTCCTGACCTGACTGTTTTAATTTCCCTGTGGGGGAGTGTGGGTCTCATAATCCAGTGAGCCATGGGAGAGTTGGTGCTGAGTCAAGCAGGAATTTATTCCAGGCTCCCTCATATCCTGGCTGCTTGACCTTGGAGACGTTACTTCACTTCTTTGAGACTCAGTTTCTCCATTGTTAAAATTCAGCTAAGATTATATCCAAACTTAGAGGATTATCGAAACATTAATTGAGTTAATTTATATAACTGGTGAAAAAAATGGACACTTTATTTATTAAATAATTAGTAAATTAAATATTATTGCTCTATCTGTGATAGAAATAGTAAGTTTGACCAGTAACCTTAATTATTCTGTACCTGATTTTCTTTTTCTGTTCATGTGGCAATGGCTAATTATTTCATGTCCCTTTATTCATATGTGTTCTTATTAATTAATTCTTTAGTGAATAGGCATCAAAGCAGTTATGTCTGTCTTTACTTAGCCAACTGAAAATTCAGAGTTGTTTATATTTCTTTCCACTGAGAAAAGGGCAATGCCAATTTATATGAAATACTCTTATTTTAGCTTTTTTAGTTTAGTATTTGGGCAATTTTCTTGATTCAAATAATGTTTAATATTTTAAACAGTCACCATCCATATATGAAAATGTATAAAACATTTCTCATTTCTGAACAAATATTCCAGCGAGTGTGGACTTTTGACCCAGGGAGTTCATCATTCATTTCTATCACTTTGGAATGAGAAAGAAACCAGTATGGCCACATCCCATTTATTCTTCACTTAATGAAGTGATACATAAGAAAGCAATTGTTGACACTGTTTATAAGTCATAGTTTTTGATGGCTTCCTTAGTTCAGTCTATAGAACAGAAGGGAATATTTAAATGAAAAAGAGAAACAGAACAGAAGAAATAGCCGTGCATCTGTTCCTTAACTGGCATATTTTTTTTTAAAGATTTTATTTATTTATTTGACAGAGAGAGATCACAAGTAGGCAGAAAGGCAGGCAGAGAGAGTGAGAGGGAAGCAGGCTCCCTGCCGAGCAGACAGCCAGATGTGGGACTCGATCCCAGGACCCTGAGATCATGACCTGAGCCGAAGGCAGCGGCTTAAACCACTGAGCCACCCAGGCGCCCCTTAACTGGCATTTTAAATGATTTTGAGAAATAAAAAATGGGATTACTTGGATCGGTGTTTATTAATTGAAATGGTGTGTGTGTGTGTGTGTGTGTGTGTGTGTGTGTGTGTGTGCATATGGATGTGTGAAAAACATTTATAATTATGGAGATACTAACAGAATTCATTTCACCAAATGAGAGATGCAGTAGCTTCCTCACTCATCTTCCTGCTTCTGAGCTTGCATCTCATTTTTTATTATCAGAATGGTACCGGAGTCTATCTAAAACATAGGCCAAGTCCTGTCACTACTCAGTTGGAAACCTTCCCCATTGCACTATGAGTAAAAGTCAAAGTTCTCATAATGGTCAACAAGGTCCTATACTCTGCCATCTCCTTAGGTCCAGGGAACTGGGATGAGCAAGGACACCAGTTCCTGAGTTTCAAGCTGATAACCCACCTCTACAGTGTGACTCGGCACTATAAAGTCACGTGCCACTTCATTTCTGAATTTTATTCCAGTTCTTTATCAGCTCTAGGGTCCAAATCTAAATCCTATTGCATTTGGAAGAGGCCATGACAATAAAACTTATTCCCCGGTAGGTGCCATTTTCCCTTCCTCCCACCTCCACTTCTCCCCACTCCACATCAAAGAGCATCTGTATATACGTATAACTTTCAGACCAATGACAGCAGGACACATGCTCCCATCTCCCTGAATAATATCATTGCTGCCTGACGTCTTCTTGCTGGGCACTTAGGACTTCCAGACAAACCCCCAAATATTGGGTGTAGTTCTGATTAGATTTTAGTTTACTGTTTAGTTTGTTCTTTATATTGTTTGCATTTTCAAGCTCTAAGCTCTGCAAATAATTGCCCTAAACCATGTTAGTAATGTGCACTCAGCCTAGGGACAATTTCATGTACATCCCATTAAGGCTGCTTCTTGAGGATCTAGGATGATTTAAGTGTTCTGAAACACAGAAAGTACTGGTGTTAGAGGGTGTTTGCTGTTTTGGAGCAGTAAGCAAATCTCTTGCATCTTTGTGGTTATATAACAAAATTCATAAAGTTTTGAATGGACATTAGCTTTTTCTTTGTTATTTTACATAACCCAGGTCAGAAAAAAATGCATAAATTTTTGTTGTTGTTATAATTGCTGTTTTCGTGTAAGGGAAGTTTTCTCGTTTACCTGCATCCAAGTTGCTTCATGAATATTCAGCTGTTGATGGAGCTGCAAGCTAATATCTACGGAAATGAACTCATTAATAGTATTTTCCTGGCTCCTACTTGGTTCATGAAGTATACAGACTATGATATTTCCTATTTCATTTTCCTCTTGGCTTTTGAAACATAGTGGGATTATTGATAATAATTGTTATCCCAGATTTTCAGTTATTTTTTCTCATATTTCCTGAGTGTATAAGCAAAATCTTTCAGATATTTGCCTTTTTAAATATTGTTAATGTATTTTTACAAAGCAAATTATGAATAAAAATTATAAGTGGCTTAAAGACAAAATAAATATATTTTACATATTTATACATATATGATGTATCCTGTTGTTAATGCATTGATTATCACATGTTGTATAAAAGACTGATTCTTCTTGAAGGTCTTTCAGAGATTAAATGTACTGTCATTTAATGAGAATAACATCTGGCAAGTATATTTGGTGATATAAAATAGGAAAAATTAGTAGTTCTAGCTAACAGGGATATATTGGTTTTTGAGGTAATAGTTGCTTCACAAATATTAATTTATTTAAACTTTGCATGAAGGCTATAAGAATAAATACCATATTATTCTCATTTTACAGATGTTGGGACTGCATCAGGGAGGTAAATTTACTGGTGAGATGTCTTGTATCTAGCATTTGGTAGACCTGGGGTTTGAATCCAGGCAGACTGGCTCCAGAATTCAAACTTTAAACCACCTCACATTCTTTCTTTTTTTTTTTTTTTATGTTGACAAAGTCTGCAAACTGGACTGTCTGTTGTCTCAACACCTGTGCATTCCTTCCCCACTGACTGAAAGTACCACTTGCTTCATGGGGCATCTGGGTGGGTCAGTTGGTTAAGCCTCAGACTCTTGATTTCGGCTCAGGTCATGGTCTTAAGGTTGTAAGACTGGGCTCCAGTGGGGCTGTGGGCCAGCATGGAGTCAGCTTGAGGATTCTCTCTCTCCTCCTCCCTCTGCCCCTCTCTCCTCTCCCCTGTGCATGCTCGCAAGTGCGCTTTCTCTATAATGAGTAAATTAATTAAAAAAAAATAAAGCGCCACCGGTTTCAGATACAGAATTCCCTCCTACTCAGAGTGTTTTCTGGGCTCTCTTCTGTTCCACTGATGTGTACTAGCCCCAAACTAACTGTTAACATTACTATACATTAGTTCCTTTTAGAAATAGAGTTCAAATAGAATGAAAATGGAAAGGAAACAGAACTACAGACTGAGAAGTGGATGGTATGTTGAATATCTAGACATGAAGAAAGGAGAGAAGGGGGTATGGTAAGTCGGAAGGAGCAAAAGGATGTTGGTAGAAAAGTCATATGTGTCTTAAGGATAGGAATGAACAATTTTAGGAGTTCTGAAGAAAAGGTAAAATAGATACAGAAATTTCTAAATAAAAAACGTTCTTTAAATTAGTTCAAGCATACATGTATCATGAAGCAAATTTAAAAAGCCTTTCTTCTCTACCTTGTGGGATTTTATAGTGAGCTAGAACAGAGTGTGAAAAAAAAAAAAAAAGAGGTCTGGATACCAGGCAGAGATGAATCCTTGTGTTGGGATCCTCAAGTCATTTCTCTGGGTTGTTTTCCAGCACTAAATACTTTTCCTTCCCTTGCTGCTACATTTCCTTTTCATGGGAACTAAATTCTCAAATAATGACTTAAACAGGAATAGTGTTCTGCACTTTAAATTTGGGAAATGACCAGTTTCCTGTGCCAGAGAAAAATTTGTGCTTGAGAATATTATCTATATAGTGTGCTTTGTACTTCCTGCTTAGCCTTTTCTTTCATTGTGCTGTGTTTTTTAAGTTATCTGATATCACTGTGAATTCCTGAGCAGCACAATATGAAGTATTATATTAGAACCACAATAGTCTCCTGGCATCTCTGACTAAATATTTGTGCAATATTAAAAATAAGTTAATTGAGCCGGCATTTTATTGAGGAAACATTTTCACAAGTATGTTCTTATAAGTTTATGAACGGCCCTTGGTAATTCATTTTATCCCATATCAATCACCAACACCGGAAACATACTTTTATCTTATTAAATGGCACCCAAAATTCTGAGATATTGGAAATACCCTTTTTTGTTATTAATTCAGAATGTAATGAAAGGTTCATTATTTTCATCTGACTTTGAGCTCTTTTACAAATATTATGACTTGTAATACATAAAGGAATAGATTTTAATTTTTGTTCTATAATCTCGCCTAATGTGCCATGTTTGTTTAATGGTTCTCTTGGTGCTATAAAGAGTTGATAGCATTCAGAAGAGCTAAGGCAGCTCCAAGGATATTAGTCTTCTTTTCTGTACCTGACTTTTCTGTAGAACTTTTTTCAGATTGGCCTGTCATTTTACTTTATTTTAAACTATTAAATATTTTTTTAATAAAGTGACTTTTGGCAATAAATTTCTCTTGGCTTATATATTCCAAGTGTCATTTGATTCATGATGATCTTGTGTTCCTTATATTGTTTTGGGTGATTGATGTCTTTTTCCGGAATGGTCAGTGATACACCAAACTTCAGGAAAAAACCAACTAAATAAATAAGATTAAGAAGACATGGAGAAGCAACATGAGGGGTTAGGGGGATAGGAGAAGAATAAATGAAACAAGATGGGATTGGGAGGGAGACAAACCATAAATGACTCAATCTCACAAAACAAACTGGGGGTTGCTGGGGGGAGGTGGGATTGGGAGAGGGGGAGGGGGTTATGGACATTGGGGAGGGTATGTGCTATCGTGAGTGCTGTGAAGTGTGTCAACCTGGCGATTCACAGACCTGTACCCCTGGGGATAAAAATACATTATATGTTTATATAAAAAAAAAAATTTGGAAGGGGAGGCGAACCATAAGAGACTATGAACTCTGAAAAACGACCTGAGGGTTTTGAAGGGTCAGGGGTGGGAGGTTGGGGGAATAGGTGGTGGGTAATAGGGAGGGCACGTTTTGCATGGAGCACTGGGTGTTGTGCAAAAACAATGAATACTGTTAACGCTGAAAAAATAAATAAAATGGTTAAAAAATCTAGTAAAAGAAAAAAAAAAGAAGTGCCCAATGTTTATAGTCTGCTGTTTTGAAACCCCTCAGAGCTAATCCTCCTCAACACACCTATAAACACCTACCACACACCTATGCAGATACAGGATGTCTCATAGGCAGGGAATGCAGCCAAGGTTCTGAGCCTTGGTTTCCTCACACATTAAATTAGGTTAATAATAATAGTACTTTGGGATGTTTGGGTGGCTTAGTTGGCCGAGTCTCTTCAGTCATATTTTCTACACATTTCAGAAATTTAAAAGCTAACAAATGCAAAGAAGGTAGAAAAAATTAATTCAAGACCAAACTGTAAGGTGTTTATAGAGACTGCAGCCTATCTATCATCCTTGAGAAGACTTAGAGCACAAAGTACTAAGAAAAGTTGAACAATGTATGTGGAGTAAGGCCACACTATGGCTTTGATTTCAGTGATGTGCTACATGATCTTGGTATGGACAGAACTCACACAGGCTGATAAAGTAAAATGACAGGCCCATCTGAAAAAAAAAATGTAAACTTTATGTGAGAATTAACATCTAATATAATTGTTAATGCCTTGGAAAAACAGACGTTAAGTCAATAGGCTCCGGTTTTCTTCGTGCTTTTTCTTCAAGCTTTTTCTCTTCTCTTCGGGGGAATTTTTCACTCTAATACTTTGAGACCAAGTGCCATTTTAAAACTTAGAACTCTAGGGGCTCAGTCAGGGGACCATGTGACTTGATGTCAGGATGCTGAGTTCAAGCCCCTTGTTGGGTGTAGAGATTACTAAAAATAAGCAAACTTTGAAAATAAAATCAAATAGAAGTTAGAAGTGTGGAATTGTAAGGGCCTGGTTGGCCAGAAAGCGCCATTTCCTTGTGGTCTTGGGTTGACCCTGCCCCTCCCAGAGGAACTTGCTTGCAGGCCCCGTATATGGGGGCGGGCCAGGTTGGATGGAGACATCCAATCAGTGGGGTACACATATATTTGCTGTGGTGAATTGGGATTCAATTGGCCACCCCTATTGCTGACCCAGGGTGACTGTGCAGTTTTCCTTGTGTGTTGCATTCTCATTGGCCACCTGTGTGTGGGCCAGGCTCAAGCACCTCTATAAAGGTTAGTCTGTGAGGCAGGGGAGTAGTAATCGTCTTTGGGGTAGTAGTGGTAGCGTCAAAGTCGTTGGCGGCAGCATGGGGTCCTTGGGACCAGCATTGTCCTGAGCATTGTAATCGTGGGGAGCTGAGCATCATGAACTTCACCGGGGAGCTGGGGAGCGGCCTCGCCGCCTCCCTCGCCGGGGAGCGGCCTTCCCACCTCCCTCGCCGTGGAGTGCCCTCGCCGCCTTGCTTCCCCGCCTCCCTCGCCGCCTCAACGCCTCACTGGGGAGCAGCCTGGCCTCACCTTGCCTTGCCTCGCCGGGTAAGGGGAGCGGCTTGGCCTGGCCTCGCCTCGCCGGGTAAGGGGAGCGGCTTGGCCTGGCCTCGCCTCGCCCGGTAAGGGGAGCGGCTTGGCCTGGCCTCGCCTCGCCGGGTAAGGGGAGCGGCTTGGCCTGGCCTCGCCTCGCCGGGTAAGGGGAGCGGCTTGGCCTGGCCTCGCCTCGCCGGGTAAGGGGAGCGGCTTGGCCTGGCCTCGCCTCGCCGGGTAAGGGGAGCGGCTTGGCCTGGCCTCGCCTCGCCGGGTAAGGAGAGCGGCCTGGCCTTGCCTCGCCTTGCTTCGCCTGGTAAGGGGAGCGGCTTGGCCTGGCCACGCCTCGCCTCGCCTAGCCACCTCGCCTTGTAAGGGGAGCGGCCTGGCCTGGCCTCGCTTCGCCTCGCTTGGTAATGGGAACCGCCTCGCCCTGTAACGGGAACCTCCAGAGTCGGTGTCCTTGTTGTGGTCGCCTCTTTGTAAGAGAGGGCCCCCACTGGTTGGTTTGATTTTCAATGCATGGTGGAAGTAAAGCTTTGCTTGACTTTCACTTTGTGTTGGTTTTTGTCCTTTGATCACGGACCCTAACAGAATGATTACTATTAAAGAAAGCTTTATAAAAGGTAACAGGGCCTTGGCAAAACCTCAAGATTATGTGCTGAAAATTTAAAGGGCCACAGAGATTTCTAAGTCACAAAAATCAGTAAAATGAATTTTATATAAATTAGATGACAACATTAGTGTTGAGAATAAAAAACAATTGCCATTTAGTTTTGGTCTGGGGGCAACAGGGCATAGTGGTGACTGCAGCCAGTGAAGGGAACTTGTGGTTGCTTTTGCTCCAGGCTATTGTTACCATTCAGGAATGTGGAACCTGTGTTGATTTTTTTTTTTCCCTAGCATTTGAAGAGGGACTGTAATGATTGATTTTTATGTAAATGTTTTTATTTCCTTAAATGGTAGCAGTTGAAAAATATTTTAACCAATTGTGTTATGTTCAAAATACCTCTACTGCTTTCTATCTCCGCTTTAGACTTAACTCACTGCCTTAAGTCAATGGAAGTTAAATATCCAAGAAAGATGGCTATTATTTATCTTTTATGGGCTGAGCGGTGAGGATGAGACCTAGGAATTGAAATCACAAAAACACACAAGAGAAAACCAAAAACTTAACAAAATAACAAAAATTGGCAAAAAACACACTTCAGAAAAGCTTGGTATGCTTTGAAATCACTTAATAAGTATTCTGATTCTTATTCTCCTTTCCATTTTATGCATCTCTGAGATTCCATTGATCATGGTTTTGGTTTTTCCTTCATCTTCTGTCCATTTTCACTAGTGGCTCTCTAACCACCTATTAACCATCCTTAAAATCTTGTGCCTTGTATGTGGTTAGATTACCAATTACATGCTGATCCTTCATGAATTCTTGCCCCCGAGAAGTCCTGAAGAGCAGAATTCTGTCATGCTGCCTTTTAACACATTGAGGTCAAACAGAAGACACTAAATAATGTTTTAATTATCCTCAAATCCTGGAGAAGTTTCAGCCAAGGAAGTTTAAAAAGTATGGTTGTATGGTGAAAAATGATCTTCGTCTAGATGTTGGTGATGTTAATTTTGAAATAATAGTTGTTTTGAGAAAGAATAAAACATCCTTTTGTGGGAAATTGAGTACATATTGACAGGCTCTCAACAAATAGGATGTAATAAATCCTTTTGCTTCTGAATCATGAAAAAACACCAACATTCCAAGATTTTTTCCTCTGGATATTGACATACTAGTTGGTATCCCTGTGATCTTTTTAGGCATCTATCTGAGTAACCCAGGGTGACATGTATTTTCCTTTAATGGTTTGTAGAGAGATAGATGCCCAAGAGGGTTAGTCTTCAGTGCTACTGAACGAGTGACAAGTGATTTATTATTCTCTGTTTTTGGAGCTTTGTATGGGTGGAATGTTGTCATGGTAGTCTAGGGACAAACTAATATCTGTTCCAAAAGATGAAAACATGCTGCCCATACATTTTCTGTAGCGTTATATAGTCTGATGGAGGACAGACATGCAAACTCCAAGTATTTTATAATTGTTGTTCATCGTGTCTGAGTTGAAACTACACAACAAAGGGAGCTTTAAAAAATCCGCTTTGTTTGAAAGGAACTTTAAATTCTGCCTAATAATTTTATAAAAATGTGGTGGACTTTTTACTTATAATCTAACAAAATCATTGAAATAAGATATATGGAGAAATATGGGACATTGCTTAAAACCCAGGAAGCCAGAAAAAATTGTTTTTATCATGTAGCCCAGAGATGTTGATAATGCAGAAGCTTTTAGTCTCAAATTTGTGAATTTCCTTAATAATGCTATAGGTATTTTGGGATTGTATATACCAGGGGCGCTCAACTGCAGCACTGTGGGGG